>NC_083347.1:56127546-56727546 GCF_019175385.1 Lycium barbarum
GACTAAGAGTTAGCTTCTTCCCTCTGGCCCTTGGTTCTCCATCCTTGAAATTCATATCGAAGATCAAATTCCTTACTTCCTTTGTTACTACACTGTTTATGCTTGTGGCATTAAGATTGACCCCTTGCCTCATCTCCTTTTCTCTCATGTGGTCTTACTTCATAAGCAAGGCATAAGGTTCTTTCTTGCACCCTTTTCAGTCAGCTCCAAATTGCTGACTGAATTCGATCATGTTGGATTGAACCTTTGCTTTCGTAGCCAAGTCTCCTTCTTGTAAGCTGTTATCTATCTGTAATGGCACTGGTTCAGAGTACATAACTAAGAGTGTATTGGAAAAATCCTCTTCCCCATCTTCGCACTGTTTATGCTCTGAATTTTCTTCTGCTGTTGACAAAGTTTTCCCTGGTTTTGCAAATTTGGTTGCGCACAACCAACCTGAAGATTATTTGGTATATCTCCTATCTTTCCCATGCAAAGCTCCAAGCCCCCTTTGAAAGTGACGACATTTAAGCCCCCAAAGTCATCCTCATTTGACACAAGAATCTGATCTGTAGAAGGTTCCGTAAAAGACTTGGGATTTTGAATGGGGCCCAAATTTACTGGTTAGCACTCTAAAATCTTGGTAAAGGCTCCGATGCACTTAAAAGCTAAGTTGCGGGGACTCTTCATTTTTGATGCCGAACCCGCCTCGACACGAGATTGGGATAGGTGCGGGTGTGGGATACGTCTCGGATTCGGTCAACCAACTTCGGATACTTTGACCGGATCCATGGACAAATTTGGGGGAAAAATTGAGATTTTGATTTCTCAAAATAAAAGATAAAACCGATTTAAGACATGGGAAATGGAATCCCCATCTTGGAGAATGAAAGATTGATTTCTACCATATACATGTAAATTTTCATATAATATCTCTCAAAATTTAGAATATGTTTATAACTCTATTTTTATTATTTTGAATTTTCTTAACCAAATCCCAGCATCCGTATCCATACCCGGATTCGGACCCCCAAATCTTAAAATTTAGATTTTGCCGAATCCGACACTCGACCCGTATTGGATACCTGCACCAGAGTCCGAGCAACTTAGCAGTTAAAAGAACTCCATTATCACTAAAAACATGTGCTGAAAATTGAAAATAAACTTTGGGTTATTAACTTTTCCAGGCCCAACCCATGTGCCCACGTGCTCCAAGTAAACACCTTTACCCCTTTCCTTGTTAACATCGATATTAGCTGTATAAAGTGGTACTATTTTCTTGTCATTTCCTCGATCTATAGTGCTGACTTTCCTCTTGCATAGCTATGCTATCACCTTGTGCCCACGTGCTCCAAGTAAACACCTTTACCCCTTTCCTTGTTAACATCGATATTAGCTGTATAAAGTGGTACTATTTTCTTGTCATTTCCTCGATCTATAGTGCTGACTTTCCTCTTGCATAGCTATGCTATCACCTTTTGCCTCTGTCATCAGATTGATCCCTCGCAGAGGCCTGTCAGCTGCTTCCCTTTTTCTGAAAGTAACCAGCGCTTCCACCCAGAAAGGCTTCCCAGAAAGGAAGCCTGAAGATCAAGTCGCCCTCGGATCACCCTTGCCATGGAAAATTTTCCCTGGGACCTTTAACCCTAATTCATGCCCACCTTAAATGATTTTTTAACTCTGTTTCTTCTTCATTCTCCATGGTTGAAATGGACCAAGAAAAAGAAAGGAAGAGGTGGAAGAAAGAAAGAGGACACTCCGGGGCTAGAATATCACCAGAAGAGGGATCTCGAAAGCGCAGAACGGGCCTCTAGGGTTTATCATGGGAGAGTGCGTATTTGTTGAAGACAGAGGTCGTATAGGACGGGGGAGAGATCGGATAGAGTTACGATGACAGAGAAAGTTGAAAAAAGGGCCGCGATCATGTCGGAGAAGAGATTTTAGGAGAGAATGTTGGAAAAGGGTATTTTGGGACTTACCTTGACATCTGTGCGTGCGAGCATATAGCATTTTGTGTAATCTAGTTGACATGAGAAGTTTGTTTTTCCCTCCTGTTCTTGTTAGCTCCTATTTTCTGTTGTCATAGATTGGATTTATCTTTATCTTTGTTTGGATAATTTAATTTGTGAAGAATGCAGCATAGCAGATGAGCCTAAAGTAATAACTAGAATGCTTATGCCCTCTCTGGCAAGTGAAAACCAACTTGTAATATGTGGCTCTTAGCTTAACAACTGTTGACCCCTGTGAAAGGACCAGGCTACCAATTGAAGAGGTTTGGTTCGGGATGTCACTCTGCTGTGGAGATAAGGTATCTCTGTGAAAGAACTTGAGCATCCAATCCAAAACTTCAAAACAGTGACTGGACCAACCTAAGAGCTTTATAAATTCCTTTGGGTAGCCCTCATGCATATCATGTGGGGCAATTATATAATTCTATGTTCTCCCACACTTTTAACACGATATTAGGGTTCTCACGTCGACTTCAATGCGAATTTACCAGTCTGATAATGATCTTACAAAATGCTGGCTCTAATTATGTAAACCGCCTCATCTCAACTTAAGCTGCTAGAGAGAGTACACTTCTACTTCATAAACTATGTCTTAACACGCCCCTCACTTGTGGGTGGTCAGTTCCTTTTATTGGGCGAGGAGCAGGGGGGGCAGAGATTGAGATGCTTATTGAGTTGTTTAGATTAGGTTTTTCCCAGTGCTTTTCTCTCTTTATTTGCGGAAAACTTCCCCTACCTAATTGGAATCTGAGATAGAATCTGTCAAATCCGTAGGCTGGGAACAATTGTGAATTTTTTTCGTCGAAGATTGGTTAACATAGAGTTGTAGCTGACCAACAAGCTTGGATTTACATGTGTTTTTGGCAAAAGAATATGTTTTCGCCAAATGTGTTTCTGTTATGCCATTCCTCGCTACAGTTATACTGTAAGCACACCAGCAGTTTTTATTGATTGAGTTCCAAAGTTGGCTTCTTCTTTGGATTTATCCTCTGCATTGACAGTATGGTTCTTTTGCTATTTCCTCCTCATTTTAAACACATGTTTTTTCTTTCCTCTGCTCAAATGTCCTCTCTGTGCAAGTAGGAAAAATATATTTAAAAAAGTAATTGTTATAAAAGGTGTCTATAATTTGTTTTCTTGATAAAAATGTTCGATAGAGATTTGTTCCTTGTAGAGATATTTAGGTGTCTTTTATATTGTTAACCAAGTTCGTTTGATACTTTTCGTGATGGAATCGTTCAAAATTTGTGGCCAAGTATTATTTGTATTTAACAGATGCGTGCTCTCGGCAGATTTGATAGCAACACCTGGTAGCATTTACCTCACTAATTATCACGTAAATTTATATGCTTATGCAATAACTCATTATGTCATTGCTTACACTACCATGTAGGGTTTCCTTGCCTATTGCTAATAGAATTTAGGTTCATTGTTGCTGGGCTTGCTCATGTTTATTCGTTCATTAGTACCCGGAGCAAGAACATTGGGAGACTTTCAAGTTTCAATGCTGTTCAGATGTCCATTACTGCTCTTTTGGTTCGAGATGTACGTTTTAAACTGTGCATATGTTTTGTGCTTTGACAGAGAGCTGATGCGTCGACTGTATGGAAAGAATTCACAACTGCAGATGGTCGAAAGTAAGATTTACCTGTAAAAGCATTTTGGTTCTCTTGGCTACTGCAATATGCTTTTTAATTCTTTTTTAATGATTTCTGTATTATTGGACTTTCAGGTATTACTACAACAAAGAAACAAAGCAGTCGAAGTGGACAATGCCCGATGAACTAAAGGTTCATGAAGGAAATATTGCCTTTATCAGATATTTCTGTTTCTTCTCTATATGTTATGGAACTAATCATCAGCATGTACCATCAGTTGGCTCGTGAACTGGCTGAAAACGCTGCTGGTCAAGTAGTTCAGACTGGAACAAGCACAACTTCTGGTGTGCAAGTCAGTGAAGCTGTGACCCCAACAGAACAACCACCTGCTGTCACCCCGGTTAGCTCCACCCCTTCTTCAACGGTTTCTGGAGTTGCTTCAAGCCCTGTTCCAGTTACACCTGCTGTTTCTGATGTTAATGCTCCACCTCTGGTGGTTTCTGGATCATCAGCCATTCCTACTGTGAGCCCTGCTGTGACAAGTTCAGCTGGTGTCTCTTCCCCTGTTGTTTCAGCGAGTACAGGATCTGCTGCTCTAGCTAATGCCTATCATACACAAATGTATGGACCCTTTCATTTTCTAAAGGTGGTTTCACTTTCAATTGTCTGTCACGATTTTATGACTAAAATATCAAGATGAATCTTGACAATTTCCAGGAGTGGCATTGAAAATTTATCTCCTCAAGTTGCTAGTTCTTTTAGCGGAGCTTGTATTCAGGATATTGAGGTATGACACAACTCCTTCAGCAGTTCTATTTGATGTTTGATTGTGCTGGCATATGCATTGTCAAAAAGACTCTTTTACCTTTTCTCCCCCCTGCCGCTGCCAGTAGGGTCGGAGCTATGTGGAGCCAACAGATTTTGTCGTAAAATTGTACTGTGCTAATTGGACAAAGTCATTTTTTGAGTCATGTTGAATCCCCTCGACATAAGGAACGATTGTAGTGTAGTGAAAGGGGGTTCAGAATTGTTTTAGGTCACAAGTTCAAATCCCAATTGTGACATTCTAATATTTTTTCAAATCCCCTCGCATAAATTCCGTGCTCCAGCACTGGCTGCTAACTAGGGTTGGGAATGCTCCCACCTCTTTTGCATGAGCCCCGCCATACCTTGGAAATGCTCCCCCTCTTTGGCCAAATTGTGGATGTTTGTATTGAGATGAATTATTGTTGTCTTGTTGTTACTTGTTTAAAAACGTGATTTATAGGAGGCAAAGAAGGGCATGGCAGTTGCTGGGAAGATTAATGTGGTACCTGCAGAGGAGAAAACAGCAGATGAAGAACCTTTTCTATATGCCACTAAGCAGGTAAAATGATTGAATGTGCTCCTCAAATTATTTATTTGTTTAGTGCTTAATATTCTGCTATTACTTATTTTATATCTTTTTAGGAGGCTAAAAATGCATTCAAAGCTCTATTAGAGTCTTCTAATGTTGAATCTGATTGGACATGGGAGCAGGTTAGTCGGACATGCTATCTTAATTTAAAATCTATTAATAAACACTTTTGACTGACAGTGAACTATTATAACAGACAATGCGAGTTATAATTAATGATAAACGATATGGTGCTCTGAAAACTCTTGGTGAGCGGAAACAGGCCTTCAATGAGGTAATCACAGTGTTATTGTGTTAATAGTACCAGTTTCAAAAAAAAAAAAAAACTGTGTTTTGTGGTTGTTAAATTGTCCTCTTCCCCCCCTCCCCCCTGAAGTCTTGCTACTGCTGTTACATATGTTGGGATATGATGTATGAAGTATCAATTATGATGCTGTTAATCTGGAGTACGGATATTTAAAGGTATTACCATTTCTGATTGTTGATCTACCGTTTCTGCCCAACAGTACCTGATGCAAAGGAAGAAACAGGAGGCTGAGGAGAGGCGCCTTAGACAAAGAAAGGCAAAAGAGGAATTCACAAAGATGTTAGAGGTAAAATATGTGCTCCTTAAAGGTTCCTGATACAGTTTTCATGGTGGGTTGGTGTTCTTGCATCTACTTATGTTGTAACTTGTAAGTAACAATTTACTCGAACACTTAAAAAGTTCTCACTGACGTACTGCCAATAAAATAATCCTTCATCTTTTTCATTAGAAGAGTCCAATTTTAGTATCCTACGTATCATTTGTGATTATAGTATTGGAATGAAATGGGCCTGAATAGAATGAAAGGATACAGAGCATTTATGTAGGTAATCCTAACTGATGGGCAGAGTTGATTGAAGCATATCAGTAGCATTCTTAAAAGAGTAAAACTCGGTGTAATACAAGAAACTTAATTAATCGATACTTTGCTATAGATGAAAAAATTACCCCAAGAATTTGTTTACAACTTCTGCATCTATCATGTCAAACATCACCTTTTTTGATGAAGTCGTTTTTTTTTTTTAAGACTTTTTTATTGTCTACAACTTTGTAATAGAGTTATATCCCGGTTTGGCTTTTAACTGTTTCAGGAGTCCAAGGAACTCACTTCATCTACAAGATGGAGGTAGGTCACAGAAGCTCCTCTTTTATTTATACTTACTAACTGAAGTAACAGAAGCAGCATTGCCTCCTTTAATGATCTAGTGATATTGTAATACCAGTAAGGCAGTAACAATGTTTGAGGACGATGAACGGTTCAAGGCTGTTGAACGAGAGGCTGATCGTGAAGATCTCTTCAGGAACTACTTGGTGGATCTTCAGAAAAAGGTAAGCTGTTGCTATTCTCACTTTTGAAAATGCATGCAACATCGCTTAGATTTTTGATCTTGACATGAATCATTCGTAAAATCTGTTCAAGCTGACGACTGTATTTTTGCCCAAAAAATAAGTGAATAAGAAATAAGCAATTGAAAGATTGACCCTATGTAATTTTTGATGAACATTTTGAGGCTTGGTTAATTTCTTTGTGAATGAATTCTTTTGTATTCATCAAGATCCTACCAAGTTGCACCCTGCGTGCATCCTACACATCCTGTTCCATGAGCATTTTTAATTTGTTGTGTGCAGTTATTAATCATTAATCATGTCTTTTGTCATTATTTGGTATGTTATTCCAGGAGAGGGCAAAGGCTCAAGAGGAGTATCGACGGAATAGATTGGAGTACAAACAATTTTTGGAGACTTGTGGCTTTATCAAGGTAATTGTTACTTTTAAGCCTTTCTTCAACTCCTTTCCCCAAGGGAAGTGGATCTGGTGGTTGGAGCTTTCTATCACGTTTCCCTTTTGTCCCTTTTCTTTTTCTGAAGTTCATCCTCAATTGGTTTCTTTGGAGCCACAGGTAGATACCCAGTGGCGCAAAGTCCAAGATCTTTTGGAAGATGATGAAAGATGTTCGCGCCTTGAAAAACTTGATCGATTAGAGATTTTTCAGGTAAATTTCTTATGCAGGCAAGTTACTGGAATGGAATGCAAAGTCTAGTAAGAAAGAGGCACAACTTTTAAAAAAAATAATTCTAAAAGGAAATTCCGGAAGTTACTAGAATGGAATTGCAAAGTCTAGTAAGAGAAATACGGCATAGCTTTTTCAAATTCTTAAAAGGGGAATTCACACAAGTAATTTTAAATGTTCACGTTTCTTTTAGAGTTTTACCAATTTATGCCCTAAAGTTTCTGTTGAGGTTTTCATTTCCTCTCTATTAGCTTCTTCTTCTTGTCCTTTTTTTGGAAGGAAAAAGACACATTTTGTGATAATTAATGACCGTGATTTCTGTCTTATCTGAAGGAATACATCCGTGACCTGGAGAAGGAGGACGAAGAACAAAGAAAATTACACAAGGTTCTTTCTGATGCCTCCTTTTTGTTATTTGTGGTGGGGGGGGGGGGTATGTGGGGGAAGGCAAACCTCCTTTTCTATGCTTCATCTTAGGTGATCAACTCACTTAAGTGCATTTTTGTTAAACTTAAAGGAGCAACTGAGGCGCGCAGAGCGCAAGAACCGGGATGCATTTCGAAAGATGATGGAGGAGCATATCGCTGCAGGCACGCTTACTGCGAAAACATCTTGGCGTGATTATTGTCTGATGGTATTTCACTTTGCTATATTTCGTTGAAGTTTGTGACTATCTCATTTGAAAGTTAAAAACATTTAGAGAGGGCACACTTTTATTTATTAAATTATGTCTTCAACACGCTCCCTCATGCGCGAACCTGATTATTTTTCATGGTCCAAGCATGCGATAATGGGTGGTGGTGAACATGAACCCAAGACCTCCGTTTGCTCTGACATCACGTTGAAGTGTGCGATCATCTTGTTGATAAGCTTAAGCTGTTAGAGGGGGCATACTTTTATTTATTTAATTATGTCTTCAACACCTTAAACAATGATAAAAAAAGTTACTTTATTTTAGGCAGAATATCAAAAAACCCCCTAAACTTGGCACGGATTATTAGTTACACACCTAAACTATCTTTAGTCTTAATTACCCATCTGAACTTGGCTACTTGATAGTCTTTACCCCCCTAGATGCTGATGTGGCAAAGATCGTGGTTACACCCTCTTTTTGGTGTGTGGGGAAGCAAAAAGTTGAAAAAGAAGCTCTTAAGTTAGCTATTTTTCAACCGTTAATCGCCACATAGTCATATAATGGTTTATTTTTTCCAATTGTGTATTTCGTTTTGCTTCAGCTTAATATATAATGAAAATTTTACCTCAAATTTGCGTTCTTAAAGTTTCTTCTTTAAATGCAATGACTACTTGTTCCAAGTATTTGTTTCAACTGTGTGTTTCTTCTTTTCCAGGCCAATTTGTAAAAAAAAAAAAAACCTTGGCTCACTCTCCATTCTTTTAGGCAAATAAAATAGTTTTATCCAAAATCATGAAGTACCAACTATGTATTTCTTCTTCAGATGCAATGACTATTTACTTTGACCCGTATATACTTTTTTCGGGCCAAAATCAATAAAAAAAATATTTAACCAAAATAATTAAGTTGTAACTGTGTACTTTTTTATTTCTTCTTTAGATTCAATGACTTTATTTCATCTGTTATTTTTTTCTTTTTCGGGCCAAATTCATAAAAAAGTACTTGGTTAGAGCTCCTTTATTTTTATCGAAATAAAAAGTTTAGCAAAACAACGAAATTTCAACTTTATAATTCTTATTATATTTTATTTAGATGTAATGAGAATTTGTTTCAATAGTTTATTTCTTCTTTTCGGGCAAAGTCTGTAAAAAGAATCTGACTGAAATTTCATTACTTTTAGCCAAATAAAAAATTTTCGCCTAAAAAGTGGGGTTCTAGCCAAGTCTTTTACTAATTTGACCTGAAAAAGAAAATCTGATTTTTTTTTTTTAAAAAAAAGCCACATGGACAAAAAATCCACGTGGCAGGAGAGTGTATCCCACTCTCTTAGGATGAGATCGTGCGGGGGTAAAGGTTATCAGATTGCCAAGTTCAGGGGGGTTATTAAGACTACTGTATGTTCAGGTCCGCAACTAATAATTCGTGCCAAGTTTAGAGGGGTCTTTAGGTATTTTGCCTTTATTTTAAGAAATGTAGTCTCTATTATTGTATCATTTATTTATGCTTCTTATTAAACCCACCTTTCCCGGGGGTTGATCTGTGGAGGTGTGAAAATGTAGGTTAAAACATCTGTGGCTTATCAGGCTGTTGCATCAAATACTTCTGGTTCGACACCAAAGGATTTGTTTGAAGATGTCGCTGAAGAGTTGGAAAAACAGGTCCAATATGTCGTAGTCCCACTATTTTTGCCTTCTTTTACTATAGGTGATATAGCACTGTTTTATTATTAACCGGCAAAGAATCACTTCTTCTTTCTCAAAATTTGTTGCTGGACTCATTAGATGTAAGAGACCACTCTGTCATATGAAAAAATAGAAGTTGTACTGTCTGCGTCAGCAGTTTGTTGCGTCACTCGATGTTGCGTGGATGCATGACACATTTGCTGAGAAAATAGTTACTTCGTATGTGGCATTCAGCACTGTGTAATCTGAGTTGGGTCTCGCATATATGTGATTTATTTCTCGGAAGTATTTCATTTGCGCAATAATTTGAAGTGTGATAGTTGTTCTCTTTTCGCTAACTTCGCTTTTTGCCCTATTTAACAGTACCACGAAGAGAAGATTCGCGTAAAAGATGTAGTTAAGTCAGAAAAGGTGGGTTGGGTACTGTTAATTACTTTTCCTTGCAAATACCTGCTGGTGTATGATTTTCTGTCTGTTCCTTTTCACTATTTTTAGATCACAATCTCATCAACATGGACATTTGAAGACTTTAAAGTTGCTGTTTTGGAAGGAATTGGTTCCCCTTCCATTCATGATGTTAATCTACAGGTATTAATTTATCTTCCCCCTTAAACCTTAAAAAGGAGGTGTGTTTTCATCGTTTTTAGGATGCTTATTTCTGTAACATGATGACTGAAGGCAATTCCCTTTTTTTACATTAAGCATTCAAAACGTGTTATGTTTGGGATAGTGTATTTGGATGTACATTTGCTGTCGTTTGGAGATAGAGGTTTTAGGACCTTAGTTTTTGATTGTGGACAAGACTTTTTGTCAAATGATTGAGCCTGGTGTTAATCTTGAAACTTGATTGCTTCTAGTATTCTGTTTCAATTTTAGATGCTGATATGTGGGATTATCATATATTTTGGTGGCGTCTGAACTTTTAAGCTTTGTTTCCGTACTTGTAGGAAGCCATTTCTGCCTGTTTATAGCTGCAAACTAGGCTCTAGTTTCTTTTCAGATATTTTGTTATTCTTGAATTTCGTCCAAATATCTAACATATATCTTTTATGTGTTCCAAGTAACATGGAATATGTGGGCCATCATTTTATGGTGGTTTGTAACAGGAAATTATCATAACCTTTTTTTATAAGATAAAAATAATATAATTGGTGAATGGGAAGAAACACTCCTGTATACAAGTGGTATACTAAAGTAAAGAATGTGCAATAAATACGATTCTCTACTAAAGGCAGCCAATCTTCTATACAAGTTGGAATCTTGTTGGTGCACCCAGCAGAGACTTTCAATCAAGGGAATTCAAATATAAAGAAGTAAACACACGAAAACAAAAGGCTTGGTGGTGCTCTTGGTTGAAAGTTAAGTTATTTACCTAGAGGTTTACTGTCATAAAAAAGAAGTAAACACACGAAAAAGCCAAGGGGATTCAATATTTACTATATATATACATAAAAAGTTTCTTTGACCTTGTATATGCAGTGTAATTTATCGGCGAAGAGGGTTCATCCGAACCTCCTTGCGCCTAATCCTAGCTCCTCCCGTGGGTGCACCAAAAGAAATAAGGGACAAAGAGCCTTTCATCAAATGTAAAAAAAACGTTTTTCTATCCTTCACAAAGCTCTCCTATTTCTATCTTTCATTCAATCTACATGGGTGCTAGTGGAGTAATATCCCACTCCTTTAGTCTTCTCCTCATTTTCTAATTGTCCAGTTGAATAGCGCCGCCTTCACGGTGCGTGGTATCACCTATTGAAGTGCAAACCATTTAAAGATTTTCCACACGTGAGATACTACTTGACAATGTAATAGGAGGTGGTTCATGTCTTTACCGAACTCTTACTCATAAGAAACCAATTGGTACATGCAATTTCTCCTCTTCCTTAAGTTTTTAGTTAAAATCACTCCCCTTGCTACCAACCAAATGAAGAAACACATCAGTGTTTTTAAACCGAGCAGCGGAAAAGAAGCAACACGGGGCACTACTTTAAGCGAAAAACGAAACCTGCGCTTGATTGAAGTGAAACATAATTTTAAAAGAATCTCAGATGAACATTGCACAAAAGAATTATGAGTTGATTTTTATAATTAAACAAAAGATTAGCAGGACAAGTTGAAACTATTTTGGCCTTCTTTTTCATTATACAAACCGGAAAATAGAGAAAGAAGGAAAAAAAGCTGCAGCAATTAATCAGTTTATAAGCTGATTTTTCATAATTAAACAAAAGATTAGCAAGATAATTTGAATTCTAATATAACTTGAAACTGAAAAAGGGAATATGTCCCATTGACTTATGTGAAAAAAGGAACAAAAAGATTACCAAATTAAATTAATTAACAAACTTAAAAAAAGACAAACAAAGTAGAAGCTGCAGAAGCAACGAAACAGAAAGGAGAACCAAAAAAAAAAAAGGGGGGGTAAAAAGAAGCCGCAGCAGCGACAGAGAAGAAGCAACAAACGATGATGGAAGAAGAAGAGGCCTCAACAACAACAGAGAAGCAGAGAAACGAAGAAGAAGAAGTCGCACTGAGAATCCTACTCACAGATAAGAAGCAAGTCTTTTCTCTTCTTTTTTTTTTTCTTCTAATCAGGTCCCCACCTTTGCCTTTTTCTTCTAAAAAAAGTTGCCTTTTTAAAAAAGTAACGAAGCAATCGCTTCATCGTGTCATCGCTTATTGGATAAAAGTGCCGCTTCCTTCACTCTGCAATATCCTCAGTCCCAGGAAGCACTACAAGGTAGCTTCGTCTGGTTTCACTACTTAAAGCGGTACCCCCTAGCCTCCAAGAATCTTGACCCTCGTGTGAGGAACTTTATTCATAGAGCAGTTGGACCAAACTTTGAAGTTTGGCTACCTTCAAATCTTAGAGGTTCCTGTTAAACCTTAGGTTCGGTGAATCTCCCGATCATGCAACCTTCTCCCTTTTCTTTCTCTTTCTATCCCTTAATCTCTCTCTAAATTTTTCATCATATAAATAAACCCCTATTACCTACTTGCTCCCTATCCTTCATTGTTTTTTCCATTTACTTATGTCTCTTTTTCATACTGCTAGTCTGCTACTTCCTTTATTATTTTTCTGTTCTTTTTTTCCTTTTCTCCCTCTCTCCTACGGTTACTCCAAAAAAACAACTTTGCTCCCTTTTTCATACTTACAAATCTCTATCTTTACCTTCTAATTCTCTGCAAAAAAATGTACAATAGATGTTACTTCTATTTCATTATTTTCATCACTCATCTTTTAAATAGAGAAAAGTTACTCTCTGAAAGAGTCTATCCAAGTTTGACAGAAGCAAATAGCCGAAAATGCAAAAAGGAAAAAACTTATTTTTGTGCAATTTATCATAAAATTTTCCCTTTCACGAAGAACGCTTAAATAGTTTTTTCATTTTACATTCTTACTTCCAAAAAGGACTAATACGTCTATATTCCTTGACGCACATTTAAGATAGTTTTTTCATTTTACGTTAGTCCTTGACACACATTTAAGATAGTTTTTTCATTTTACGTTAGTCCTTGACACACATTTAAGATAGTTTTTTCATTTTACGTTAGTTCTTGACACACATTTAAGATAGTTTTTTCATTTTACATTCTTACTTCCAAAAAGGACTAATACGTCTATAGTCCTTGATGCACGGTGCTCTGTCCTTTTCTAGTACTGTGGCGATGAATGAAGCGTTTAGACTTATTAAATTTCCCAATCTCCTCGAACTCAACAATACTTTCTATTACACCTCCCCTTTCACCCTGCTCAAATACAGCGGGAAGAACGTCAAGGTGAATCTGTCTGATATCGAAGCCTTATCACCTGCATAATACTCCATATGCTCCCTCAATCACCCTTCCAAACTACCCCCTCTTATCTTCCCCTATATTATTGCCCTAATTTGACCTCTAATCCGTCTCCTCTTTAAATTATGTTCATAAAAGCTCACTATCTCTTCTTTTACCTCATCCTCCATCGGAAACACTACCTTATTCGTTATTATTGACTCAATAAAATTTCTTCTCCTATTTGCTACAACTTCCATGTGAAAGAAATTTGTGTTCAAGTCCCCTTCACCAACCATAAACCCATGATTTTGTCTCAACCAGTCTCTTCGGCTATCATCTTGAGGCTATCATCCACCTTCCACCCCACACTCTATTCATAATGCCACATGGCAGCACATTTGACAAGCGTTTTGCAAAATTAAACTTACTTTTCTTAATAAGGTGAATAATCTTATTAATAACGGTTTTTTTTTTCATATACAAGCAATGTACCAAAAAAGTGAAGGATCTAAATCATAGTTTGATTCTCTACAAACGACACAAAATTTTCAATACACATTGGAGCTTCATGGGTGCAAAGAAAAAAGAAATTTGAAATGAGAGGCTATTCGTCAAACGTACATAGTCGATCTTTGTCCCATCAAAAGATCTCCTGTTTCTTTCTATCCAAGGACCACATGAGTAGTAGTGAGCCGACATTTCGTGCAGAGATGGTGTGTTCTGTAGGGGCGAATAGATGAAAGAAGAAAAGAGGAAAATGAGGGAGCGATCTGGCACCCTCTAAATGAAAAATAAGGGGCAACAAGGACATTTACGGGCTTAATACCTAGTTTGGTTGGTCAGGATATCCTGAATTTCCCTCAGTTGATTTTTTTTTTTTCCTTAAAAGATGAGGCCTATTTTTTGTTGCGTTTGTCTACCGATGTCCTCAGTATGGTCGTTCTGATAACGTGGTAGTGTGTGTATTTACAAAGTGAAGGAATTGGCTGTTGTTATGCTGTTTGCCAAATGTATTTGTTGCTTGATGGCAGCTTATTTTTGAGGATCTAATTGAGAGAGCAAAGGAAAAGGAAGAGAAAGAAGCTAAAAAGCGTCAAAGACTTGCAAAGGATTTCACTGACAAACTTAGTACCATCAAGGCATGTCAAATATTGTGGAAAGGATCTACTGAGTTACCCTTTTTTCCTACTTCATCTTTGTATTTGTTGCTCACTTTGTGATCTGGGACCTTATAGGAAATAACTGATTCCTCTAGTTGGGAGGAGTGCAAAGAACTTGTGGAGGACAGCTCAGAATTCAGGTGACTTCTTTTTCCCATTTTAATTGCGTTATATGGGTGTTATTATTTACTAGAACTCCGTTTTTGGTTCAGCTATATGGATCATAATACCTTTTGTTAATTTCGCTACTTTCAGAGCTATTGGTGAAGAGACAATCTCAAGAGCAGTCTTTGAGGAATATGTTGCATGGTTGCAGGAAAAGGCAAAGGAAAAGGAACGTAGGCGAGAGGAGGAAAAGGTAATTCATATCATAATTTATCCCATAATTTGATTAATAGTATTATATAAATCAGTAGTATTATGTAAAAATTAATTACAAATCTAGTAGTTAATTAAAGAGTTTATAAATAATGCCCTCCATGAATACGAAATCATGTATGCTTTCTTCGTCAATTTAGCACAATCTATGCTTCTACCATCAGAGCATATTCTCAAGGGGCATCTTTGGACTTGGCAGTTGGGACAATCACGATCCCTTGTTTATCGAGCTCATATTTACAGTATCAACTATAACGAAAAGAGAAAACATAACTAAAAATCTCTGCAGTATTAGTGAATTTAGATGGGAAAGTTGCATAAATCTAGGGAAGCATGTGGAATAGAAGAAATTGGTGTTGCAACTGTCACCTTGGAGAAAGAAAGTAATCCATTCTATATAAATTAATAAAGGTGGAAGTTAGAGATCCTGAGTAGCGGGGAAAATGTTTCAATCAATTGTGTGGAAATCTAGTTGGTATGAGAAACAAGCAGAACTAAAGTGGGAGCTTGATGCAAAAGGGTGTAAAGCATAAAGCAAAACCCACGAGGAAGAATAGTGTAAATTGTACTTAATTGATATGATTTCTGAAGAAAGTATCTTGAAGGCACAGGACTTCATACTCTACTTTGAAGGGTTTCCTTCTTTGGGTATTGGAATTTCTTTTTTGGGTGGTGTACTCTCCAATATGGGTAATAAAGAATTTCACTTATCCCCCCCCCCCCCCCCCCAAAAAAAAAAAAAAAAGAAATAAAAGATAAAGGAGGGGAAGATAACAATTGTTGAGTGTAATGTGCCCAAAATCTCCTTGTAAAATCGTTTAACTCGTTATACCGGCTAACATTCAGAAAGACTCTTGATCCATACCATGATTTGGAAACTTATACTACTCCATTCTAAGTACACTGTTCCACCATTCTTCTCCTGTCTGTATCAAAACAATATTCACTTTTACTGAAAGTATTAATACATTTTGTTTAACACAGGCAACAATAATAGAGACGTACTTTTACTATTTTTATCATAATTTTTGTTTACTATATTCTCCAAAAATAGAAAACTAAGCATATTAATTGGTATTTTGCTTATGTAAATCTTTTTCTTTCATTGTCCCTTATCTTTCCCTAAGTCTGCATTGATTTTAAGAAATTTTAAGTCTTTCGATACAGCTTCCTTCCAAGTAATTTAGGTCTGCCTTGCCCCCCCTTTTACACCTTCACTCACCATGATTTCACACCTATGGACCGGTGCATCTGGTATCGACACATATATGACCAAATTATTTCAAGCGACCTCTCATTTTATCTTCAATATGTGCTACTTGCACCTTCGGGTGGGTGTTGTCATTTTTATTCTTATCTCATGTTTGTATGACCACACATTTATCTTAACATTCGCATCTTTGCGACGCTCATCTTGTGAATGTGTTGGACTTTGATGACCCAACATTCACTCCCGTATCACATTGTTGGTCTTATAATTGTTCTATGGAACTTATCCTTCATTTTGGTAGACATCCTTTTGTCATATAATGCCCCGGTAGCACTTCTCCATTTCAACCATTCGAATTTGATTCTCTGTGTAACATTTTCATCTCAAAGAGTAATCAAAAGCGAAAGACGCAAAAGAATGCCAAACTTCATTGGAACTTTGAGCACGCAAAGAGCAATTAAAGCGTGGGCTTTTAGCAAAGAAAAGCGTGAATGCAGAAAAAATAAAAAAATAGAAACATAATGCAAGAAAATGGAACTAGAAACATGAAAAATATTTATTTAGACAAAAGAATAGGAAAACTATAATTAAGCTATGTATGTTAGTGTGCCCTTAAAGACAACCTATGAGTGAAGGTGCACACACCTTAACATCTTGATATCTACACTAAAGTGCCAATTAAGCGAGGCAAAGCGCAGAACCTGGGCTTTGCTGAGCTTCAGGGCTTAAGCGCTCTTTAAACTTTATATGAGCCTTTAACAACACTACATCATCTACATTCCATTCCTTGAAGGAGCCTGGATATCTCAATTGTTTGCATGAGGCACCATAATCCCATCTAATCTCACCTCACTTTTTCTCTCTGTATGCTGATTAAACTTGAACGTGGATATATTCGGTTTTACTTTTACTTATCCTACTCTCTAGAGTGCTTCATAGTTCAAACTAAACTATAGGCATGTCAACTGTAGTTGCAAGTAGAGGTGGCAAATTAGCCCATAAAATCATTACCTGCTCAACCCGCCCAAGTTTGGGCTGGTTATTGACCCGCCCATTTATTAGCTCAGCCGTTTCAGCCAACCCATCTCAGCCCATCAAATTTGGGCTGATATTTAGCCCAGATTGATCCATGAGAAATCTTGGCAAAATATTTTTCAAAAAGACTTTTTTAAAAAAAATTTGATATGTTATATATAACCATAATAAAGAAAAATAATAATTTTATTAGGTACAGAAAAATTATAAAAGAACAAATAAAGCAATTAAAAACTTAGTAAGGGCTCGTTTGGTACAAGGGATAAGGATAAATAATCCCGGGATTATACTTGAGATGAATTTATCCCACGTTTGGTTGGGATAAAATGGTGGTATAACTAATCCAGTTATCCCGGGATTGTAGTGTTATTTTATCCCTGTGAGAGGGTGGAATAACTAATCCAAGGATAACTTATCCTGGGATAACTTGTTTCCAACCAAACGACCCCCAAGAGTTGAATGGTTTTTGACTCCCGCTTATAAGCCCATTTCAATCCAAGTAACTTTAGGCGGGGCAATAACCCGCCCAGGCGGGTCAATAACCCCCATTTATTAACTAAGCCCATTTTGACCCGCCCAAATTCACCCAATTCGCCCAGTGGCCACCTCTAGTTGCAAGGGCAAAACCTTATTTTTCTCTTGATGTTCGTTTGTGCAAAAACATTTATGTTGGATGTAAGTGTAGACCACATCTTAACAACTTTCTAATGTGAGGGGAGCAGCCCCATAGGATAATCTCACAATTTTCAACTGAGATCGGGCCCATCCTGTCGACAGCCTTGAAAAAAGACCTCTTTCTGGTCTGGTACGTTGAACCATTTTGTTCAGTGGATCACAAAAACTTAAACTTGGGAACAACTATTAAGTTCTATTCTTAATAAAGTTGGGAGCATGTATTAGATTCTAGGCCAAATACACAGACAACCCCTTGAAGTTGGCTCCTATCTTCTTGTGCATTAAATCTGCCTCTGCACAAAATCACCAGAACACAGTCAAGGTCCCCGGAGAAAATGGATACTCAGTGATGCCACTACTATATTCATATGATTCTTCAGCAAAAAAAAAAGTGGAATGCAACATCTTGGAATTCCATAACAAATTAAGAATTCAACATAGAACAATTTCCCAAAATGATAAGAAGTTAATTGGAAGGAAAAAAAAAAAGGCAAAGCAGCAAATAAGGGATATAATAAAGGTTTTATAGCCGAAAAGACACTCGTACTTGTACCATTTTGACATCTTGCACCCCATTCTTCACGGTTGTCATCCAAACACCTCAATTTATTTAAAACAAGAGTTAAAACCCCTGTGACCGTTGACCGAGCTTATGTGACATTTACAAGATTGAGCTGGACAAAATGCGTGGTGTGCACGCGTATAAAGAGCGTGGGTTGATGACTTTTTATTTAAAAAAGAAAGCTAAAACCAGAAATTAAGTTTAAAAAAAAAAGGGACCGCTCTTCAAGCCCTCGTCGCCTCCTCTCATGTTCAACCTGCTGTTGCCTCCTCTTCCACCACCACCATCACATCTGCCGCCACTGCTTTTTTCCTTTTCTTTCACCACCCTGAATCCCATCCCTCTATAAATCACTGTCAAAGAACATCAAACATCAAAAATTTTATCTCCATATTTCCAGTTTTTTTTTTTTTTTTTTTGAAAATGGTAACAGTTAATCTATATATACACAGGTATACTGCATCCAAATGTGTAGTACCCCTTCAAAAAGTTGCATCGTACAGCTTGTTCCTTACATGATCTTCCTCTTACAGTAATTCCAAAACATCAAAGATATCTTCTGTTTGTACTAAAACTACCTGTTTACACCAAAAGTAAAAAAGACTTTAAACAATTCATCTTGAACTTCTGTAGACCACACTGCTTGCTCTCAAAGCACCTCTGATTCCTTTCATTCCACACAGTCCACCATATGCATGACGGGACAATCCTCCATCTCTCCTCCTCCTTTGTTGCATTTCCATCCCTATTCCAACTGTTTAGAACTCCTTTAATGTTCCCAGGTTTCACCCACTTGATCTTCCTCAAGCTGATGAACATCTTCCATAGTTGTTCTGTCCATTTGCAATGTAAAAAGAGATGGTTGATTGTCTCATTTTGTTCCCCACATAAGAAACACCTTGAGCACAGATGGAAACCTCTTTTGTTCAAGTTGTCATGAGTCAGCATTGCTTCTGTTGCCAAAAGCCAGTTGAAACAGTTCACTTTGTATGGAACTTTTGTCCTCCAGATCATCTTCCAGGGCCAGTCATCCTCCTCCATATCTCAGCAACAGTAGCTTGTTGGAATTGACAAAGAACAAATAGATCAGGGTACAGCTGTTTCAGGGTTGTACTATCAATCCACTTATCATTCCAAAATGAAACCTTTAACCCATTCCCAACCTTACATCTGATCCTTGCTAGCATAATAGGCCACAAGTTCCTGATTGCTCTCCAAACAGTGCAACTGTATGGTATGGTTACCATGTTTGTTGTCCAGTCATCTTCCATTCCGTATTTAGCAGTGAGGACATCTTTCCAGAGCATGTTCTCTTCTATAGCAAATTTCCATAACCATTTCATCATTAGGCTTTGGTTCTGGATCTTCATGTCTCTAATACCCACTCCTCCTGTCTTCTTGCTAATTGTCAATTCTTCCCACTTTACTAGATGTATCTTTTTCTTGTCTTCAGTGCCTTGCCAGAGAAAGTTCCTTCTAAGTGTGTCAATCCTTTTAATCACATTAATAGGTGTTGGAAAGATGGACATCATGTAAGATGGTAAAGCATGTAGCACACTGCTGACCATAGTCAGTCTACCCCCAAGAGAAAGGTACTGACTTTTCCAGTTAGATAGTCTTTTCTCACATTTCTCTAAAACTCCATTCCATATCCCTTTGGATTTGCTTTTAGCTCCCAAAGGCATGCCCAAATAAATGGTTGGGAGCTCCTCCACTTTGCCTCCAAGCTTCTCAGCTAGCCTCTCCAATTCTGGCACCTCATTTATAGGATAGATGAAACTTTTCCCCCAATTGATGTGTAATCCAGAAAGTGCTTCAAAGATTATGAAAATAACCCTTAGCATTAGCATATCATTTTCCTCTGCATCACAAAATACTAAGGTGTCATGTGCATACTGTAAATGTGTGATCTCTAAATTGTTTCCATTTCCCACCTGGAATCCCCTTATCCATCCTCTCTCCTGTGCTGTGTTTAACATGTTACTCATCCCTTCCAGTGCTAGAATGAATAGGAAAGGGGATAAAGGATCTCCCTATCTCAATCCCCTTTGAGAAGGAAAGAAACCACAAGGAGTACTGTTGACCAAGATTGAGAATTTTACTGTGCTGATGCACTGTTTAATCCATCTAGTACCAAAGCCCATCTGCTCAAGCATCTTGATCAGGAAGCTCCAGTTCAAATGATCATAAGCTTTTTGGATGTCAAGTTTACATAGAATGCCGGTTTTTTACTTCTCTGCCTGGAATCCACACTCATTAGCTATAAGAATTGCATCCATAAGCTGTCTCCCTTTTATGAAAGCCATTTGCTGTCTATCCACCAGTTTGTGGATAACCTTTTTCAGTCTCTCTGCCAGTAGCTTGGCAATGATTTTGTATACTCCACCCACCTATTAAGCTAATAGGTCTGAAGTCATTGAGTTCTATTGCCCCAACCTTCTTTGGAATTAGTGCCATAAAGGTAGCATTCAAACTCCTTTCAAAATAGCCATCTGCATGAAAGTCCTGAATAGCTGCTACTAGATCAGTCCTGATGATTTCCCAACATTGAGTAAAGAAAGCCATTGTATACCCATCCGGACCTGATGCCTTATCTCTCCACATGCTTTAATGGATTCCAATATCTCTGGAGCTCCAAATGGTGCCATAAGGTAAGTGTTGTCATCTTCCTCTATCCTGGGACAGTTTCTCATATCTAATTGAGGCCTCCAATTCTCTGTCTCTGTGTAAAGCTTCTCATAGTAGGCTACTATCTCATTCTTCACTTCTATAGGGTCTTCCACAACTTCACCATCTACTCTCAGCTTATCTATTGTGTTTACTCTGCGGTGGGCATTAGCAGTTTTATGAAAAAAACTAGTGTTTCTGTCCCCCTCTTTTAGCCAGATTGCCCTGGATCTCTGTCTCCATGCAATCTTTTCATGTCTGGCTATTTCTTCAAATTCCAACTTCAATGCCATTCTAGATGCTATTTCTCCCTCCTCCAGAATTCTGTCCTCCTGTATTTCTTCCAGTTCAGCCAATTGGGCAAGCACTATTTGTTTATGGATCTTCAAGTTTCCTTGAACTGTTTTGCACCATTCCTTCAGTTTATCCTTAAGAGCTTTCAACTTTGCCACCAAAATAGTCAGGTTTCCCAATGAAAGTGAAAGATTCCCACCAGTTCTTTACTCTTTCTTTGAAACCTTCTGTTTGCAGCCACCAATTCTCAAACTTGAAATATGAACTGGTTTTCTTCCATTCCCCACATTGTAACATCAATGGGGAGTGATCAGAAGTTACCCTGTGAAGTATAGTCTGCTTGATGTTTCTAAAACTGGCATCCCATTCTTCTGATATGAGAAATCTATCTAATCTTGCTGCAATAGTATGTCTGTCTCCCATTTTCCATGTGAAATTTCCTCCTGTTAAGTCCAAATCCACCAGCTCCATGTCTATAATAAACTCAGAGAAGTCAGTCATTTTTTGTTGATTCTTCTGCAATTCTTCTTCTCTGATGGGAATCTAACTATATTAAAATCCCCACACAGGACCCAGGGACCTGGAATCAGTCCCCTTACTGCTCCCACTTCTCCCCAAGTTTCCTCTCTTGTCTGTCTGTCATTAGGAACATATACACCAGTCATTTGCCAACTGAAATCTTGATTTTTCCCAGTGAAGCTACATGAAACTGAGTACATTCCCACACAACTGATCACACCTTCCCATTCCCTTTTATCCCACATTATGACTATACCACCTCTGGTCCCACTTGCTTCTAGCTGCACATAACTGACCCATCTACTTCCCCAAACTTCCTTAACTATATCTATGATTTCCCCCTCCACCTTTGTTTCCTGTAAACAAACTACATCTGCTCTCCAGCTTTGTAAACAATCCTTGATCATACTCCTCTTCTTACTACAGTTTAACCCCCTTATGTTCCAAGATACTATATTTAACTTCATTGATTTTGATTGCCAGATATCCCCCCTGCTCCTAGTACTGTTGCTCATAAATTTAGTATCTAATTCTAATCCCTTCAATTCATTCATCCCCTCCCTTCCTCTTTGTGGTTGACTGCTCCCCTTTGTTCTCCTTCTTATTGTTGTCAATTTTCAAAAATAACTCTCTGGCCTTCTCTTCACACCCTCTGAAGCTTGCTCCAAACTCTGTACTGAGTCTGGTAATGTGCTGTTTAACCCATTCTGGAGTACTGACTTGCTTGGTAATTTCTTCCTCTGAGAGTTGGATTCTCAAAGGAACAATATCTTCTGCAATCTCTTCTGTGATTTCTTCTTGTGTGCTGAGTTGTAAGCATTCTGTTTCTCTTGCTTCCACCTGTAGCTTGTCTTCTTCCATAGCTTGCCCCTCCCAATGATCGATTTGAATGGGTTGGGTCTCTTTTTGCCCATCTCTGCTTCTCAGGTTCTGGAACATGTTGTGCGTGGTAAGCTTAGAAATATTTGCCTGTATTTCTATGCTTAGTTTATTTAAATGATGGTGGACCACGGCAAATGGGTCCACTAAGTCTCGGCCCAATCTGTTAATTCTTTTAATTTGTCCCACCACCGTCTCTAAAGGCCCTTTCCCTTTTTCCTCCAGCCCACGTGTCCCAATATTTAAAACTTCCCCACTAATCGATGTACCCACGTGGGATCCCCTTTTATACGCTGAATCTGCCCGTGAATACGACCTCTGCCCTTTATTATCCACCGGACAAAAGACCTTCTCTGCTCTCTTTCCTTCAATAGCTCTGACCGTCACCGGAATCTCGCACCATATTAGGATGGTGTATGAGAAACCGTCGCTGGACACCTCGATGACCCTCGGAACTTCCTCCCCATCCCCTTTCACCTTGATACGAGCCCAATGAAGATGGATTCCGTCAATCAATTTTGAATTTCATCTTTTTTCAGTTCCATTCTCCGGTCATAATGTGTTCCGCTACTTTCCTTGATGGGAGTTCGAAGAGAAAATGGCCATCATTCATCGCGAAGACATTAAGTCCGAACGCCGTCTTCCATGTGTTGCTTGCCCATCTCGTTCAGCGTAATAACCTCTTGTGAAGAGTTCTGGAACTTCCCAAAAATACATCTGTTTAGCAGATCTTTCTCAGAGATTGGATTTCCCCCAACTATCTTTATGTTATTATCCTTGGACTGAATCTGCGCCTTTTTTGTGTTTTCCGTCGTCCATCTGTTGCCAGTGATGACTTGTTTGAAGGATGCCCCCAAATGTTTCGTAGCTGGTCTCTGTTGCTTCTGGACTTGCACTGGCTCATTTATGAACTTAGCAATCTTATGTGCTATGTTCCCCCATCCTCCTTTGTATGTGGTCTCCGGTGTAATGATTACTAATTTGTTTTGTCCTTGAATGGCAATGAAACTTATGTATCTACCACTCTCATTGTATTTAAGAGTGCAGAAAAATTCTGAAAAATGATCCTTCAGATTCCTTCTCCCGACTACCTTGCCCTGTACTTTGGATGCTTCAATAAATACTGATATCAACCACTTTAAGACTTTAATGCTAATTTTCACTCTTCTCATTAAATTTCTGCTACGTTCCACCCATTCGTACCATGATTCTGCACCAGAATTGCATTTAGTAATATCATAAGACATAAAACCTGCATAATATACTACTGTCCCCTAATGAAGAAGAACCGACCATGGTGGCCGGAAAAAGACCCCCAGAAAAGGAAATAAATTTGAAATTACACTAAAAGCTCACTGGCCTCGAGAATCGTGCCTGGGAGCATTTTCTCTCTCTTCCTTCTGTTTTTTCACTTCTAATGAAATGATTTATCAAAAACCTCTCCAAAAACCCTTACTTCGCCATGCCTCGCTGTTAACACGGCTTCGCCTCTTCATCACATGCTGCTACTGCAGGGGCCAAAGCCAAAACTTACCCTTACTTCAAGTTCTCCCCTCTCGCGGCGGCCGTGCCTCCATGCTCGAGAAGAGATAGGCCTTTGAGAGTTGTCTTACTTTCTGAGAAGAGAGAACATAGTTATGGGGTTGGGATCCTTCTTTAGTTTTACTCCTGTGAAATTCTTTTTCATTCACATCCAAGAATCAAGAAATAGGAAGGGTATATGACTGTTTATATTCCCTATGTGATAATCTCTGGACAATGAATGACAACTACGGTGAGTTGTCAAAACAAAAATGACAACTACGGTGATGGCTATTACAATGGGTTGGGATGGTGGCTCTTACGGTGGTTGGGGTGATGACTTTTACGGTGGTGATTTTTTAATTAAGTTTATTTAAAAAGAGAAGAGAGGATAAAAAATTGTTTAATATATTACTATAAAAAGTCACATGGCAAATGATGTGGATTTGATGTGTTATCCATGCAAGCGAGGAACACACATGATTAGAGGGGTTTAAAACTCTTGTTTTAATTAAATTGAGCTGCTTGGATGACAACCCATGAAGAGTGGTGCGGGATGTCAAAACAGTACAAGTACAAGTGTCTTTTAGGCTATTCAGCCTATAATGAACACAAATTGGGAAGTACCAAGGAATTTGCAGGACTTTGACTGAAATGCACCCAGGTAAATGGAACCCACAAAATCTTCCCACGACTGAAATGGCCACTACAGTGAGTTGTCAAAAATAAAAATAAAAATGGAAACTACGGTGATGGCTATTACAGTGGGTTGCGATGGTGGCTCTTACGGTGGTTGGGGTGATGGCTTTTACGGTGGTGATTTTTTAATTAAGTTTATTTAAAAAGAGGGGAGAGGATAAAAAAATTGTTTAATAGATTACTATAAAAAACCACATGGCAAATGATGTGGATTTGATGTGTTATTCATGCAACTATAAAAAATCACATGGCAAATGATGTGGATTTGATGTGTTATCCACGCAAGCGAGGAGCACACATGATTAGAGGGGTTTATAACCCTTGTTTTAATTAAGTTGAGGTGCTTGGATGACAACCCGTGAAGAGTGGTGCAGGATGTCTTTTAGGCAATTCAGCCTATAATGAACACAAATTGGGAAGTACCAATGAATTTGAGGGACTTTGATGGTCGTGACTGAAATGCACCCAGGTAAATGGAACCTACAAAATCTTCCCACGATTGAAATGGCCACTACATCACTATCTTCAACTGATTCAGTCAAGGGAGAAATTGCTTGAGAATTAGTCGGTGTTGAAGTGCCTTATCATTTCTCATCAAAGCAAGAGGAGAGAGAATTCCGGCGACGTGCTCATTAGAGAAGGTGATATTCCGACAAGTTTTAAGGAAATGTGAACCCACAGAATTCTTCCGTAATTCCAAATATACCCACCCTCAAAATGCAACCACTTTAGATCATTAGATCACTAAATTGCGGCGAATAATTAGATTGATGTTTATCCTTTTGGCATTAAGGATTTTATCGGAGGACGCCGACCATGAGCACACCCAAAGGAGGCCCGATTGATGTGTATCATTGTCTCTCTCTCTCTCTCTTTTTTTTTTTTTTTTTTTTTTTTTTAATTGACTAGTTTCTCGGCATGTGCATTGCACGTGGATACCGAGTCTTGTAGTAAACGTTGTTATAAAATAATATTAATATTATTAAGATAAAGATTTGAGTAAATAATTATACATGATAGAATAAAGTACAAATTTTTGTGAATGAATTGTAGGGGTGGGCATAAGTACCAAAAACCGGACCGAACTGAATTGATTCGGTTCTTCGGTACTTCTGTCCGGTTTTGGTTTTAATGTTTTTAGAATTTGGTATTTGGTTTTAAAGTTTGGCTATTTTGGTTATTTCGGTTAAGGTTATTTTGGTTAACCGAAATACTGATTTTTTTTTCATATATGTATTTGGCTATTAGTTTGCTTCTGCTGTTCTGCACCTTGTTTTGTCATAAATGTTCCTTTTTTTTTTTGGACAAGGGAACCCGCAGCCGCTACCCTTTGGGTGCGCACAGGGTAAAACCCGCTCCTGTGCAATAGCCCGCAAACCACACAGGAGAGATAACCCACACTAGGCAAGCCATGTGCGATGAGCTCGACCCAGAAGGCAAATCCCCTACTTTCGTAGGCAGGGAGTTTTGAACCTGAGACCTCCATTATGAAAGCCCCATGCTCAACCAACTGAGCCACCCTTGTGTGTTGTCTCATCAATGTTCCTCTGTAATGATGTCCTTGTTTTCTCCAATTCCATATGAAAGTTTAGAGCAAAGATCCCTCGACTGCTCTAGTTGTTCTGTTATATTAGAAGCTTCACTTCTTGAATTCTCAAGAGTTTCCTGAGTGACTTGGACCTCTAGTTTCAACTTCTTTACATTGTCCAGCTCAGCATCCAGCGTTTTCCTAAGGTTTTATTTTTCTTGAGTCAGATCAACAATTAGCACTTTATGTTTGCTTATTTCATCTAAGGCAGTGACAAGTTGCACCACCATCAATCTGCAGTTTCTAAAAAATCTTGCTCAAGATATTATACTTATACAAAATATCCCATTTTGAATCAGAAAATAGCCAAATTTACAAGCAGAAAAATAGCCCAATATATTATGCCCATACTGAAGAACCAAACAGAAACTGAACTGAACTAATTTTGCTACGGTGTGCACCAGTGAAGTACCGAACCGAAGAACCCGAACACCCACCTCTAATCAATGGGGTTCATCATATGGTGAAATATGTGTCAAAATGATTGGATATCTTTTGAACCTATTAAAGTTTGTAGTTGCCAGCTTTTCTCACTTGACAACAAGTAAACAGATAATAACATTGAATTGTATATAATTCTAATGCAAGGCCATATGGATAACTAGTTTATTTGTTTTTGAACAGAGGTTTTGACAAACATCCCCTTCTGTTTTTCCTTGTATAGTTTTGGATGCAATAAAAGGTAGGCGCCACCTCAGGCATGAAATTTATATAAAAAAAATGAATATTGTGTTAGTGTAGGTAAGGAGTTTCTAGGAGTTGCCATGTCATAAGAGAGTGTTCTCACACGCCTCTACTGGATAGGGACCGCCAACTTTCTGTTTAATAGTCACAAAGTTTCTAAGGTTGGAGCGTTCAATGGGTACTTATCTTAGTTCAAGTGTCAAATCAAAATTGGAGCCCACTTTAAGGGGCTGTTTTTGTATTTGTCGTAGATTCTATAGTTAACAAACTCCGAAACAGCTATTAGATTCTATGTTAAATGAGTTCATTGTTTTGGTTGTGCTACTTCGCAGGCCAAAAAAGAGAAAGAAAAAGAGGAGAAAGAGAAGAGAAAGGATAAGGAGAGAAGGGAAAAAGAGAGAGAGAAGGAAAAAGAGCGTGAGAAGGAGAAAGAAAGGGGAAAGGAGCGATCAAAGAAAGATGAGCCAGATTGCGAAACTATGGATGTAACAGACAGCTATGAAAACAAAGAAGAGAGAAAAAGAGAAAAAGACAAAGAGAGGAAACATCGGAAGCGACACCATAGCTCTAACGACGAGGTGACTTCTGACAAGGATGAGAAAGAGGAGCCTGAAAAAGACAAAGAAAGGAAACACCGGAAGCGTCACCATAGTTCTAACGATGAGGTGGCATCTGACAGGGACGAGAAAGAGGAATCTAGAAAGTCACGCCGACATAGCAGCGATCGTAAAAAGTCAAAGAAGGTTCTAATCTCTCCATTTAAAGTTTGTTCTCTGTTCTGATTATGTTCTTTGGCAGTCTACAATTTTAATATTCTTTTTCTGCTTTCTGACAGCATGCACATTCACCTGAATCCGATGGTGAAAGTCGGCATAAAAGACACAGAAGAGATCATAGGGATGGATCACGTCGAAATGGTGGTTATGAAGAGCTAGAAGATGGTGAGCTTGGTGAAGATGGAGAAAGTTGAGTATATATTAGGGGAATGCTGACTCCTGCATCTGACATATCATAATGTTTCGATGTTTAAGTATTTTATTGATAGTTTTGTTTATGTATCTAAAATACACTTACTAAACCTGCTGTAGCACTAAGTAGTTGCATTTGGAATCTGGAATGATTTTTGTGCTCCAAATCTTGGCAATCCCCCCCATACTTGTATTGTCAGCTGCTAACGAAAGATTAAGCCGTTAGGAGTTGGAGGTTGATGTGTTGAGTTGAAGAGTTTCCCCTAGCACTTGTACTTATGTCTGGACAGACTTCCTTATTTACCTGATACATAATGGCTATAGAGAAATTTTGGTCGTGGCCAGTCTCTATCCGGCCTTTTTTTTTTTTTTTTTTTTTTTGGTTCAGTTATAATTGCAGCCGTGCACCATTTACGTATCTTTCAAGTCTGCAAATATGGAAATATACCCTCGTGCTTTGATAAACTATTCATTTGTCTGAGGCTAGTTATTTAATGTATGAACGTTAGGGCCTTCTGTGAAGAGCCCATGATGAATTTAGGTTGTGTGTGCAGTTATTTGATGCAAGTCTAAGTTCAACATTGGCTTACATTTGAATCTTTTGTAAAAGCAATAGCGAGTTTGGGCATTTCATACTAACGTCACGTAACCTTTGCTGCAGTTCAGAGTGAAATGCTCTTTGAGGTTTCTGTTCTTAGCTGCTGGATATAGGTTTCATGTCCTGGTCATTGGACAAGAAAAAGGAGATGTGTCAGCCAGTCATTATAATTGGACTCTTAGTTTACTTTAAATGTACCATCTTTGTGTTTGTATATCAATCAGTTCAATGAGTTAATGAGTCATGGGTCTATGTTCTATAGAATGACAAAATAGATTTATTTGCAGTTGAATTCTAACTTTGTAAGAGGCAAGCGGGTCTGCCTGAAGTGGTGGTTTATCTTTAAGCTATATATAGCACGAGGACAATGATTGAGGTTAAATATTTATGAGTAACTTACTTAAACAACCATAATTTCTAGGCTTGTGACCAAGTGTAGCTACCGTTTTCGTAATTGCAATTTGTAGTTATGTTTTATCTGTTTTGCGTGTATTCGCGTGTATTCAAATACACATTTTCAAAATACAATCAGCCAAGTATAATATGTATATAGATAAGTGACTGGAACAACACAGACAATCAAATACTCTACTTTGTCAATATAAAGTCAACCAAATAAATACGCATATAGATCAGTCAAACAACACATACAGTTAAATACATCTAGTTTGCTCAAAAATACAGTCAGCCAAATACACAAAGTCGAAATCTGGATCTGTGTAAATACACCCCGAATACACACGAAATAGGTAGAACATAACTACAAATTGTAATTACAAATACCTTATAGCTACGGTTTGTCATAAAATTTGAAGGGTAATTATTATACTTAAATACCTCTCGTATATTAGCTACAACATGTAAAAATTCCAATTCATTTATTGAGAGGAAGGATCTATAAATGTAGAAAGTTTAGGCCTCTTGCCCTTTTTCGTTACAATCAGTTCCAAGGTCATTAAATACTTTTGTCTAGAACTGACAAATTGAACTAAGTGGGGGTGAAAATTGCACTACTTTTTTTCATTGTTGTTTAAGAATTGAGATCAACAGGTGCAATATATTCCGAACTATTGAATACCCAGCAGGCTAGTTATTCAGATGGATAAAGGGGTCGAAATATTGCTTCTCCTATTCTTAACAGGTGTGGTCCTTTTATGATTGCTGCGTTCAAGCAATCGCAAAAGAAATGGGTTTTAGAGAACAACCATGTAGTTTACACACCTCTTGCAATTGGGAGTTTTTGACTATACTGCAATTTAGAGCGTGGAGTTTATTGGTTTGTATCTGAAGAAATCTAAATAAGCAAATGAAACATAAACAGGAAAAGGGAGTGTGAAGTTTTATACACATTGAAATGCGTAGTTCTTTTTAATTATAATTTTGCTTTCATTACTCCGTCTTCGTGAAGTTTGCTAGTGCAAGTAGGTTACTGCAGAGTTGAGCTACACACGCACACCTACAATAAAAGGATGATTAAATTTTTATACACTAATAGTGTACAGGTTTTTTTTTTTTTTTTTTTTTTTAAATGTTTTTTTAATTTTTTAATTTTTTATATCAACAGTTTTTCTTTGATTGCTCTTTCCATAGAGATTGATATCAGTTGAGCTCAACATTATTAGTTTTGTTTTTAAGCAACATTGTTAGTTCGTTGTTGCAAAAATAATTCAGGTATTAGTCATTTTTTAAATGTCATAAGATATCTTGCTCATCACATTTTGTCGGTAGATATTTTATTGATGACCTGATGGTGTTAAAAATTTATTACATTGATGGTGTATAAAATTTAAAATGTGAAATTTAAAAACTTGAACATAAATATATTACCTATTACAACCGGTAAAGATACACCAATTAAATAAATATAGTGAGCCTGCAAGATTACAAAAAAGAAAAGTGAGCTTCTTCATAGTTGTTTACACTCAACACTCTTTTTGGGCGTAACATTTCTGTAATTTTTTTCTTTCTCAACTTAATCATGACTTACCGTGTTTTTTCAGTGATTTGATTGATGAACTTTTGGATTTGGAGGTGGGGGGTGGGGTAGCTTTGTACTTCGTTCAATTTTTAAAAAAGCTGTCTCCACATCACCACTTGAGGGCGAGGCGAGGCTGCTAAAGAATAGCTGCTCCCTGGAAGTAAAACTCTTTAATCTTTTGATGGAAGGAGTATCTGAATTCTAGTGTTCTTGATTATTTTCTGAATTTTCATAGATGTTTTGAAGTCTTGATTTGTCCTATTTGAGAATCTATCTTTGTTCTTGACGTACTTGTGGAATCACTGAGAGAGAAAATGCACAAATTGTATAAATACTATGAGCTTGCGAGATTGCAAAAAAAGAAAAAGTAAAGTGATCTTATTCATAGCTGTTCACACTCAACACTCTTTCTGAGCGTTAAATTTTTGTTAAAAAAATATTCATTTTTTTCTTTCTCAGATTAATCACGCTGTCATTTTTACAGTGTGTTTTCACTGATTTGATTGATGAACTTTTAAATTTGGGGGAGGGGGTTCTCTGTATTTCATTCATTTTTTTTTTTTTTTTAAAACTTATGATTTTAGCTTTCTTGATTTCTTATGAATTTTCATAGATATATTGATCAGGGCCGGCTCAATACAAAACCTACTAAGGCAAGTTCTTTAGTCCACTAAATTTTGAGGGCCCATTTTTGTTACTAAAAGTAAAGTCAGTTGCATAGATTTTTTTTCTTTGAAAAATATTGAATTAAGCTAGAAGATAGTTCGTAGTTATTAGTCTCCTATGCTCACCAAACTATTTCAAGAAATTACTGTCCCAAGTTTAAATAATGTCTAATAGTTTTGAGTTTAACTATCAAGTCTGCTGAAATAGCTAGGATCATCGTTCATTGAGTTTGCAGTGATTTCCTTTTACTTTAGATGTATACCTCAACCAGATTTCTAACAACAATATATATGTGATTTTAACTTGGTGGAGAAGAAGCGAACAAAAGTACGCTCGCTTGTGTCACGACCCAGCTAGGGGCCACGACGGGTACCCGGAGCTAGTTACCGAGCACCGTTCACTCTACTACTTATCTTGCTCATTTAATACTCTTTTATCAATTTTACATACCAATTGTAGGAAAATCATATTTAATCGAAACATAAATACTTTATATACATTTGCCTCTCGGCTATCAAAATAGTATACATACATATGAAAACCTCTTGTGAGACTATCTAACCCACACTGCGTATCTACGAGCCTTTACTAACATAATGAATACATGGACGGAACAAGACTCCGTCATGCCCAAAATATGCATATATGAATGTACATCAAAAGGATAGCCATAAGCACCTCCGAACAATGGAGTGCTATCTAACAGCTGACAGCTACTGAGGACCCGGGCCAAGCTCTCCTCCCTGTCTACCTGTGGGCATGAACACAGCGTCCGAAGAAAGGACGTCAGTACGAATATTGTACCGAGTATGAAAGGCGTACATAATGAAAGGAAACATCAGTAATATGAGGATAACATCAATATGAGACAACTGAATCTGACTGATAATCATACATGAAGTAATGCATGTTGTCTTACTCATCATCATAACATGTATGCATCATATGCAAGCTGCCCGTCCATGTCGGAACGGTGTGATAATCAATAATATTAGCCCGCGTCCAGGCCTCCCGCGTCCGGGGTACCATCTCATGCCGCCCACTAGTGGTGTATGCCCACGCCCGTAGGTCGTGGTGTATCCGTATCGCCGCCCGCCGAAGCGGTGTCTGCCCGGCCAACTAGGCCCGGTGTGAAATGCTCATGACATGCTCAATGTAAATGCTCATAGTAATATTCTTATCATAAAATACTTATCTTATCACAATGCGTATATAAGGCTCATGATCAACTTTACTCTATCGGGGTGACGTAAGGTCGTGATCCCCCGATTACATTATGTAGCCATCATGGACATTCCGCCTCACCTTGAAAGGACTAGCACATAAGGTGAGCGTAGGCAAGGAATAACATCATCATCATTCTAGTGCCATCATATCGTATAACTTATCTCATATAGACATTCATGAGTATAAGCTTTTAACTTCTTAAGATGTAAGAACTCATGAAAGGAATAGGGATTCAAGTTAAAAGATTCATGCCATGAGAAAGAAGGACTAGCCTCACATACCTTGGTCGTTTACCTAAGATATCGCTCACTTGTTCTCTGTCGATATCACGTCGTTACCTTCATAAGAGAATTTGTATCAACATTAGTAAGCTAACTATAAAAATGCGTCGCTAATTCTAGGAGAAGTCGGACAACGCTTCCTTCGCTCATACTACTTTTCTCACGTTCTATATCAACTCCCAATATTCATAATATTATTCGCAATATCATGATCGACAATCGTCATTTACGTGCGTTTGGCAAAATCCACCATTTTCCTCCAATTTCCCCTTATTTCTACTTCTAGATCATCCTTGCGTTTTCATGCATTTAATGCTTGTTTCATGATATAAACATCATTTATAACGTGTTAGTACTCACAACACTTCAATATTCATAGTTCGATTCCACTATCATTCATTTATGTCACTATTCACTCAATAATGACCCATTTCTATGTTCTTCTACATTTCAAGTGTCTAAGCTTTCCAATACTTCAAACAATATGGAATAATCATGAAACTTACCTTGGAGGATGATTGAACAATCCTTAAGTTGAAATACTTCAATTAGCCAAAACCCTAGTTCCACCTTCTTGGGAATTTCTTGACTTAGAAGATCCTCTGATGTGTTCTTACACTTATTTTTATGAATTTGGTTTTGATAATCTTGATATCTCCTTTGATTCTCTTGAATTCTTGTGGAGGAAATATTTGGAGGGTTCTAGAAGTCTCTTGAGTTGGTTGAATGAATAATGAGTTGAAATGAGGCTTAGGTCCCCTTTAAAAATCACAAATCTGATCTTTAATGAATTTTTGTCGGGATGAACAGTGGTCGTAAACCACCATATACGGACCGTATTTTGATTTACGGTCCGTCCACTGTGGTCGTATTTAAGCATCCCAGAAACAGAAAGGTTGGCTGGGGATTATGGCAATTTACGACTGAGGTTTACGGTCCATAAACCAGTTTACGGGCCGTCCTCCAAGTCATATTTAACCATTCAATGACAGAAAGTTTTGGCTGATGGACATGGTAGTTTACGACCTGGTTTACGGTCCGTAAACCAGTTTATGGACCGTAAACTGGGTCGTATTTAACCATATTCAACATTTACAGAAAGTTGAGATTTTTGACAAGCTGGAGGACGACTGCACTATACGGTCCGTAAATCACTTTACGGGTCGTATAGTGCCATATACGACCTCTGGACAAAAAATTAACTTTATTATTTTCCAAAAATTCTTAATTAGCCATTCCCGACTTAACAAAACATCATTCACTCAACGTTTCATCATTCCACTCATCATACAAGTACAGAGAAACTTCCGAGGTGTAACATTCTTCCTCCCTTTTGGAACATTCGTCCTCGAATGCGCGACACTCGGGGATTCTGGAAATTTTTTGCCAGAGTTTCCTTTGTAAATTGGATACTCCCTTTCCATTACAACAACCCACAATATCTTCGCCTCACAGGGCTATATCACAATATCTACACATTTATGGCCACACACGACCAAAAACATAAAATTAAGACATACATACCTTACACCATCGACGTCTCATCTTGAATCTCTTCTGGGGATTGGAACAAATGGGGGTACATAGATTTTATCTTCTTCTCCGCTTCCCAAGTCATTTCTTCCCGATTATTGTTCCGCCATAGAACTTTGACTGAAGCAACCTCTTTATTCCGAAGCCTTCGTACTTGTCTATCTAAAATGGCAATGGGCATTTCCTCGTATGTTAGCTTCTCTGTTACTTGCACATCATCAACCGGAACTATTCTTGTTGGGTCTCCAATACACTTGCGGAGCATCGAAACATGGAATACTGGATGCACGGATTCGAGCTCTGAAGGCAAGTTTCAATTCGTAGGCTACTCGACCCACCTTGCGAATGATTTGGTAGGGTCCGACATATCTGGGACTTAGCTTTCCCTTCTTGCCAAATCACATCACTCCCTTCATCGGCGATACCTTCAGGAACACCCAATCGCCCACTTGAAATTCCAAATCTCGTCGGCGATTATCTGCATAAGACTTTTGGCGACTTTGAGCTGTTAACAGTCGGTCTCGAATCACTTTAACCTTTTCAACTGCTCGTTGGATCAAGTCGGGGCCTATCAATTGTACTTCTCCGGTTTCAAACCATCCAATTGGAGATCTGCATTTTCTTCCATATAAGGCTTCATACGGGGCCATTTGAATGCTGGAATGATAGCTGTTATTATAGGCAAATTCAATAAGAGGTAAATGCTCATCCCAACTACCGCCAAAGTCCAATACACATGCCCGTAGCATATCCTCTAAGGTCTGAATAGTGCGCTCGGCTTGTCCGTCAGTCTGCGGATGGAACGCCGTGCTGAGCTTAACTTGGGTACCTAGACCTTCTTGAAAGGACTTCCAGAACTTGGCTGTGAACTGTGCCCCTCTGTCTGTGATAATGGCCAAAGGAATACCGTGAAGTCGTACAATCTCCTTGAGATACAATTTAGCATAATCTTCCGCCGAATATGTGGTTCTAACGGGGAGAAAATGAGCTGCTTTCGTGAGTCTATCCACGATTACCCATATAGAATCATACTTCCCTCGCGTACGGGGTAATCCTACCACAAAATCCATGTTAATTTCTTCCCATTTCCACGTAGGAATTTCCATTGCTTGCAATAACCCTCCTGGCTTTTGATGCTCGGCCTTCACTTGCTGGCAATTCGGACACTGTGCTACAAATTCTGCTATGTCTCGCTTCATGCCATCCCACCAATATATCAATTTGAGATCGTGGTACATCTTGGTTGCACCTGGATGAATAGAATACCGGGAATAATGCGCTTCCTCTAAAATCCGTTGGTGCAAGTTTGTCACATTCGGTACACATAGCCGGCCTCGATATCTAAGGATCCCCTCTATGGAAACTTCGAATTGAGGCTTTACCTTTTCCTGAGATAGATCTCGATAGTGGCTTAACTGAGGATCTTCATATTGCCGTTCCTTCACTTCTAGATTCAATGATGAAACTGTGGGGTCATTGACGCTAATACCTGCATCTCCTGAATCAATGGGCCGTACGCCGAGACTTGCTAACCGATGGACTTCACGAACCATTTCTCGTTTTTCCGAAGGAACTCCACATAAACTACCCATCGATCGGCGGCTAAGTGCATCTGCTACTACATTCGCCTTCCCTGGATGATATAGAATGTTCACATCATAATCCTTCAGTAATTCTAACCATCTCCTTTGCCGCAGGTTCAACTCCTTCTGTTTGAAAATATATTGAAGGCTTTTGTGATCCGTATAGATGTCCACGTGCACACCATATATGTAGTGTCTCCATATTTTCAATGCATGAATGACCGCAGCTAGCTCAAGATCATGAGTGGGGTAATTCTGTTCATGTTTACGCAACTGTCTCGAAGCATATGCAATAACTTTCCCATTCTGCATCAATACACATCCTAATCCCACACCGGAGGCATCACAATACACTACATAGCCATCTGATCCTTCTTGAAGTGTTAGCACTGGCGCTGAGGTCAACCTGTTTTTCAGCTCTTGGAAGCTACGCTCACAGGCATCACTCCACTGGAATTTAGCCGACTTCTGGGTTAACTTTGTCAATGGGGCTGAAATAGATGAGAAGCCCTCTACAAATCTTCTATAATATCCTGCTAACCCAAGGAAACTACGAACTTCCGTGGGCGTCGTAGGCCTTGGCCAATTCTTCACAGCTTCTATCTTCTGAGTGTCGACTCGGATACCATCATCTGAAATAATATGACCTAGGAATGCAACAGAATTCAGCCAAAACTCGCACTTTGAAAACTTTGCATACAATTCCCGATCTCGAAGAACGCCAAGAACAATTCTTAGATGATCGGCATGTTCTGACTCTGTGCGAGAGTACACCAAAATATCGTCGATGAACACTATCACAAAAAGGTCCAAAAACGGCCTGAACACATTATTCATTAAACTCATGAACACTGCCGGGGCATTCGTCAACCCGAACGACATTACTCGAAACTCGTAGTGACCATATCTTGTCCTGAAGGCAGTCTTGGGAATATCTGCTTCCCTAATTCTCACCTGATGATAACCCGATCTCAGATCTATCTTGGAGAACCATTTAGCGCCCTGTAATTGATCGAACAAGTCGTCAATTCTAGGAAGAGGGTATTTATTCTTCACCGTCACTTTGTTCAGCTGTCTGTAGTCGATGCACATTCGTAGAGATCCGTCTTTCTTCCTTACGAAAAGGACTGGTGCTCCCCATGGTGAGGAACTAGGCCTTATAAACCCCTTCTCAAGTAAATCTTTTATCTCTTTCAGTTCTGCTGGAGCCATTCGATATGGAGGAATAGAAATAGGCTCGGTGTCTGGTAGTACATCAATAGCAAAGTCGACCTCCCTTTCTGGAGGAAGGCCTGGTAACTCGTCGGGAAACACATCTGGGAATTCCTTCACTACCGGGACATACTGGAAAGTTGGCACTTCCGCTTCCGTGTCATGAACCCGAACTAGATGACAAATATAACCCTTGGCTATCATCTTTCTCGCCTTAAGGTAGGAAATAAACCTACCCTTTGGGGAAACTGTATTACCCTTCCACTCGAGTATGGGCTCTCCCGGAAATTGGAATCGAACTACCTTTGTCCGGCAACAAACATTAGCATAGCATGATGCCAACTAGTCCATACCCATAATTACGTCAAAATCTATCCTCTCAAGTTCAATTAGACCAGCCCTTGTCTGACGATCACCTATAATGACTACACAGTTCTGATATACTTGCCTCGCTATTACAGGATCACCAACCGGAGTGAATACCTCGAAAGGTTTAATTGGCTCAGGTCTTACCCCAACACAATCAGTGATATACAGAGTAATATATGAGAAGGTAGAACCTGGATCAATCAGAGCATATACGTCACGGGAAAATATAGTCAAGGTACCTGTGACAACATCTGGGGAAGACTCAAGATCCTGTCGCCCAGCTAAAGCATACACACGGGGCTGAACAACACCTGAAGTAGATGCTCCCCCTCTACCTCTGCCCCTACCTGCTGTAGTCTGAGGAGTCTGTGCTGTCGGGCGTGCTGAAGAAGAACCCGCTGCTGAACCTGTAGGCTGAGTCCCAGCTCTATCTCTCGCTGAGGGGCAATCTCTCATCATGTGACCAACTTGCCCGCAAGCATAACAAGCATCCGAACCTTGACGACACTGTCCGGAATGTAGTTTGCCACACTGGCTACACCGCGGTACCGGAGGTCTCCTCTGGCTAAAGTCTCCCCTAGACTGCAAATCTGAGGCCCTTGAACTCTGCCCCTGGCCTGACTGAAAAGAACGGTCAACCCTCCTATCTGAGAATCTAGGAGGTGCACTAGTTACTGACTGACCCGAGTGCCTAGAATATGTTTGTCTCGGTCCCCCTCGGTACTCACTTCTCTCCCCCATAGATCTAGCCCTCTTACCTTGTCTTGTGTCACCCTCACGATCACTTCTCTGCTGTCGTTGTCGTTCCTCGAGGTTCTGAGCATGGGCCTGTATCCGGGAAATATCCATCCCGTCTTGCAAAGAAGCTGTCAAATCTCTGAACAAGTGTGGTCCTAAACCACTCACAAATTTATAGACTCGGTCCCCCATGTCAGCCACCATAGTCGGAGCATACCGGGCCAAAGAGTTGAATTGCATACTATACTCTCGGGCACTCATGCTTCCTTGTGTCAAATTCAAGAACCTGTCCGCTCGAGCTTGGCGGACTTCAGGTGGCAAGTAGTGACGAATAAAGGCATCTACAAACTCTTGCCACACGGGAGGTGGTGCATTCTCCCCTCTTGTTATCACCCAATTCTTATACCATAGTACCGCCACGTCGCGAAGTCTATATGAGGCCAACTCTACAGATTCAGTCTGAGAAGCATGCATAAGTGTTAACGTCCTCAGCATTTCATCGATAAAACCTTGCGGGTCCTCATCCGGCTTCGACCCGAAAAATTCTGGAGGATTTAGAGTAAGGAAATCACGGGCTCTTGTACTAGCGGAACGATCACTTGGGCCCGCATTCTGTCGTTGTGCCTGAGCGACAACCAACTGCGTCAATAAATGTATGGCCTCGGACACTTGTTGACCCGAAACACCCAGTGGAGGAATCGGAGTTGAGGCTCCTCCCTGCTCTTCTACATTGGGCACGGCCTCACTTTGCGATTCACTTTCCTCTACATTTGCCGGAGGCTCTCTTTCCGCCTGCCTTTGTCGAAGCTTTGCCTTTCTGGGCAGCTGTAGCTATTCCTTTCGGTGGCATTTTTCTGAAACCATAACGCACTTTTAGGAATGATATAATCCTAGACATGGATCTATCGCACGATTTCATGAGAAGAAGGATGGACATTTTCCTAAATGCCCTGTAGCCTCTTGTTTATTAGCGTGGCGCGCAACACACCATAAACAAGACTCTACTAGACACGACTCATAGACACTTCCTAGGGCGAACTGCTCTGATACCACTTCTGTCACGACCCAGCTAGGGGCCACGACGGGTACCCGGAGCTAGTTACCGAGCACCGCTCACTCTACTACTTATCTTGCTCATTTAATACTCTTTTATCAATTTTACATACCAATTGTAGGAAAATCATATTTAATCGAAACATAAATACTTTATATACATTTGCCTCTCGGCCATCAAAATAGTATACATACATATGAAAACCTCTTGTGAGACCATCTAACCCACACTGCGTATCTACGAGCCTTTACTAACATAATGAATACATGGACGGAACAAGACTCCGTCATGCCCAAAATATGCATATATGAATGTACATCAAAAGGATAGCCATAAGCACCTCCGAACAATGGAGTGCTATCTAACAGCTGACAGCTACTGAGGACCCGGGCCAAGCTCTCCTCCCTGTCTACCTGTGGGCATGAACACAGCGTCCGAAGAAAGGACGTCAGTACGAATATTGTACCGAGTATGAGAGGCGTACATAATGAAAGGAAACATTAGTAATATGAGGATAACATCAATATGAGACAACTGAATCTGACTGATAATCATACATGATGTAATGCATGCTGTCTTACTCATCATCATAACATGTATGCATCATATGCAAGCTGCCCGTCCATGTCGGAACGGTGTGATAATCAATAATATTAGCCCGCGTCCAGGCCTCCCGCGTCTGGGGTACCATCTCATGCCGCCCACTAGTGGTGTATGCCCACGCCCGTAGGTCGTGGTGTATCCGTATCGCCGCCCGCCGAAGCGGTGTCTGCCCGGCCAACTAGGCCCGGTGTGAAATGCTCATGACATGCTCAATGTAAATGCGCATAGTAATATTCTTATCATAAAATACTTATCTTATCACAATGCGTATATAAGGCTCATGATCAACTTAACTCTATCGGGGTGACGTAAGGTCGTGATCCCCCGATTACATTATGTAGCCATCATGGACATTCCGCCTCACCTTGGAAGGACTAGCACATAAGGTGAGTGTAGGCAAGGAATAACATCATCATCATTCTAGTGCCATCATATCGTATAACTTATCTCATATAGACATTCATGAGTATAAGCTTTTAACTTCTTAGGATGTAAGAACTCATGAAAGGAATAGGGATTCAAGTTAAAAGATTCATGCCATGAGAAAGAAGGACTAGCCTCACATACCTTGGTCGTTTACCTAAGATATCGCTCACTTGTTCTCTGTCGATATCACGTCGTTACCTTCATAAGAGAATTCGTATCAACATTAGTAAGCTAACTATAAAAATGCATCGCTAATTCTAGGAGAAGTCGGACAACGCTTCCTTCGCTCATACTACTTTTCTCACGTTCTATATCAACTCCCAATATTCATAATATTATTCGCAATATCATGATCGACAATCGTCATTTACGTGCGTTTGGCAAAATCCACCATTTTCCTCCAATTTCCCCTTATTTCTACTTCTAGATCATCCTTGAGTTTTCATGCATTTAATGCTTGTTTCATGATATAAACATCATTTATAACGTGTTAGTACTCACAACACTTCAATATTCATAGTTCGATTCCACTATCATTCATTTATGTCACTATTCACTCAATAATGACCCATTTCTATGTTCTTCTACATTTCAAGTGTCTAAGCTTTCCAATACTTCAAACAATATGGAATAATCATGAAACTTACCTTGGAGGATGATTGAACAATCCTTAAGTTGAAATACTTCAATTAGCCAAAACCCTAGTTCCACCTTCTTGGGAATTTCTTGACTTAGAAGATCCTCTGATGTGTTCTTACACTTATTTTTATGAATTTGGTTTTGATAATCTTGATATCTCCTTTGATTCTCTTGAATTCTTGTGGAGGAAATATTTGGAGGGTTCTAGAAGTCTCTTGAGTTGGTTGAATGAATAATGAGTTGAAATGAGGCTTAGGTCCCCTTTAAAAATCACAAATCTGATCTTTAATGAATTTTTGTCGGGATGAACAGTGGTCGTAAACCACCATATACGGACCGTATTTTGATTTACGGTCCGTCCACTGTGGTCGTATTTAAGCATCCCATAAACAGAAAGGTTGGCTGGGGATTATGGCAATTTACAACTGAGGTTTACGGTCCATAAACCAGTTTACGGGCCGTCCTCCAAGTCATATTTAACCATTCAATGACAGAAAGTTTTGGCTGATGGACATGGTAGTTTACGACCTGGTTTACGGTCCGTAAACCAGTTTACGAGCCGTAAACTGGGTCGTATTTAACCATATTCAACATTTACAGAAAGTTGAGATTTTTGACAAGCTGGAGGACGACTGCACTATACGGTCCGTAAATCACTTTACGGGTCCTATAGTGCCATATACGACCTCTGGACAAAAAATTAACTTTCTTATTTTCCAAAAATTCTTGATTAGCCATTCCCGACTTAACAAAACATCATTCACTCAACGTTTCATCATTCCACTCATCATACAAGTACAGAGAAACTTCCGAGGTGTAACATTCTTCCTCCCTTTTGGAACATTCGTCCTCGAATGCGCGACACTCGGGGATTCTGGAAAATTTTTGCCAGAGTTTCCTTTGTAAATTGGATACGCCCTTTCCATTACAACAACCCACAATATCTTCGCCTCACAGGGCTATATCACAATATCTACACATTTATGGCCACACACGACCAAAAACATAAAATTAAGACATACATACCTTACACCATCGACGTCTCATCTTGAATCTCTTCTGGGGATTGGAAAAAATGGGGGTACATAGATTTTATCTTCTTCTCCGCTTCCCAAGTCATTTCTTCCCGATTATTGTTCCGCCATAGAACTTTGACTGAAGCAACCTCTTTATTCCGAAGCCTTCGTACTTGTCTATCTAAAATGGCAATGGGCATTTCCTCGTATGTTAGCTTCTCTGTTACTTGCACATCATCAACCGGAACTATTCTTGTTGGGTCTCCAATACACTTGCGGAGCATCGAAACATGGAATACTGGATGCACGGATTCGAGCTCTGAAGGCAAGTTTCAATTCGTAGGCTACTCGACCCACCTTGCGAATGATTTGGTAGGGTCCGACATATCTGGGACTTAGCTTTCCCTTCTTGCCAAATCTCATCACTCCCTTCATCGGCGATACCTTCAGGAACACCCAATCGCCCACTTGAAATTCCAAATCTCGTCGGCGATTATCTGCATAAGACTTTTGGCGACTTTGAGCTGTTAACAGTCGGTCTCGAATCACTTTAACCTTTTCAACTGCTCGTTGGATCAAGTCGGGGCCTATCAATTGTACTTCTCCGGTTTCAAACCATCCAATTGGAGATCTGCATTTTCTTCCATATAAGGCTTCATACGGGGCCATTTGAATGCTGGAATGATAGCTGTTATTATAGGCAAATTCAATAAGAGGTAAATGCTCATCCCAACTACCGCCAAAGTCCAATACACATGCCCGTAGCATATCCTCTAAGGTCTGAATAGTGCGCTCGGCTTGTCCGTCAGTCTGCGGATGGAACGCCATGCTGAGCTTAACTTGGGTACCTAGACCTTCTTGAAAGGACTTCCAGAACTTGGCTGTGAACTGTGCCCCTCTGTCTGTGATAATGGCCAAAGGAATACCGTGAAGTCGTACAATCTCCTTGAGATACAATTTAGCATAATCTTCCGCCGAATATGTGGTTCTAACGGGGAGAAAATGAGCTGCTTTCGTGAGTCTTTCCACGATTACCCATATAGAATCATACTTCCCTCGCGTACGGGGTAATCCTACCACAAAATCCATGTTAATTTCTTCCCATTTCCACGTAGGAATTTCCATTGCTTGCAATAACCCTCCTGGCTTTTGATGCTCGGCCTTCACTTGCTGGCAATTCGGACACTGTGCTACAAATTCTGCTATGTCTCGCTTCATGCCATCCCACCAATATATCAATTTGAGATCATGGTACATCTTGGTTGCACCTGGATGAATAGAATACCGGGAATAATGCGCTTCCTCTAAAATCCGTTGGTGCAAGTTTGTCACATTCGGTACACATAGCCGGCCTCGATATCTAAGGATCCCCTCTATGGAAATTTCGAATGGAGGCTTTTCCTTTTCCTGAGATAGATCTCGATAGTGGCTTAACTGAGGATCTTCATATTGCCGTTCCTTCACTTCTAGATTCAATGATGAAACTGTGGGGTCATTGACGCTAATACTTGCATCTCCTGAATCAATGGGCCGTACGCCGAGACTTGCTAACCGATGGACTTCACGAACCATTTCTCGCTTTTCCGAAGGAACTCCACATAAACTACCCATCGATCGGCGGCTAAGTGCATCTGCTACTACATTCGCCTTCCCTGGATGATATAGAATGTTCACATCATAATCCTTCAGTAATTCTAACCATCTCCTTTGCCGCAGGTTCAAATCCTTCTGTTTGAAAATATATTGAAGGCTTTTGTGATCTGTATAGATGTCCACGTGCACACCATATATGTAGTGTCTCCATATTTTCAATGCATGAATGACCGCAACTAGCTCAAGATCATGAGTGGGGTAATTCTGTTCATGTTTACGCAACTGTCTCGAAGCATATGCAATAACTTTCCCATTCTGCATCAATACACATCCTAATCCCACACCGGAGGCGTCACAATACACTACATAGCCATCTGATCCTTCTGGAAGTGTTAGCACTGGCGCTGAGGTCAACCTGTTTTTCAGCTCTTGGAAGCTACGCTCACAAGCATCACTCCACTGGAATTTAGCCGACTTCTGGGTTAACTTTGTCAATGGGGCTGAAATAGATGAGAAGCCCTCTACAAATCTTCTATAATATCCTGCTAACCCAAGGAAACTACGAACTTCCGTGGGCGTCGTAGGCCTTGGCCAAGTCTTCACAGCTTCTATCTTCTGAGTGTCGACTCGGATACCATCATCTGAAATAATATGACCTAGGAATGCAACAGAATTCAGCCAAAACTCGCACTTTGAAAACTTTGCATACTATTCCCGATCTCGAAGAACGCCAAGAATAATTATTAGATGATCGGCATGTTCTAACTCTGTGCGAGAGTACACCAAAATATCGTCGATGAACACTATCACAAAAAGGTCCAAAAATGGCCTGAACACATTATTCATTAAATTCATGAACACTGCCGGGGCATTCGTCAACCCGAACGACATTACTCGAAACTCGTAGTGACCATATCTTGTCCTGAAGGCAGTCTTGGGAATATCTGCTTCCCTAATTCTCACCTGATGATAACCCGATCTCAGATCTATCTTGGAGAACCATTTAGCGCCCTGTAATTGATCGAACAAGTCGTCAATTCTAGGAAGAGGGTATTTATTCTTCACCGTCACTTTGTTCAGCTGTCTGTAGTCGATGCACATTCGTAGAGATCCGTCTTTCTTCCTTACGAAAAGGACTGGTGCTCCCCATGGTGAGGAACTAGGCCTTATAAACCCCTTCTCAAGTAAATCTTTTATCTCTTTCAGTTCTGCTGGAGCCATTCGATATGGAGGAATAGAAATAGGCTCGGTGTCTGGTAGTACATCAATAGCAAAGTCGAACTCCCTTTCTGGAGGAAGGCCTGGTAATTCGTCGGGAAACACATCTGGGAATTCCTTCACTACCGGGACATACTGGAAAGTTGGCACTTCCGCTTCCGTGTCATGAACCCGAACTAGATGACAAATATAACCCTTGGCTATCATCTTTCTCGCCTTAAGGTAGGAAATAAACCTACCCTTTGGGGAAACTGTATTACCCTTCCACTCGAGTATGGGCTCTCCCGGAAATTGGAATCGAACTACCTTTGTCCGGCAACAAACATTAGCATAGCATGATGCCAACTAGTCCATACCCATAATTACGTCAAAATCTATCCTCTCAAGTTCAATTAGACCAGCCCTTGTCTGACGATCACCTATAATGACTACACAGTTCTGATATACTTGCCTCGCTATTACAGGATCACCAACCGGAGTGAATACCTCGAAAGGTTTAATTGGCTCAGGTCTTACCCCAACACAATCAGACATATACAGAGTAATATATGAGAAGGTAGAATCTGGATCAATCAGAGCATATACGTCACGGGAAAATATAGTCAAGGTACCTGTGACAACATCTGGGGAAGACTCAAGATCCTGTCGCCCAGCTAAAGCATACACACGGGGCTGAACAACACCTGAAGTAGATGCTACCCCTCTACCTCTGCCCCTAACTGCTGTAGTCTGAGGAGTCTGTGCTGTCGGGCGTGCTGAAGAAGAACCCGTTGCTGAACCTGTAGGCTGAGTCCCAGCTCTATCTCTCGCTGAGGGGCAATCTCTCATCATGTGACCAACTTGCCCGCAAGCATAACAAGCATCCGAACCCTGATGACACTGTCCGGAATGTAGTTTGCCACACTGGCTACACCGCGGTACCGGAGGTCTCCTCTGGCTAAAGTCTCCCCTAGACTACAAATCTGAGGCCCTCGAACTCTGCCCCTGGCCTGACTGAAAAGAACGGTCAACCCTCCTATCTGAGAATCTAGGAGGTGCACTAGTCACTGACTAACCCGAGTGCCTAGAATATGTTTTTCTCGGTCCCCCTCGGTACTCACTTCTCTCCCCCATAGATCTAGCCCTCTTACCTTGTCTTCTGTCACCCTCACGATCACTTCTCTGCTGTCGTTGTCGTTCCTCGAGGTTCTGAGCATGGGCCTGTATCCGGGAAATATCCATCCCGTCTTGCAAAGAAGCTGTCAGGCAATCTCTGAACAAGTGTGGTCCTAAACCACTCACAAATTTATAGACTCGGTCCCCCATGTCAGCCACCATAGTCGGAGCATACCGGGCCAAAGAGTTAAGTTGCGTACGATACTCTCGGGCACTCATGCTTCCTTGTGTCAAATTCAAGAACCTGTCCGCTCGAGCTCGGCGGACTTCAGGTAGCAAGTAGTGACGAATAAAGGCATCTACAAACTCTTGCCACACGGGAGGTGGTGCATTCTCTCCTCTTGTTATCACCCAATTCTTATACTATACCTCCACGTCGCGAAGTCTATATGAGGCCAACTCTACAGATTCAGTCTCAGAAGCATGCATAAGTGTTAACGTCCTCAGCATTTCATCGATAAAACCTTGCGGGTCCTCATCCGGCTTCGACCCGAAAAATTCTAGAGGATTTAGAGTAAGGAAATCACGGGCTCTTGTTCTAGCGGAACGATCACTTGGGCCCGCATTCTGTCGTTGTGCCTGAGCGACAACCAACTACGTCAATAAATGTATAATCCTAGACATGGCTCTATCGCACGATTTCATGAGAAGAAGGATGGTCATTTTCCAAAATGCCCTGTAGCCTCTTGTTTATTAGCGTGGCGCGCAACACACCATAAACAAGACTCTACTAGACACGGCTCATAGACACTTCCTAGGGCGAACTGCTCTGATACCACTTCTGTCACGACCCAGCTAGGGGCCACGACGGGTACCCGGAGCTAGTTACCGAGCACCGCTCACTCTACTACTTATCTTGCTCATTTAATACTCTTTTATCAATTTTACATACCAATTGTAGGAAAATCATATTTAATCGAAACATAAATACTTTATATATATTTGCCTCTCGGCCATCAAAATAGTATACATACATATGAAAACCTCTTGTGAGACCATCTAACCCACACTGCGTATCTACGAGTCTTTACTAACATAATGAATACATGGACGGAACAAGACTCCGTCATGCCCAAAATATGCATATATGAATGTACATCAAAAGGATAGCCATAAGCACCTCCGAACAATGGAGTGCTATCTAACAGCTGACAGCTACTGAGGACCCGGGCCAAGCTCTCCTCCCTGTCTACCTGTGGGCATGAACACAGTGTCCGAAGAAAGGACGTCAGTACGAATATTGTACCGAGTATGAGAGGCGTACATAATGAAAGGAAACATCAGTAATATGAGGATAACATCAATATGAGACAACTGAATCTGACTGATAATCATACATGAAGTAATGCATGCTGTCTTACTCATCATCATAACATGTATGCATCATATGCAAGCTGCCCGTCCATGTCGGAACGGTGTGATAATCAATAATATTAGCCCGCGTCCAGGACTCCCGCGTCCAGGGTACCATCTCATGCCGCCTACTAGTGGTGTCTGCCCACGCCCGTAGGTCGTGGTGTATCCGTATCGCCGCCCGCCGAAGCGGTGTCTGCCCGGCCAACTAGGCCCGGTGTGAAATGCTCATGACATGCTCAATGTAAATGCTCATAGTAATATGCTTATCATAAAATACTTATCTTATCACAATGCGTATATAAGGCTCATGATCAACTTTACTCTATCGGGGTGACGTAAGGTCGTGATCCCCCGATTACATTATGTAGCCATCATGGACATTCCGCCTCACCTTGGAAGGACTAGCACATAAGGTGAGCGTAGGCAAGGAATAACATCATCATCATTCTAGTGCCATCATATCGTATAACTTATCTCATATAGACATTCATGAGTATAAGATTTTAACTTCTTAGGATGTAAGAACTCATGAAAGGAATAGGGATTCAAGTTAAAAGATTCATGCCATGAGAAAGAAGGACTAGCCTCACATACCTTAGTCGTTTACCTAAGATATCGCTGACTTGTTCTCTGTCGATATCACGTCGTTACCTTCATAAGAGAATTCGTATCAACATTAGTAAGCTAACTATAAGAATGCGTCACTAATTCTAGGAGAAGTCGGACAACGCTTCCTTCGTTCATACTACTTTTCTCACGTTCTATATCAACTCCCAATATTCATAATATTATTCGCAATATCATGATCGACAATCATCATTTACGTGCGTTTGGCAAAATCCACCATTTTCCTCCAATTTCCCCTTATTTCTACTTCAAGCTCTTCCTTGCGTTTTCATGCATTTAATGCTTGTTTCATGATATAAACATCATTTATAACGTGTTAGTACTCACAACACTTCAATATTCATAGTTCGATTCCATTATCATTCATTTATGTCACTATTCACTCAATAATGACCCATTTCTATGTTCTTCTACATTTCAAGTGTCTAAGCTTTCCAATACTTCAAACAATATGGAATAATCATGAAACTTACCTTGAAGGATGGTTGAACAATCCTTAAGTTGAAATACTTCAATTAGCCAAAACCCTAGTTCCACCTTCTTGGGAATTTCTTGACTTAGAAGATCCTCTGATGTGTTCTTACACTTATATTTATGAATTTGGTTTTGATAATCTTGATATCTCCTTTGATTCTCTTGAATTCTTGTGGAGGAAATATTTGGAGGGTTCTAGAAGTCTCTTGAGTTGGTTGAATGAATAATGAGTTGAAATGAGGCTTAGGTCCCCTTTAAAAATCACAAATCTGATCTTTAATGAATTCTTATCGGGATGAACCAGGCATGGACATCTCCCGTATACAGGTGTATGCATAGAATTTGGAGGATCGTAAATGCCAGCGGAGGATAGAGCGCGAGCGTGACCGGAGCCGTGGTAAGAGGGCTAGATCATTTGATATGGTTGGTGAGTTCAGGGGAGGACAGTGGCAGCAGCATTCCAGACATTCTTATCAGCAGGCACGGAGTGCACCTCCGTGGTTTCCAGGTCCGAGGTTTGACTGGTCTTCTTATTCTGGAGTGGGCCAGAGTTCTAGAGCGTCACACTCTCAGTACCGACCAAAGTCAGGACAGATGAGGCACCCTTTGCCGCGATGTACCCAGTGTGGCAAGTTACATGTAGGTCAGTGTCGGCTGGGTTCAGATGTTTGCTATGCTTGTGGACAGCCAGGCCACAGGATGAGGGAGTGCCCGATGGAGGTTGGTTCTGCTATGGTTCAGCCTACAGGGTCTGTGGCTAGCTCATCTTCTGCAGTACGCCCTTCAGGGAAAGTTTTTCAGATGCCGCCCTTCAGGTAGAGCATCCAACTCGAGCGGTCCTCAACACTGCGTGTATGGATTGGCTGGTAGACAGGACCGCGAGACGTCTCCCGATGTTATTACAGGTATATTATCAGTTTCTTCCCATGATGTTTATGCAATGATTGATCCAGGTTCCACTTTATCATATGTTACACCCTTTGTTGCCGGCAAGTTTGGGATAGAGCCCGAGTTGATTAAACCTTTTGAAGTGTCAACGCTAGTTGGTGATCCTGTTATAGCTAGGCGGGTATACTGAGACTGTGTTGTTATAGTTTGCGACCGCCATACCGTAGCAGATCTAATTGAGTTAGATATGATTGCTTTTTATTTTATTATGGGCATGGATTGGTCGGCTTCTTGTTATGCTAATGTTGATTGTAGAGCGAGGATGGTTCGATTCTAGTTTCCAGAGGAGCTAGTCCTAGAGTGGAAGGGCAATGCTGCTTCGCCTAGGGGTAGGTTTATTTCCTACCTTAAGGCAGAAAGAATGATCCGAAAGGGAGAGTGGGTCGTCGACCCGCTCGTGGAACCGGACCACTGTAGCCTTTTTGGCTTCCAAGTATAAATAGGTGGTTCACGACCTTATTTCATATTTTACTCCTTTCCAAATAAGAAAAACCCTAAGATATTCTCTCCCAATAGTTTTCATCATATTTGTGAAGATTTGATAAGACCCGGACCCCGTAAACCCGAGATTGTGAAGAAGAAGGTTGCTTCTAGGGTTTCTTCAAGGTTATGAAGTTTAGGGAGTTGAAGTTGAAGTGATTCTTGGGATTCTTGACCCCTCAAGGTATGTAAATGATTTCTACCTTATGTTTAGGTTGGTTATCAAGAGTTTTAGTGATGTTAAGTGAAGAGAAGGTAATTGTGGAAGTGTTAAGTTGATGAAGGGCAATGTAGTGGTATAGGGTTATTTTAAGAGATGATTGGAAACGGGTTTACGTATATTTTGATATATATATATATATATATATATATGTATTGTTATTGTTGATGTGAGTATTGTAGTTAATGTGGGATCTAATGAGAAGTTGGAAAGTTGTAAGCTTACAAAGGAAATTATTGTCTATAGTTCGTTGAGTTTTATATGTATTTGAGGATGTCTAGTAAGCGAAGTAAATAGCCTAATTAAGGCCTATGTTATCTTAATTGTAGACTTGCAAGTTCGAGAGGTAGAAGTTGGACGATTGAGTATACTTCTAGGTATGTTAAGGCCATTCTTTACTTCTTTTGGCATGATCCTATGATATGATCCAACAAGCTAGTAAGCGAGCTTCCATATTACTCTACTCTTAGAAGCATTAGAAGCACTTCAGTCTTTGAATGTTCATGTACCCCATTTATGAGTAATCCTTCTATTTATGTGTCTAGTCTTATTTAGCCAGTTCTGTGCATATAGTTTAGTCATGCATTACATTCATTATATATTTATGTACATTGCCCGTGACTAGAAGGCGTTATATACGCGAATATTAGATATATGTAAAGTATGAGGAGAGATACAGGCGTTATATACGCGAATATTAGATATATGTAAAGTATGAGGAGAGATATAGGTGTTATATACGCATTACTACTATGATGATGATATTGATTATGGCCACAGAGGAGCCAATATGATATGACGAGATGCCATAGAGGCTTACAGGCGTTATATACACACATACATCAGGCGTTATATGCGCACACATATCAGGAGTTATATACGCACACATATAGATGCACGACCATCATTGATAGGCATGAGCATGCATATTATGTGCCCACAGAGGCATTGTCAGTTGTTCAGATTTATACAGATTTAGAAAGATACTAGTTCATAAAAGTACATGTAGTCAGTCATTTCAGTGTATGAGTTCAGATCTTATTCATGATTCTTATGTATATATGTTGTTCTTATGCCTTACATACTCGGTACATTATCCGTACTGACTCCCCGTTGCTCGGTGGGCTGCGTTCATGCCCGCAAGTACAGGGAGACAGATAGGTGATCCAGCTCGATAGGACCTCTAGATCTAGCAGTTGTCAGTACGCTCCATTCGATCCAGAGCTACAGTCAGTTTTGGTATACCCCTTTTGAGATATGTATGTATATGGGTATGACGGGGCCCTGTCCCGTCCTTTCTACAACTTTTATTCCAGTAGAGGTCTGTAGACAGTTGTATGTAGTAGTCAGATGATGTAGCCTTGTCGGCTTCTATTTCTTTGTGTACAGTATATGTAGCAGCCTAGCTGGATTGCATTGTTCTTCCGCATGTCGTGTATATATATGCAGATTGTACAGAGTTCTGATGTTTCTCTCTATGAGATCAGTTTATGCCATTTATGGGCTTTTGATGTTTAGTATGTTTCAGATACGTGTTTAGGAGTGTTTGGTCGCTAGAGGTCAGACTCCCGTCACGGCTCATCGGTTTGGGTCGTGATAGAAAATCGATCAAAGGGCTGCACGCAAAAAAGGTAATTTTCCTTCTACCTTTAATTTTTCTATTTTTTGTTTCTTAGTTTGTTCTGTGCTAGTCTATTTGTTTGCTTTTGGTAGAATTTGTGTGTTTTATTGCTTAAGGGATGTAGTTTAATGTGTCTGTATGTGGGATTAGCCAAGCTAAATTAGGTATGTGAGTTATATTTTTATTTAGCTTGATTTCAGTTGACGTAGGTAGGGTTATGTGAATAAGATTTAAGTGTGCTGATTACATGAATATTAGTCCTACCTTTAATAATCAAGTCTACTTAATATAGTTAGATAGTCTGGTTTAGTCAAAATATGCCACATATTGATTTTGGCTTTAATAACATTATCAAACATGCTTCATTTGTTAATATGATCCAACCGATTTATAATAAAAGTAGGAGTCTATACTCTCATCCTAATATAGCAAAGAAATGGTTCTTATGTATTGTTTAAATCAAATTAGCCATCTCATGGGTTGTTTGTCTTGACGTAATTAGGCATAGACTCTTTAAGTCTGACATGTGTGGTCAAATATGCCTTTCTTCTATTTATTCCATCTCTAAATTTATTCATGTCCAACATGTATTATGATGCTTAAACAATGTGTGTATTGTTATCTTATTGGGAGCTTGTTAGATGATTGTTTGTTAGTGAGATTAAGTCTTGGCTTGACTGTTTTGCTACAACTGGCCTAAGTATGTTTGGTTTTGTTTGGCCTAATGTCTCATGTTTTGATGGGTAACACTGTAGTAATACTAAGTATGGGAAGCTTTTTTTTTTTTAATCATCTGGTTGATCCTGTTGAGTTAAACCATGTTCCAATCTATTACTCCTATCTTATGGTAACTTCTATGGGATCTGGAGCCTTGAAATATCATGCTTGGTTTTATGTAAGACTGGATCACTGAAAAGAACCATTTGATTAATCTTTGCACTTTGTCTGAAATTGGGAATCTCTTGTTTAGTTAAGAATGGTATTTGTCTATTGCTTTTGCTTGATCTGAAACTGCCTGCACATCATTCCTAATGAACTTTAAAGCTAAAATGGTACATAAGTCTCTTTGGGGTTTTGTTAAGACAGAGACTGCACCTTTAAGGACTAAAATGACCTGCCTAAAAGTGACCAAGGTCTTTTAACTCCCTTGGGTAATTGTGTGTATGCTATGAGGCATAAGCTGTCAGGTTGGTTAATTGGTTTCATATTTAAAAAAAATCCCAGAATGTGTTTCAAATATTGTTGTTACACCTCGAAAAATTCCATGTTGTTGTGCGATAAATAGACTAACACAGGGTAAGATGTATATGATGTCCCTATAAGTAAGAAGGGGTACTTAACGATTCTAATTAAGATTCCAAAGACATTTGAGGCAAGAGAAGAAAGTTCGTTGAGGAAGGCGAAGTATAAGTCGTGTTTTGGAAAGGTTTTGCAAAGTACCGAGCTAATGTTGATTTAATAATGTCTTGAGGAAGAGTTATAATGCTCCTTAGATTGTTAATGAAGTGTTAAACAAGTGTTAAGAAGGTCCCATAAGGATTGGAGATCAAACGGAACGACGAGAACAAGTTCGGGAGGAAGGTGAGTTATACGACCCATTATACGGTCCGTATAACTTTATACGGTCCGTATAACAGTCACGGTGAGGGGTGATCACTGGAAGCATTATACGGTCACTTATACGGACCGTATAAGTGTCCGTATAATTCATGACGGGCAGCTTTGCACTTTTTATAAATATAAGTCCCAAGTTCATATTTTTCATTTGCCATCTTCTCCACACCTCTCAATAGCTCTAGAATATTCCATACACCATACCAACATAAATTCAAGAGACATCAAAGATCAAATACCAAAAATTAGTGGAATCAAGTGCAAGGATGCTAACTAGGGTTAAGGGAAGCCAAGAATCTCTTTGGTGTTGAAGTTGGGTTTTCTCCAAGTGAAGTATTTTCATCCAAAGCCCATTCCTACATAATCAAAGGTGAGTTTTGTATTCATTTTATGCTAATAAGAGTATCGAATGGTTGAATGACTTGGATTGAGGAAGAAAGTAGAATATGGAGTTCAAATATGGAAATAGTGGTGTTCTTGAATAGTGACTTGACTTGAATGATAGTTCTTGACATGTTATGGGTATAATCTTGTTATGAATGATATTAGGGATGTTAAAGAAGCATTATATGTGAATGAATACGACGTTGGGTGGTAGCTATGGTTATGGATGACTTTGAGAGGGAATTTTGATAATTAAATAATGTCTAGCGTAACAAAGTTTATTGACTATGATATTATGGATGTTGTTATTGATGTTTGGGAGTTGTTATAATATATGGAGAAAGTTGTAGAAACAAAGGAAGTGCTGCCCAATTTTCGTTAGCCCTTATTCGCCTTAGCTTAGCTTCAAGTATGTTTCCGGTTATCTAATCTTAGTACGAATTCTCTTGAATGTAGAATCGTGAACTTGGAGGGAAGCGTTTAGTTGGCAGAGTTAGAGAGACGTAAAGGTATATAAGGCTAGTCCCCTTCTTTCAAAGGCATGGCTCTTGTGATTTCTCCCCTACATTCCCATGATCTTCTTACATCCTCGAAGATGAAAGTTAAAGGTTCTTAAGAGCTCCTTATGAGATAGAAATGAGATATGTTCTATGCCAATGATGATGATAATGAGGCTTTCATGAGTTTGACAATTCTATTCTCTTTATGATTTCATTGACGTTACTTCTTGTTGTTGTCCCACCTCATGTTATTAGTTCTCTCAAGGTGAAGCATTGCAGTGATGATTATTCCATAATGTAATCGAAGGTTCACGACCTTATGTCACTCCGATAGAGTTATAGTTCTTACTTGAGCTCTTATGCATGCTTCATGTTAGGATTATAATGATGATTACACCGTGCCTAGATGGCCGGGCAGCACTGCTAAGGCGGGCGGCTTACTACACCATGTCTATATGGCATGGGCAGACACCACTAGTGGGTGGCCTGACATGATTACCTCGGACGCCGGAGGCCCAAACGCGGGCTAATGATGTATTGTTACACCCTGTATCTTCGAAGAGCACTTATCAAATTTGAAGCATAAGTACATTGAGTTAGGGTTAAGTAAAACCACTTTGGAATATAAGGAGCAAGCATTATTAAGTATATTTAATGAGTGAAGGATGTATATAAGGTATACCGGAAGGTTTTATAAGGAAATGAGTGGAAGAAATGGAGTAGTACGAATTTGGAGAAAGGACGGGTAAAGTTTCGTGAGAAGATTTTGGTCCAACTTGAGGGAAGAATATCTCTTAGCGTATGAAGTGTTTTAAGGTATTTCAAAATCCTAAAATGAAGTTCGTGGAGTCTAGTTTCCAACGCAACAAACCCCTCGTCGATAGAACATCGGAGTAGAGAATTATGGATGTTACAAGTTCGGCTGACAGACCAGAAACACGTGCTACAGTAACCGACTTGCTACAGGAACTGCTACAGTGACCCCGGCCCGAATTTGACCCCTATATAAAGGGTAATAACCCCGTTTTTTCATCAGATTTGCCTAGAAGATTCTAGAAAAACAGGTGAGAGTGTGAGAATATAAAAAAAATAAGCAATTTTCAAGTGACGATATATTAGTTTAGGTCCGGATAGCGCGTGGTTGTGATTGTAGTCTTGTTTTGCGGTGGATTTTGACATGGATTCAAAGCGGATATAGGGGATATTGCTACTTCAACAAGAGTATGGTATGAATCTTTCTCATTTGGTATTATTTAAGGCTTATTCTCGGAGGCAAAGTAGTTAAATAATTGTGTAGCAGGTTGGTTAGTTATGGAAGTTGAAAACCAACGTGTGGGCTGTTTTATGGTACATATTGGTGTTGGAAATGATGTTATTGATGTTGGTATTGTTGTTGTTTTTGTTGGTTGTTGAATTGAGATTTCGGGCTAGACATATAAACAGGGGAGATGCTGCCCGATTTGCAGCAGGATATAAAATAGTTTGACTTGAAAGCTTAGCTTGACTTGAAAGCTTAGCACAAATATACTACGATGAGTCTAACGATTGTGTGAATCCTCTTAAATGTAGACTTGTGAGCTCGGATGAATAAGTGTAGATAATTGGAGGCTGAACAGGTATGCTAAGGCTAGTCCCTTTCTTTCAAAAGGCATGATTCCTATGCTACGATTCCATATATGTTTCCATAGCCTTCTTACTTCCAAAAGTTAGAAGTCCATGATTCTTAAAAGATTTATATGATACTAAAGATGATATGTTTCCTATGATGAACATGATGATGATGATTTTAATTCTAGAAATTCCAAAGCTTATGATTTTAATGCTAAGATGAGATTACTGAGCTTATCTCATGATTTTCTTGATCCCACTCTTTGTTGTTGATCTCACCTTATAATTATTATTCCTTCAAGGTGAGATAGAACGATGATAATTGTTCCATAATATAAGTTGGAGGCTACCGACCTTACGTCACTCCGATAAAGTGATAACTTTTATTTAGGCTCTCATGCATGCTACTTATGTTATATATGTATATGATGTATATATTTATATGTACATATGGGGTAAGGGGAAAGGTGAGGCATTATATACGCATAGCCACCTGATCAGCTGGATATCGTCCCCGACGCGGGATGCCCGGACGCGGGATATATGGGATATATGGATCGGGCCGTTCGTTCCGCGACAATATATATGCAAGATGATGATATGATATATGGATCGGGCTGCACGTTCCACAGCAATATAAAATATTTATGGATCGGGCTGCACGTTCCGCAACACTATTATTTATTTATGGATCGGGTTGCACGTTCCGCAACACTATTATTTGTATATATATATGAGGAATGTTTTTTTAAAAAAAATAAAGCTAAGCATGCATGGTATCCGCCTTATGAGGCAATCATATATACAAGTTATTTTTATTTCATGTTATGTTCTATATTTCCTATTATGTTGTTATTTATGCCTTACGTACTCAGTACATCGTTCGCACTGACGTCCCTTTTTGTGGATGCTGCGTTCATGCCTGCAGGTGTAGATAGACAAGATGAGGATCTTTCATCATAGGCTGCCTTCAGGTACCAGTTCTGATTGGTGAGCTCCGCTTCTTCCTGGAGCGCTGCCGAGTCTGGATGTATATATTTTTGTATGATTTTTGTTCAGGGCATGTCGGGGGCCCTGTCCCGACTTGTATACTTCAGTAATGTTCATAGAGGCTTTGCAGACAATTCCTGTGTATAGCTTCATTATGCTTTGTCGGTCGTTATATTGGCGTCGTGGGTCCATTGGACATATATTTATACATGATATTACGTTAATATCTAGCCTTAACCTTATTTTGTCATTCTATACATAGAGAATACAAGTTATAAGTTGGTTCGCTCGGTTTCCGTAAGGTGCCGGGTGCCAATCACGCCTTACCAAGGGTGGGGTGTGACAAATTGGTATCAGAGCAGTTCTGTCCTAGGGTTGTCTGCAAGCCATGTTTGACAGAGTCCTGTTTATGGGTGTGAAGCCGGCCACATTTATAAACAGGAGGCTGCAAGGCATTTAGGAATGATTGACCTTATTTTCTCATCTTAGATCGTGCGGGAGAGCCAAGTCATAGGAAATGAAATTTCTTGTACTAACTCTTGATTTCAGCGGAAGAATGGTGTTGATAAAGGAAAAGGATGATGATATTAGGATTAAAGAGGTAAGTCACTTTATTGAAATTACGTCATCAAGATGTGCATCTTCTATGAGAATAAATTAGTCATAGTCAAGATAAGCTGATTGTACAGTAAAGCAGGGGGAATTAGTTACGTGTATAATTTAATAAAGTTCAGTTGTAAGATTGCAGATGACAGAAGTTGAAGGAAACAGTACAGAGGTAAGTAATGGTAAAAAGGATTATAAGTCAGATATGGTAAGAATGTTGCAAGTATTATTGAAATGTATAGCCAATGAATGGAAGGGAAAGTGACCAGGGAAATACACAAGGACGATTGATAAACGTTCAAGTATATTCCGAGTTGTGACGCATGAGGTAAGTTTCGTCATCTTTGCATTTCTGTTCAATATTGAGAGCCCTGTGAGGCTAAGGTGTGTTACGCATGAATATATATGACACTGTGAGGCATTGCATGTATTTTCTGGGCTGCGTGCAGGGTTTGGATAGTAAGAAGTATAGGGGAAACTCTGTCAAAATATTCCTAAAAGTTAAGGACGAGGACCAAGGATTTATGAGATAACAAAGATTATACGTCTATGATTACTACAGATTGATTAAAGGGAAAGTATAGGACACGTTGATATGGGATGACAAAATAAAGATGACGCCATAAGTGGACATCGGGCATCAGTTATTGGAATAAAAAATACTATTCTGGCTGGACAGATAGTGGGGCACATCACTACTTAAAGTATCCCCATAAATTTCGATTGGAGAAATTATGACACCCGACAATAGGGAAATTGAAAAGTATTAGGGAGTTATGAAGCAAGATGAGCTATGGAAATGCAAGGAGAAGCCATGACAATAGACGGAGATAAGATCGCAAGAAAAGGATTCAAGGATATTGTGTTGGTCGAAATGAGCTAGTGACAATGAACCCTCGTGAAATTTCAAGCCGCTAGTTATATCAATTGCGAGAGTATATGGCATAGAACTATAAAAACAATCGCCATGATGAGATGGCTAACAGAATGGTGCAAGCACGATGAGGAGGATACTTCACTCTACAGCCCTCCAGACCGAGAGGAGGACAGGCCGGCTACAGGTATATGAGTCTTTTATTGGAACTTCTTATGTGCGTACAACTATCGCAGGATACCATTGATAGTTGACAAATGGAAGTTTTGAAGGAACCGATAACCAAAGTACTTATAGATAACCGCGGCTAAGAAGTTTTACTGCTACAAGGAATCTTAAAATTTAGGAATGGAAAGCAGTTGTATGTGTTGATTGATGGCTTGTCATCGGGAGTTCCAAAGGTTAAAATAGCATTTGCTTTGTCGGAAGAGTAAGGAATCCTTTTAATCTAGAGGGAGATGCACTACGAGAATTTATCGGAATCCGTTAGAATTTCAGCTTGTTCTAGGTTATGTGATAAAGGTCACACAGTAGGGCGGATGCGATCATACCCGCACTAACGCACCGGATCCCATTAGCACTACAAGGTTAAGCGTGCTGGGGTGAGAGTAATACTAGGATGGGTGACCCCCCTGGGATGTGTACTAAAAGTCTTACAAATTCAGAGATAAGGGACAAATGAGAAGCTAGAGTAGCCTAAGGGAAATTGGAGTATGCGGAGTGGTTGGAAACCCCAAGAGGGACGATGGGCAAGAAAAGGGACTATTTGAATGAGATTCGAAGGTAGGCATGCGAAAGGGATAAAGTGTGGTAGTATGGAAACAAAAGATGAATGCGTAGGGTTAGAGAACAGGCTTTGATAAGTGGGACTAAAGGATAGTAATCACCAATAGGGATGGAAAGTAAGAGAAAGATTGATCAGGCCTTGCAACGATGCTAAGAGATTTCCAGCTCTCGAGAGGTATATAAAGGGATAAATGTGTAGTCATGTTGACACGGTTGCCTCAAACACGGAGGAGCCTCCCAAAAAGATGGTTTAAGAATAGAACGGATTTGCGCGTTTAAAGGAATATTTCATGGACTTTAGGGTCGAAAGAAGAGAGTATAATGCAGGGATTTCACGATATGAACAAGAAGTGGCAGAACACTGGAAGAACTACAACGCATAGGTGGGACGCAAATAAGTAGTCAAGGAAAATTTCGGATAAGTGAGCTAAGTGAATAAAAGGATTGATAGTGGAAGTGGAAGAGTGTAGCATATTAACTCTCAATGATATATTGTAGACGTAAAGTGAAACCGGAAACTCAGAGTTAGAAGAATTTCAATGATAATGGTTGTGGAGAAAGATGAGGGATAAAAAGAGCAGACTGTGACCCAACGCTCCGTAAAATGTTTTGATGGATTCCAATGTTCCCATTAACCCGTTGATTCAGGAAATGTTCAGTCATAAAAGGTGAAACTAGAAAGGCCTTAAAAAAGGCAGCGAGGGTGGATCTGTAATGCATAAGCGCTTTGTTTAAATGCCAAACCCTCGATTAGCAAAAATAAAAATAAGTCAAGCTATACGATGAGAGAACTCCGGTATTATGAGAGACCAACCGAGTTGGAAGATCATTAGGGTTGGCCAATGACTATTGGTACTCGAGAGTTATTAGTGTGTAAGAACACCCTTAAAAAAGGGGGAAGAGCAGATCTAATTCTGAAAGGAGGTGTAGCATTGTCAAAAGTCCAAAGAAAGAAGGATGTTAGCTTAAAGAGGCCAAGACTCGGGACGTAATGGCATATCACGAATGTATTAAGAGGGAGCAGAAATGAATTAAAGATAAGCAAACCACAAGCAGGTATGAAAAAGGAATTACGATGGATTAAGAAATACTTCATGCGGACGTGAGCTATGATTTCCGGGTCCGGCATATTACAAAGAGTAATAAAGAGAGGGAGAAAGATCTTCAAAATAATTTCACAGAAAACTATGGAAAGGGTGACGAACACAAAGGGCGCCGCAGCCGGGAGCTACCCATTAGTAGGGAGACAAAGATGAAAAGTGGCATGATTATAAGAGTACTTGCAAGAAGACGAGCGATTATGCATGATAAGTCAAGACTACGATAAATAAAACAGAGCGAGCGCGCGATACGAGCAGATATCTGATTATGTACATAAGAAAAAAGAGGTGATGGAGTGCATAGATGAGTCCAATGAAAGAGTTAAGAGCGCGGGAAGAAACTGACCAATGTATAGTATAAAGATACAGCGATCAGATTCTAAGAGGAAGGCAACGAACCAAAAAAGATGTTGTGGGTTGTAAACTGCAACATTCGAGGACGAATGTTTTTAAGGGGGAAAGGATGTTACACCCCGTATCTTCGAAGAGCATTTATCAAATTTGAAACATAAGTACGTTGAGTTAGGGTTAAGTAAAACCACTTTGGAATATAAGGAGCAAGCATTATTAAGTATACTTAATGAGTGAAGGATGTATATAAGGTATATCGGAAGGTTTTATAAGGAAATGAGTGGAAGAAATGGAGTAGTACGACTTTGGAGAAAGGATGGGTAAAGTTTCGTGAGAAGATTTTGATCCAACTTGAGGGAAGAATATCTCTTAGCATATGAAGTGTTTTAAGGTATTTAAAAATCCTAAAATGAAGTTCGTCGAGTCTAGTTTTCAACGCAACAAACCGCTCGTCAATAGAACATCGGAGTAGAGAATTATGGACGTTACAAGTTTGGCTGACAGAGCAGAAACGCGTGCTACAGTAAACTACTACATCACATAACCCCCTTTTTTCATCAGATTTTCCTAGAAAATTCCAGAAAAACAGTTGAGGGTGTGAGAATATCAAAAAAAATGAGCAATTTTCAAGTGATGGAATATTAGTTTAGGTCCGGATAACGCGTGGTTGTGATTGTAGTCTTGTTTTGCGGTGGATTTTGACATGGATTCAAAGCGGATATCAGGGATATTGCTACTTCAACAAGAGTAAGGTATGAATCTTTCTCTTTTGGTATTATTTAAGGCTTATTCTCGGAGACAAAGTCGTTAAATAATTGTGTAGTAAGTTGGTTAGTTATGGAAGTTGGAAAACAACGTGTGGGCTGTTTTATGGTACATATTGGTGTTGGAAATGATGTTATTGATGTTTGTATTGTTGTTGTTGTTGTTGGTTGATGAATTGAGATTTCGGGTTAGGCATATAAACAGAAGTGATGCTGCCCGATTTTCAGCAGGATATAAAATAATTTGAGTTGAAAGCTTAGCACAAATATACTACGATGAGTCTAACGATTGTGTGAATCCTCTTAAATGTAGAGGTCACGGCGGAGCTCCCGGTTCTAGCGGTCCTTCGAACCGCTTATATGCTTTGGCCAGCCGACAGGACCAGGAGGCGTCACCAGACGTAGTTACAGGTATACTACTTATCTTTTTCCGAAATGTGTATGCGTTGATAAATATATTTTTCCCTGGTTGCTAGTGGAATTGGAATGAAACCCAAATCGATAGAATCGTTTGAGGTAGCTATTTATACAGATAAAAAGTGAGCGTTGAGAATTTAAAAGGCTAACTCGGTAATTACATAATCATAAAAATAAAAGACCCTCTTTAGATCGGAGTGGGACCCGCTACGAGAACTTTCTGAAAATTGTTAAGACCCCGACTTGCCCTAGATTACGTGAGAAGGGTTGTGCGGGGAAGTGGGTGAAATTATACCAGCATTAACGCATCGAAATGCATTAAAGTTTTGAGGTTAAGCGTGCTAGGACCAGAGCAATTTTGGGATGGGTGACCCCCTGGGAAGTGTAGTGAAATTTCAACAAATATAGAGATAAGGGACAAATACGAAATTTGGGGTAACCTAAGGGAAATTAGAACATGCAGAGCGATTAGAAACCTTAAAGAGGTCGGGTAGATTAAGGCAGAATAGGCCGGTGAAAAGAGAGACAGAGCGACGCAGCTTTGGAATAAGAGTAAGTTTGAATAAGCGTTTGGAGAATTTTTTGTAAGCGAAATGGTAGTAAATGTATGTGTATGCATATGACATCCCATTTATGACTGTATCGATCGACAGGTGGGCCCCAGCAGTCAGTGTTGCGATATATGAAAGACATTGACTGAACGGAATCTAAAAGGCAAAGCGAAAGATATGGTACAGATGTTACAGGTAGACTAATACTGATTCCACCACTAGTTAATGCCGGAAAGTCTTAGTACAACGATGTTCGGGAATAGAAAGAAAGCGAGTACGAAAAAGGGATAGCAGCTGTAACGTTTGGAAATTTTTGAAGGAAAGACAGAAACCTCCCCAAAGTATTACAAGACCCCATAAGGTCAGTTGAACATTCGAGGACGAATGTTCTAAAGGAGGGGGAGGATGTTATATCCCGTATTTTTGCATATTCGGAAAATTCAAAATAATTTTAGCTTGTAAGAAATAAGACCATATTTTGATTTTATTTAATATATATGTGTTGTTCATGAAATGTTGGTGTGGAAATATGGAGGAAGGTCAAGGGCAAGACGGGGAATTTTAGAAATTAATATCGGGAATTACAAAATAAGACCCATAATTAAATTGGGCTAGGAAAAAAATCAAAAAAAAAATATAATAAGAGGCCCAAGATGTGTGTGTTGGCCGGCCATGAGAGAATAGGAAGGGCCCAAGCCCATGACAAATTAAGACCAAATAAATAAAGGAAGGGACCATTTGTTCATTCTACAATTTTCAAGAAAACAAAAGAAGAGAGAGAGTGAGATCAAGAAGGGCCATTCGGCCACCAAGAAAAAAGGAAAGAAAAATCTTAAGCCCTTCAGCTTTGATCCAAAAATCCAAATTTTCTAGTATTCCTACTAAGCTCGAGACCCTCTTCAACGTGATATAAATTTTGAGGCAAGAAAGTACTTTTGTTGGCAAGCGGAAAAATTGGAAAAAGGTAAAGATTCTACTCTTTTTGTCTTGGAAGAATATATATATATATATATATATATATATATATATATATTGTAGTATATGGAAATGAATGTAAAGTATGGAATTTGTGTGTTGTGGGTGTGTGGCCGTGTGTGGGTATGGTGAAGAGGGGAAGAATGAAATTTATTTAGTATGTTAAATTATGTTGTTGTGGCCTTGTGATGTAAATGGAAGAATAATAGTTCTAGTTGGCATGAAAATTGGTTGTTATGTTGTTGTAGGAAATTATGTGATTTTATTATAGATTTATGTAATTATGGGAATGGAATTGTTAAGGTGCGAATTGTTGTTGTTGTTGATGAAATTGGAAGATAAAAATGTGTTGTGAATGTTCGTGTCGAAGATTGGCGGTTTCGGGTGAAATATGGTTTTGGCGGGATTGTTGAATATTTTGTAGAATTGTATGAAATGCTTTTGAATTGCACTTGAATGATCTTGAATTAGTAGTGAATATGTAAGTGTCGATATCGGCTTGAAAATTCGTAGTTGAATTGAATGTTGATGAATTATGTTGGAAGGAAGGTTACTAATGTTAGAATGTGTTTTGAATTTATTATTGATGTTATTGGTATGGTTGTTGGTATTGTTGGTATGGTTGTTGATGAATTTGGCCGAGTTAAAATCTCGCGGATGTTGAATTTACAGGGGAGATGCTGCCGAAATTTCTGTAGACAAGTGCTAATTAGAATTGGATTTCTAAGTACTTGTAGCTAATATTTGGTAATTGATAATATTATTGTAGATATTGGAGAGCCCGAGACTTGATTCGGGATTTGACTAGCGAGCAATCGAGGTATGTAAAGCTTACCTTTCCTTCTTTTGGCATGATCCCTTTGAAATGGACAAAAAGGTATATGTATGCTTATAAAGAAAATTCTATTCTTAGCGCCACTAGGATGGCCGACGTCTTTGATCTCCATAAACTGTTCCATATGGTTTGCTACGCATTATGATGTTCGAAAGATTCTAGTTGGTATACTTTCGAATGATGTCCGAAAAATATTTGATATGACTAAAGTTTTGGATACATGTATTTTGATATGTACATATGATTCTAAGACCCCATTTGATTTGCTCCTTAGCGATAGTTGAAAGTTCCCTAATATGATTGCTACTTGAAATTTCCAAAAAGAGCTTCTGAAATGCTTTTAGCAAGTTCTGTACCTCAAAAGTTTGTAACTTTTGCATACTAACTCCGATTGACCCGAAATTGATTTCTGAGCCTTCGGATGTCGTGAATATATTTGTCCATCGAGTCTTGGAATTTATTTATTCAGTTACATGCATATAGTTTTAATACGTATCTATGACTTTTGAAGCTCTATTTGAGATATTTCCGAGTTGTCCACGATTTTTGTTCACATTCGATATGAGTACGCTCGACATAATGGAGCTTACTATATGAATGAATAACAACATAAGCATAAAGAATTTTGTTCCTAAAGAGTTCTGTAAGTCTGGACACCCCTAACTTCCGTAAGTGATCTCGGATTTGCTTTGAATGTCCGTAAAAGTTCTGTGATAAAAAGAATGTCCGTAACTTTCACATACTAACTCCGCTTGGTTCAGAACGTGTTTATGATCTTCAAATGTCGGTAAATGTATGTATCTATCGAGTCTGGATATGTGTGCATATGGTTTCTCACTGCTCTGTTCGTGCAAGCCTCAGTATGTTATTCACTGCGCCCGGGCCAGGTTCTGTTATGTTATCGTGCATCTTCCTCTGCATTGTTCACCGCGTCCCTCTCCCTTGCGGCCGGGTTCTGTTATATTATGTCTGTATATGATGATATGGGGATGGCGGCCCGGATGGCACATGATGATTCTGTTCACCGCGTTCCGCAATAGAGGGCCGGGATCTGTTATCTGCATATACGGTACATGATTCTGACATGCAATGATTACTCTGTTCACCGCGTCCCTCACTAAAGGGCCGGGATCTGATACATGCATATATGGTATCCGATTTTGGCATCTGATGATTCTGTCCACCGCGTCCCTTACCAGAGGGCCGGGATCTGTTACATGATTCTGTCCACCGCGTCCCTTACCAGGGGGGGGGGGATCTGTTATATGTGTATATACGATATATGATTCTGATATGTTTGGTTTGTGTTAAAAAATTAAGCATTTTGGCATTCTGTATCCTCTGTACTTCTCCTGACATACGATATCAGCATACATGATCTGTGTCTAGAAAGCAAATATTCTGACGCTCCGGATCCGTACTTCTTATGACATAAGACCTCGGCATATACGATCCGCGTGTGGAAAACAATCATCCTGATATTCTGAGTCTGCACGTTTCTGACATATGATATCTGCATACATGATTTGTGACTGGGTAAAACAACGCTTTGGTAATCTGGGTAATGTACTTATTTTTGTACCGTTGTTCCGGTTATGGTTCTGCTTTCTGTACTTCATGCTTTACATACTCAGTACATATTCCGTACTGACCCCCTTTCTTCGGGGGCTGTGTTTCATGCCCGCAGGTACAAACACTTATTGTGGTGATCCGCTAGTCTAGGGTGCCGTTCTGCTACTTGGAGTGCTCCTTTAATCCGGAGCCCACACTTTTGGTACAGATCTTTCCGTTGTATATATTTATGTGTATGTGACTATTCAGGGGTACGGCGGGGCCCTGTCCCGTCATATGTTTCTGTTACGGTTTGTAGAGGCCTGTAGACATGTATGTGGGTCGTGGGTCGCATTAGAACTGTGATGTATGTATGGTTTGCGTCCGGCTTTCTTATATACTACGATAACCTGATTTATTTAGGTATTATAATGTAATCGACGACCTAAGTGATATGTATATGGTTTTGTATGCACGAAATCCTTAATATGTAAACACAAGTAAAAATCCGATTAGTAGGTATGTACGGGTGTCCATCTCGGGCACCAGTCGCGGCCCACGGGGTTGGGTCGTGACACCTCCCTGCCTATCTGTGGGCATGAACACAACGTCCAAAGAAAACGGACGTCAGTACGAACATTGTACTGAGTATGAGAGGCATAACAATAACAAATACATCAATGAAATGAGGAAGCATCAATGATGAGCAATCTGTAACTGACTGTGAATCATGAAGAAATAATGCATGCTGGCTTACTCTCAAAATCATCATCATCTCTTGTATGCATAAATATATAAACTGCCCGACCATATAGGTACGGTGTAATAATCAATAACATCAGCTTGCGTCCAGGCCTCCCGCGTCCGGGGTACCATCTCATGCCGCCCACTAGTGGTGTCTGCCCATGCCATCTGGCCATGGTGTATAGCTACCCGCCTTAGCGGTGACTGCCCGACCATATAGGCGCGGTGTAATCTCATCATCATAATATGCTCATTATAATGCATGCATAAAGACTCAAGGTTAACTATGCTTTATCGGGGTGACGTAAGGTCGAGATTCCCCGATTTTATTATGAAGTACTCATTAACATTCTTCCTCACCTTGAAGGGAATAGTATATAAGGTGAGTGTAAGCAATAAATGACATCATTAACATTTTAGGAACACCACATCATAAGCATCTAGAATTTCTATACTTTAACTCATTACCTTGTGTAGCTATTTAGGAGCATAGGCTCATAGTTTTCCGAAATTTAAGAGATTCATGAAGAAGGAAAATCATGCTATAGGATTCATGCCATGGGAAAAAAGGACTAGCCTCACATACCTTTTGTGCTTAACTAATCTATCATTCGCTTGGTTTACTTCGATGCCCACGTTTCTACCTTCAAGAGGAATCACATCAGCATTAGTTACTCGGCTATAGAACATTTTATCATTTCTAGGGAAAATGAGGCAGCACTTACTTTGTTTATACCACTTTTCCCACATTCTATATCAACTCCCAAACGTTAATAACAACATTCACAATATAGCAACAACAATCATCATTTATCTACACTTACCACAATTCACCATTTCCCTTTGATTTCTCCACAATTATGATTATAACTCGTTATCGCGTTTTCTCATATATAATACTTATTCCATGGTCTAGATGTAATTTATAACATATTCACAATCACAGCATACCAACATTCATGATTCATCCCAACCATTATTCAACAATTACACTATTCAAACATTCATGACCCAATTTCTATATCTTTCCACAACCCAAGTGTTTCAACTTTTAACCACCCAAACCATTGTAAAAGGGTCATAAAACTCACCTTAGATGATGGATGAACAACACTCAAGTGGAGCTCCTCTTCTTGCACCAAAACCCTAGCTCACTTCTCTTGAGTTTTCTTGACTTAGATGAACTTTTAATGGGTTTCATACACTCAATTTCATGGATTTGGTGTAGTAGATCATGGATTTCCTTTGATTTCTTGTGGATGAATGATGGGGAAGGTTCTAGAGGTTTCTTAGGTGTGTGGAGAATGAAAATAAAATGAAATAAAAATGAGGGAGAGTCCTTATATTAATTCATGAAATTATTCCCGACCGAGATGTACGGTGAGATCGACGGAGCGTCGATCTGGTCATCGAAGTCGCTAAATTTCCAGTGAGCAATCTGCCGTTTCCTTTCATTCTACGGTGAGAAGGACGGTCCGTCGAACTGATCGATGGAGCGTCGAACTGTTCGTCGGATGGTCTTCGCTCTAACTCAATTCTACGGTACTATCGACGAAATGTCGACTCGTCCGACGGTACTAAGAACGGCCGTCGAACCCCCTTTCGCAGAATTGCGTTAGAGTTTCATTTGACGAAATTTTCTCCCTTGCCTCTAACTTCTTTGGAATCTTAATTAGATTTATTAAGTAACCCTTCTTACTTGTAGGGACATCATGTTCACCTTAACTTACGTTAGTCCCTTCATCGCTCAGCAACCCAAAGTTCCGAGGTGTAACATTCTTCCCCCCCCTTTTTGGAACATTCGTCCTCGAATGTTAAGTACTCGGTAATTCTACAAAAATTTCGCCAGAGTTTCCCCTGTAATATGGCACTACCATCCTGTCACAGCAACCCATAATAATCTACCTCACAGGGCTACAACACAATAAAACTCTTAAGAAGGACTTACGAAAGCTCCCGAAGACCGGGGATATAATATTTGAGTAATAATGGAAATATGGGTATTCGGATACTCTAATTATTACACTTCATTTACTGTATACATACCTTATTTTGCCGGCGTTTCATCTTGAACATCTCCTGGGGGTTGGAATAAGTGTGGATGCTTGGATTTCATTTCCTCTTCCGCTTCCCAAGTCATCTCTTCTCTACTGTTATTCCGCCATAGGAACTTAACTGAGGCCACTTCCTTGTTTCGAAGTCTTCGTACTTGCCTATGTAAGATGGCAATGGGTACTTCTTCATATGCTAAACTTTTTGTCACCTGGACATCATCAATCTGAACAATCCTCGTAGGATATCCAATGCACTTACGGAGCATCGAGACATGAAAGACTGGATGAATTGATTCAAGCTTTGAAGGGAAGTTCAATTCATAGGCTACATGACCCACCTTGCGGATGATTTTGTAAGGTCCAATGTATCGAGGACTTAATTTCCCTTTCTTGCCAAATCTCATCACCCCATTCATTGGCGACACCTTCAAAAATACCCAATCATCAATTTGAAATTCCAAGTCTCGCCGACGGTTATCCGCATAAGATTTTTGGCGACTTTGGGCTACAAATTCTGCTATGTGTCTCTTCATGCCATCCCACTAATATATCAATTTGAGATCGTGATACATCTTTGTTGCGCCTGGGTGAATAGAATACCGAGAATAATTGGCTCCTTCCAGAATTCGTCGGCGCAACTCTGCAACATTTGGAACTCACAGCCTGCCTTAATATCTAAGAATCTCATCCATCGAAGTTTTAAATGGAGATCTCTCCTTTTCATGAAGTGTGTCTCTATACTAGCTCAGCTGAGGATCTTCATACTGACGCTCTTTTACTTTCACATTCAGGGACGAAACTGTGGGATCATTAATACCATTCCCTGCACTACCTGAATCAATTACACGTACTCCAAGATTAGCTAGCTGGTAAAGCTCATGAATCATTTCTTTCCTTTCCGTAGGAACTTCACATAGACTACCCATCGATCGGCGGCTAAGCGCATCGGCTACTACATTTACTTTTCCGGGGTGGTATAAAATACTCACATCATAATCTTTCAATAATTCTAACCACCGCCTCTGTCGTAAATTCAACTCCTTCTGTTTGAAAATGTATTGGAGACTCTTGTGATCTGTATAAATATTGACGTGCACCCCATACAAGTAATGTCTCCATATCTTTAATGCGTGAACGACTGCGGCCAATTCGAGATCATGAGTCGGATAATTCCTTTCATGCTCCCGCAGCTGCTTCGAACCATAAGCAATAACTCTACCGTGCTTCATTAACACGCATCCTAATCCAACGCCGGAAGCGTCACAATACACAACATAGCCGTTTGACCCTTCTGGAAGCGTTAAGACCGGGGCTGAGGTTAGTCTGTCCTTTAACTCTTGAAAGCTGCGTTCACAAGCATCGTTCCTTAGAAATTTGGCTGACTTCTGGGTTAGCTTCGTCAATGGTGCAGAAATAGACGAAAAGCCCTCTATGAATCTTCTATAATAACCTGCCAATCCCAGAAAACTACAGACTTCTGTAGGCGTCGTAGGCCTTGGCCAAGTCTTTACGACTTCAATTTTCTAGGTATCAACTCGAATACCGTCATCTGAAATAACATGGCCCAGAAATGTTACTGAATTCAGCCAAAATTCGCACTTTGAAAATTTTGCATATAATTCTCGAGCTCGAAGAATTCCATGTACGATACGCAAGTGATCTGCATGTTCTGATTCTGTGCGAGAATACACCAGAATATCATCAATGAATACTATCACAAACAAGTCCAAGAGTGGCCCGAACACATTATTCATCAAATTCATAAACACGACCGGAGCATTAGTCAGCCCAAACGACATCACTCGGAATTCATAGTGGCCATATCTCGTTATGAAAGCTGTTTTGGGAATATCTTCTTCTCTAACCCTCACTTGATGATAGCCCGACCTCAGGTCTACTATAGAAAACCACTTGGCACCTTGCAGTTGATCAAATAAATCGTCAATTCTGGGGAGAGAATATTTGTTCTTTATCGTCACCTTGTTCAACTGCCTATAATCGATGCACATTCGTAGGGAACCGTCTTTCTTTCTCACGAACAAGACTGGTGCTCCCCACGGTGATGAACTGGGTCTAATAAAACCCTTTTCAAGCAAATCTTTCAACTGCGCCTTTAGCTCTTTCAATTCTGCCAGAGCCATTCGATAAGGAGGAATAGAGATAGGCTTGGTGTCCGGCAGCACATCAATAGCGAAGTCAATCTCTCTTTCTGGAGGAAGACCTGGAAGTTCATTTGGGAATACATCCGGAAATTCATTCACTACCGGAACAGATTGGAAAGTTGACGACTTTGCCTCGGTGTCATGAACTCGGACTAGGTGATAAATATAGCCCTTGGCTATCATCTTGCTTGCCTTGAGGTAGGAAATAAACCTACCCTTCGGGGATGCTGCATTACCCTTCCATTCAAACACGGGCTCTCCCGGGAATTGGAATCGAACCACTTTCATTCGGCAATCGACATTAGCATAACATGATGCCAACCAATCCATACCCATAATTACATCGAAATCTAACATTTCAAGCTCAACTAAATCAGCTTTAGTTCGGCGATCACATATCACTATCACATAATTTCTATACACTTGCCTAGCTATCACGGGATCACCAACCGGAGTAGATACCTCAAAAGGTTTGATTGGCTCAGGTTTCTCCCCGATACAACCAGCAACATACGGGGCAATATAAGAAAGTGTAGAACCTGGATCTATCAAGGCATATACATCATGGGAAAATATGCATAATGTACATGTAACCACTTCGGGGGAGGACTCAAGATCTTGTCGTCCAGCTAAAGCATATATGCAGGGCTGTGTGGCACCTGAAGTAGATGATCCCTCGCGGCCTCTTCCTCGGCCCGCTGGAATCTGAGAAGTCTGCCCTACCGGACGCACTGAAGAAGAACCAGCTGCTGAACCTGTGGGCTGAATGCCAACTCTACCACTCGTCAATGGGCAATCTCTCATCATGTGCCCAACCTGCCCACAGGCATAGCAAGTATCCGAACCTTGGCGACATTTTCCAGAATGTAGTTTACCGCATTGGCTGCACCGTGGCACTGGGGGTCTCCTCTGACTATAAACTTCTCTAAACTGAGAATCCAAGGCCCTCGAACTCTGACCCGATCCTGGACGAAAGGAGCGATAAAATCTCCTACTCGTGAATCGAGGAGGTGCACTAGTCACCGACTGTCCTGAATATTGGGAATAAGTCTGCCTCGATCCCCCTCTATAATCACTACCTGCCCCCATAGATCTGGCCCTCTTACTCTGCCTTCTATCAACATCAGGATCACCTCTTGGTTGTGGCTGTCACCCATCTAAGTTCTGGGCATGGGCTTGTATTCGGGAAATATCCATCCCTTCCTGCAACGAGGCCATTAAGCAATCCTTGAACAAATGTGGCCCCAAGCCACTCACAAACATGTGCACCCTATCTCCCATATCGGCCACCATAGTCGGGGCATATCTAGCCAAAGAATTAAATTGCAGGCTATACACCCGGGCACTCATATTTCCTTGCTTCAAATTTAGAAATCTATCCGCTTTAGCTCGGCGGACCTCGGGTGGCAAATAATGGTGAATGAAGGCATCGACGAATTCTTGGCACACGGGAGGAGGCGCATTTTCTCTCCTTGATGCTATCCAATTATTATACCACAACACTGCCACATCTTGGAGTCTATAAGATGCCAACTCCACGGATTCAGTCTCGGAGGCATGAATAATCTTCAATGTCCTGAACATCTCATCAATGAAACCTTGCGGGTCTTCATCCGGCTTTGACCCGAAAAACTCCGGAGGATTCAAAGTCATGAAGTCACGGGCTCTAGTACTAGCTGACCGGTCACTTGGGCCCGCATTTTGCCGCTGTGCCTGGGCGGCAACCAACTGTGTTAATAAGCGGATGGCCTTGGTCACTTGTTGACCAGAAGCAACTAGTGAGGGGACTGGAGCTGAAACCCCTCCTGGTTCCTCTACATTGGGCGGGGTGGAGGAAGTATTAGATAGGGCCTCATTATGTGACTCGCCCTCTTCTACATTCGTTGGCGGCTCTCTTACCACTCGGCTATTTGTCGTAGTCTTGCCCTTTTGGGCGGCTGTAGCTTTTCCCTTTGGCGGCATTTCTGAAATCACAACACACTATTAGGGAGGATAAAATCTTATACACGGCTCTATCGCACGATCTCATAAGAAGAAAGATGGTCATTTTTCCTAAATGCCCTGTAGCCTCCTGGTTATTGATGTGGCGCGCAACACACCATAAACAAGACTCTACTAGACACGGCTCGTAGACACTTCCTAGGACTGAATTTCTCTGATACCACTTCTGTCACGACCCGACTAGGGGCGCCGAGCACCGCTCGTTCTATTACTCATCAATCTTATTTAACGCTATTTTATCAAACATACTCAATTTATAAGAAAATCATCTCTCATTCGGAAACATAAATAGTTTCATATGCACAAGCCTTTTGGTCATTAAAATAATATATATATATATATACATATACGTGGTAACAACCTTGTGAGACCATACCACCCACATTGCGTATCTACGAGCCTCTACTAGAGTACTAGACATATGGACTGGACAAGACCCCGTCGTGCCCAAAATATACATGTACATATATACCAAAAGATTAGTCAATAGCGCCTCCAGAAAAGGGAGTACTCTTCAAATCAGCGAACAACTCCTACAAATTTGGATCAAGATCACCTCCCTGCCTACCTGTGGGCATGAACACAGCGTCCAAAGAAAATGGATGTCAGTACGACCATTGTACTGAGTATGAGAGGCACAACAATAACAAATACATCAATGAAATGAGAAAGCATCAATGATGAGTAATCTGTAACTGACTGTGAATCATAAAGAAATAATGCATGCTGGCTTACTCTCAAAATCATCATCATCTCATGTATGCACAAATATATAAACTGCCCGACCATATAGGTACGGTGTAATAATCAATAACATCAGCCCGTGTCCAGGCCTCCCGCGTCCGGGGTACCATCTCATGCCGCCCACTAGTGGTGTCTGCCCATGCCATCTGGCCATGGTGTATAGCTGCCCACCGTAGCGGTGACTGCCCGGCCATATAGGCGCGGTGTAATCTCATCATCATAATATGCTCATTATAATGCATGCATAAAGACTCAAGGTTAACTATGCTTTATCGGGGTGATGTAAGGTCGAGATTCCCCGATTTCATTATGGAGTACTCATAAATATTCTGCCTCACCTTGAAGGGAATAGTATATAAGGTGAGGGTAAGAAATAAATGACATCATTAAAATTTTAGGAACACCACATCATAAACATCTAGAATTTCTATACTTTAACTCATTACCTTGTGTAGCTATTTAGGAGCATAGGCTCATGGTTTTCCGGAATTTAAGAGATTCATGAAGAAGGAAAATCATGCTATAGGATTCATGCCATGGGCATAAAGGACTATACTCACATACCTTTTGTGCTTAACTAATCTATCGTTCGCTTGGTTTCCTTCGATGCCTACATTTCTACCTGCAAGAGGAATCACATCAGCATTAGTTACTCGGCTATAAGAACATTTTATCATTTCTAGGGAAAATTGGGCAGCACTTCCTTTGTTTATATCACTTTTCCCACATTCTATATCAACTCCCAAACGTTAATAACAACCTTCACAATATAGCAACAACAATCATTATTTATCTACACTTACCACAATTCACCATTTCCCTTTGATTTCTCCACAATTATGATTATAACTCGTTATCACGTTTTCTCATATATAATACTTATTCCATGGTCTAGATGTAATTTATAAAATATTCACAATCACAGCATACCAACATTCATGATTCATCCTAACCATTATTCAACAACGACACTATTCACACATTCATGACCCAATTTCTATATCTTTCCACAACCCAGGTGTTTCAACTTTTAACCACCCAAACCATTGTAAAGGGGTCATAAAACTCACCTTAGATGATGGATGAACAACACTCAAGTGGAGCTCCTCTTCTTGCACCAAAACCCTAGCTCACTTCTCTTGAGTTTTCTTGACTTAGATGAACTTTTAATGGGTTTCATACACTTGATTTCATGGATTTCGTGTAGTAGATCATGAATTTCCTTTGATTTCTTGTGGATGAATGATGGAGAAGGTTCTATAGGTTTCTTAGGTGTGTGGAGAATGAAAATGAAATGAAATAAAAATGATGGAGGGTCCTTATATTAATTCATGAAATTAGTCCCGACCGAGATGTACGGTGAGATCGACGGAGCGTCGATTTGGTCGTCGAAGTCGCTAAATTTCCAGTGAGCAATCTGCCATTTCCTTTCATTCTACGGTGAGAAGGACGATCCATCGAACTGATCAACGGAGCGTCGACCTGTTCGTCGGATGATCTTCGCTCTAACTCAATTCTAGGGTACCATCGACGAAACGTCAACTCGTCCGATGGTACAAAGAACGGCCGTCGAACCCCCTTTCGCAGAACTGCGTTAGATTTTCATTTGACGAACTTTTCTCCCTTGCCTCTAACTTCTTTGGAATCTTAATTAGAATTATTAAGTATCCCTTCTTACTTGTAGGGACATCATGTTCACCTTAACTTACGTTAGTCCCTTCACCGCTCAGCAACCCAAAGTTCTGAGGTGTAACAGTTCTATGGTATAATAACTGGATATCTTCGAGGAAGGAAAATGCACCTCCCCCGATTTGGCAGGAATTCGTAGATGCCTTCCTTCGTCACTATTTGCCACTCGAGGTTCGAAGGGCCCGAGCTGACAGGTTTCTGAATCTAAGTCAAGGAAATATGAGTGCTCGGGAGTATTTTCTCTATTTTAATTCATTTGCCCGGTATGCTTCGACTATGGTAGCCGATATGGGAGAGAGTACATCGATTTGTGAGTGGCTTGGGGCCACATTTTTTCAAAGATTGCTTGACAACTTCATTGCAGGAGGGGATGGACATATCCCGTATCCAGGCCCATGCCCAGAATTTAGAAGAGCAGCAGCAACCGCACCGAGGTGAGCGTGATGTAGACAGAGGGCAGATTAAGAGGGCCAGAACTGTTAGTGCTAGTAGCGAGTAGAGAGGGGGTCAGAGGCAGTCATATTCCATATATTCAGGCCAGTCTGCGATTAGTGCACCTCTTCGATTTGCGGGTAGGAGACTTGATCGCCCCATTTATTCAGGACAGGGTCAGAGCTCGAGATTTTTAGGTTCCCAGTTTGAAGGAGATCCTAGTCAGAGGAGACCATCGGTCCCACGATGCAGTCAGTGTAGGAGATTACATTCGGGTCTGTGTCGCCAAGGCTCAGATGCTTGCTATGCCTGTGGTCAGGTTGGGCATATGATGCGTGATTGCCCCTTTATGGGTGGCAGAGTTGGGGCCTGGCCTACATGTTACATCTCGAAAATTTCGGATTTGTTGTCTTGTAAATAGACTAATGTGAGATTAAGATGAACATGAAGTCCTTAAGAGATTAAGGAGAGTATTAGATAGCTTGAAGTGCGTACCCTGCTATTTTGAAGTTATATGGATATGTGACATTTAATTTGTTGAAGGAGGTGAAATGTAGGTCGTCTTCGGAAAGGTTTCCGCTATAGTTGAGCTAATATTTATTTGGTAATGTCTTTAGGGACTGCTGTAGGGCCTATTGCATGGTTAATGAAGTGTTATATAAGTGCCAAGAAGGGTCCACAAGGATTTGGAAGTCAAACGAGTCGACGAGAATGAAATTCGAAAATTTCTAGTTTGTACGACCCATTGTACGGACCGTATAAATTATACGGCCCGTGTAATGGTCCGTAGAAATCTTCCAGAGAGGGGTGATTTCCTGGTGGAATTATACGGTCCAATTATACCGACTGTATAAATTATACAGCCCGTATAATTCGCCGTATATCAGGGTCGGGCCAGAATTTCATTTCGTTATATGTGGCCCCATTGTTCATTTATTTCATTTTCCATCTTCTCTCCAAGTTGTTATATCCCGCATTTTGTACATTCGGATAATTCAAGATAATTGTGGGAAGTTAAGGGCAAGGCTATATTTTTGATCTTGTTTAGCACACAAGTTGTTTATGGAAGTTATTGATGTGGAAATATTAAGAAAGGCTAGGGGTAAAAAGGAAAATTCACAAGGTGGTTCATGGTAATATTGAGGAAGGCTAACGGCAAATTTGGAATTTGGAGAATAATTTTTCATGAATTACAAAACAAAAAAAAAAAGAAGTTGGGCTTAAGTAAAAGGGGCAAGTGGCCGGCCATGTTGAAGTGGGACAAGGCCCACATGGGAGCCCAACTTTAATACATAAAATATGAGAATTAGAGCACATTTTTCATTCTTCTCCACTTTGAATTTTCAAGAAACTTGAAGAAGACCAAAAACAAAAGGGCCATTCGGCCAAAAGGCAAAAAATTGAAGCCTTCAATTTTGATCCAAAAAAAATATTTTCTTCTAGTATTCCTACTAATTTGAAGGTCCTCTTTAACGTGGTATAATTGTTGGAGCAAGTAGACCCCTCTTTGTTGCAAGTTCATAATCATAGCCAAGTGAGAAGTTAAGGGAAAAAGGTAAGAATTAATCTTCTTTTTATATGTTATGGATGGTTGTGTATGTTGTGGTATGTAGAAATGGATGAAATTCATGAAACTATGGATGTATGTTGTGGCCGTGTATATGTGGTGCTTGGCCGTGTGTGTTGTGTAGAAATAAGGGACCAATTCTACTTAGTATTTTGGTCGTTGTTGTCATGAATTCTATGTTGATAATGAAAGTTTGACGATTCTAGTTGAAGTTGTAAGTGTTGGAGAGTTGTTTAGAAGCTAACGTGATGTTAAAACCATTTCTTGTAATTATGGAAAATAAAGTTGTTGGTGTGTGAATTGTTGGTGTAGTTCATGAATTTGAAGGAAGGAAATGTGTTGTTATTGTTCTTGTTGCATTTGGAAGGTTTTGGATGAAGTAGAGTATCGGTTGAATTGTTTTAAATATTGTACGGATTGTTTGAAGTATTCTTGAATATTGTTTGAATGGTTGCGGATTAGTACTTGAATATGTAAGCAATTACGAATTGAACGTAAATGAAACGCCGTCGAAGTTTGTAGAAAGAAGTTGCTAACGTTAGTATGCGTTTTGAATTGATTGTGGATATTGTTAGAATAACTGTTGGTATTGTTGTTGATATTTTGGACGAGTTAAATTCTCGGATTTGTTGTTGATGATTTGGCCGAGTTGGATTCTCGGGGATGGTTGTATTTACAGGGGAATGCTGCCGAAATTTCTGTAAATAAAGTGTTGGTTTAGAATCGGACTCTTAAGTGTTTATGGCTAATGTTTGGTATATACTAATATTATTGTAGATCTTGCGAAGCCAAAGACTTAAGTTCGGATTAACTTAGGAAGCGGGCAAGGTATGTAAGGCTTACCCTTTCTTTCTTTTGGCATGATCTTTATGAAACGAGCAGATGACGTATATGTATGATTTCAAAGAAATTCCTATTCTTAGAGCCACTAGGATGGCTAATATTCTTGACCTCCATAAGCTATTTCATATGGCTTTGATGCGTATCTATGATGTCCGAAGATCTATTTGATATGTTTCCGAATGGCATTCGAGAGATAATTGATATGATTAATGTCTTGATTTTCAAATGATAGCATGTTTGATTATTCCATTGAGTCCTTGATGTATTTTGATACGTACATATGGTTCCAAAAGCTCTATCTGATTTGATCCATAACGATATTCGAAAGGTACCTAACATGATTGTTGCTTTGATTTTCCAAAAATGGCTTCTGAAACGTTCGTAGAAGGTTCTGTACTTCAAACGCTCATAACTTTCTTATACTAAATCGGATTGACCCGAAACTTGTTTCTGAGCCTTCTGGTGTCGGTAAGTATACTTGTCTATCGAGTCTTGATTTATGTGCATATGGTTTCGCACTACTCTGTTCGTGCAAGCCTCAGTATGTCCTTCACTGAGCCCGGGCCAGGATATGTTCTCGTGCGTACTCCACTGCATTATTCACCGAGTCCCTCTCACTTGCGGGCCGGGACACGTTATATGTATATGTATATGATGATATGATGATACGGGGATGGCGGCCAGGATGGCATATGATGACTTTATTCACCGAGACCCGCAATAGAGGGCCGGGACACATTATGTATATATGGTATATGATGCTAACATGCATGATTCTATCCACCGAGTCCCTCAATAAAGGGCCGGGACACGTTATATGTATACATGATATATGATGATGACATGCATGATTCTATCCACCGAGTCCCTCACTAGAGGGCCGGGACACGTTATATGTATATATGGTATATGATGTTGACATGCATGACCTTATTCACCGAGTCCCTCACTAAAGGGCCGGGACACGTTATATATATATATATATATATATATATGTATATGTGTATGATTCATGATTTGAAATACACGACTTCATTTCATAAAGGAAACGTATTGATGATTTTAACAGTCATACTGGTTCTGGTGAGTTTCTATTTTGGCTATGATACCCTGTACTGTACTTCATGCCTTACATACTCGGTACATATTCCGTACTGACCCTCTTTCTTCGGGGGCTGAGTTTCATGCCCGCAGGTACAGACGTTCACGTGAGTGACCCGACAGGCTAGGCCATCTATTCTGCTGCTTTGGAGTGCTCCCTTGTTCTGGAGCCTGCATTTTGGTACAGGCTCTTCCGTTGTATATATGTATGTATATATTCAGGGGTACGGCGGGGCCCTCCCATCATATGATTCTGTTGTCTTTGTTAGAGGCCTGTAGACATGTATGTGGGTCATGGGTCGTTATGGTTCAGTTATGTCTGTGTGGCTTGCGTCTAAGCGGCTCCAGTTGCTATGACAGCCTTAACGCCTTTTGCGTATGTATATGTATGTATATATTTTTGGGCGATATGTTTACGACAACCTTGGTGGCTTCTGTATGATGTGTTTGTTATATGCGACCGCTTAAGACGATATTTGCTCTTAGTATCTGTATAAACTAATGTATGCTGAATATGGATAAGTCGTTGGTATGCCGATTTGGTAAGTAAGTGTGTATGGGTGTCCAGCTCGGGCACTAGTCACGGCCCACGGGGTTGGGTCGTGACACAAGTCTTGAGAGCTCCCAAAACCCTTCTCCCAACATATTTCACTAAAACCCAAGAGATAACAAGGATCAAAAGGCAAGAATCAAGATATCCATGTGATAGAAGTCTTGCTAAGGCTAGTAGACTACAACAAATTCTTGAGTATTGAGGCTAGGGTTTTCACATAAGTTGATAGCTACTCCAAATCTCATTCTTATGAGATGAAGAGGTTAGTTTGATGTTTATTTCATGTTGTCAAGAATATTTAGTTGTTGAACAACTTGGGTAGAAGGAGAAATTAGAAGATGATGTCTTAATGTAGTTTTCATGATGTTTTTGAGTAGTGAGACAACTTGAATCATGATTCTTAGTATAATATGATATAATCTTGTTAAGGAAGATAATAATGATGATGAGGAAGTGTTGTATGAAATTGTGCTAAGGTTGGGTGTGAAGTTGTTAGTATAAGTTGACCATGAGAATGAATTTTGAAGACTTAATGGAATGTGATTACTTGATTATGATATTGTGGATGTTTGGGAGTTTTTTATTAGTATGGTGGAAGTCGATGAAATAGGGGAAATGCTGCCCAATTTTCGTTAACTCCTTAATTATTCTAGTTTGAATTTAAGAGTATCTTTAAGGCTTAACCAAGGTGTGAATCATTTTAAATGTAGATTTTCCAAGCTTCGACGGTGAACGTTAAGTAGTTAAGAAGACAACGAGTTGTGTAAGGCTAACCCTTCTTTCATTAAGGCATGGTCCCATTGCTAAATACCTTCATATGAGTTCTATAACGTCTTCCAAATGACTTCATTCCTAAAATCACTAAGGCTCGTGATCCTTGATAAATCTCATGATACCATTGGTCCCATCCTATGATAGTTGATTCTCTAAGGAAGGATATAATGAAATTGATGATGACGATGATAATGCTGAGCACGTGTATGTACTCCTATGTATACATATTTATGTATTAAAGTCTGACTACTAAGAGCACTGAGCTTGTATGACCGGGTATGATATCTATCGCGCGCACACCACTGCAGTTGGGTACGGATAACACTAAGCCTTGGTAGGGCGAGGTACGTATAACATCGAACCTTATCATGGTCGGGTATGTAAGACACCGAACCTCTAGGGCCGGGTATGATACTACTACAAGTATAAATGTATGAAATGAAAGGTTCCCATTATAAAGGGGGTAGGTAAATGTAATGAACAACGCTAGAGGTTTAAATGACTTCATTATCTCATGATTTCTCTATCTTATTTCATTTATTATGCTTCTATTATGATGTTGATTATGCTTTACATACTCAGTACATTATTCGTACTGACAACCTTTTGTTTGTGGACGCTGCGTCATGCCCGCAGGTGGGCAGGGAGATACACTTTATCCTTAGACTGCTTATCCAGGGATTGCTTAGGGGAGCTCCATTTGATTTAGAGCTGCAGCTTGGATAATATTATTTTGTGTATATATAGGCTTGGAGGGGTCCTATCCCGTCCTTATGATGATGTTTCATACTCTTCTTAGTGGCCCGTAGACAGTCATTTATAGTAGATGTCTTTTGCCTTGTCGGCTCATACTTTTGGTCTATTATTTTGTTAGCCTCGTCGGTTTTTGTGTTTGAATATGGGCGTAGTTGTCGATATTGATATAGAAGTGCCATTACCCAACGAGATTCGTATTATTGATGTATAGAAGTCATGAGTAGGCCATGTGGCTCACCCAGATATGAATATGAATGTACTATGAGAGGTACTGGGTGGGTTAGCACTGGGTACCCGTCATGGCCCTCTGGTTAGGTCGTGACAAAAGTGGTATCAGAGCAGTTCTGTCCTAGGGTGTGTCTACGAGCCATGTTCACTAGAGTCTTGTTTATGGTTGTGTTTCGCGCCACACTTATAAAGAGGAGGCTGCAGGCATTTTAGGAATGAATGACCTTCTTTCTTCCTAAGATCGTGCGATAGAGCCATAATATAAGGATTCCTCTTTCCATAACCGTGTATTATGTATTTCAGAAATGCCTGTAAAAAGGAAAGCTACGGCAGCCCAAAAGGGCAAGAAAGTGATGGAAAAGTGGGCTGAAAGGATACTCGTGTTATATCCCGCATTTTTGTGCAATCGGATAATTCAAGACAATCGCGGGGAAATGACAAGCAAGACCTTATTTTCATTTTGTTTGGCATACAAGTTGTTTATGAAAATTTTGAAACGGGAATGTTAAGCGAGGTCAAGGGTATAAAGGGAAATTCGCAACATGACTCGTAGAAATATGGAGGGAAGTGAAGGGTAAATTTGGAAAGTTGGAAAATAATTTGTATGAAATGCAAGACACACAAAAAAAAAAAAAAAAAAAGAGTGGGCTTGGCCATTGGGCCATATTTGGCCATCCACTTGTTGGTGGGCTTAAGCCCACTTGGAATTTTAAGGAGTCAAAATAAAAAAAAAAATGACCAAGTCATCTTTTCATTCAACTCCCTAGAATTTTCAAGAAAAAGGGAGGAGGGCCATGTGCCCATATTTTTAATTAAGGGGACTTAATTATAAATATAGGTAAATGGTGGATGAAAGTAAATAAAAAGGGTGACAAACACCTCATAGTTTCATCTTCATCACATAGAACAATCAAGAAACTTGAAGAAGAAGACCAACAAAAGGGGGCCTATTCGGCCAAGCTTGGAAAGGAAAAATCTCTTGGGAAAATTTGTCCAAAAATTATTTTCCCACTAATTTGAAGGTCCTCTAAAACTTGGAGTATTCATTGGAGCAAGAAAAACATATATTCATAAGTTGGAAATTCAAGCAAGTTGAAGAATTAAGGAAGAAGGTAAGAATTCACTTCCTCTTTATGTTATGGATACTTATGCATGTTGTAGTGTACAAAAGTGGATGAAATTTGTGAAGAAGTCAAAAATAGGGTTGTGGCCGTGCGTATACATGTGTGTGTAGAAATTATGTGTTAATTATTTTATTTAGTGTTTGGTTGTTATTGTGGAGGATGCTATGTCGATAACGGAAGTTGAATGATTTTGGAGTGGTTGTAGTTGTGAATGCATAATGTTGGTCGTGTGTTGTGTGTGTGTATGACCGTGCATATGTGTGTGCTAGTATGGCTGTGTGGAGATGGTGTAATATGGAAGAGAATGAGTCAATTTTATTTAGTGTTTTGATTGTTGTTATGTTGTGGACTCTATGTTACTAATGAATGTCTAGGAACCTTAGTGACGTTGTAGTAGTGGAGACTTGTTTTAGAAGTTATATGAATGGAATGTAATGTTCTTGCATGCATGAAAGACAATATGATTAGTATGATGTTGTTGTAATATAGATTATGAGATTGTTATTGTTTTCATTGAAGTTGGAAAGTTTTTGGAAGAAGTAGTAAATTGATTGAATATGGAAATTGTTAGTATTGTTGTTGGAATTGTGGTTGATAATTTGGCCGTGTTGAATTCCCGGGATTGTTGTTGATTGAAATTGGCCAAGTTGAACTTGGTGGGATGGAGTATTTACAGGGGAAATGCTGCCGAAATTTCGGTAGCCAAGTGTTACTTTAAGAATCCAACTCTAAATACCCTAATGAAAGTTTGGGTAAATATGACCAAATTGCAGATTCTAGCGGATTTGCAGCTTGAATTCGGAATAACAAAAGGAGCGGGAAGAGGTATGTAAGGCTTCACCCTTCTTTCTATGGCATGTCTTAGACGTAATAAGTCGGGTACGAGCCTCGGGGATAACCCTATTCTCCGGAATCCGCACCTAAAGTTCCCCCGTTTTCCTTCAGTGGAATTGAACTTGAAATTGTGCAAAATGTTGAAAAACCTTCCTAGCCCTCTAGAACTTGCACAAAGAGGACCCGATTACCTTAAAACCCCCACAGGTAATTCCATGACATATAATATATGAAAATTTAGTACGCCGCCTCATTTGACTCGAGGTGGACCCACTGTTCCCGGATTTCCTCTACTGCTTCATTTGACTTGTTTTGGAGTAGAACCCTAAGGAAACCTTTGATCCTTGTTCCGATTATCAAACGCTAAGTACAGCACCACCCTAGTGTGAATACGTCTATGAGGACCATGATAACGATAATGCTAAGAATGAACATACGCCTATGACAACTATGACTAAGATGATGAATATGAGCTTATAACGATAACGATGAAGTTAAAAATGAGAAAAGTGCCTACGATAGATATGTTGACGATATGTTCTGCTATAGAAATGAAAATATAAGGATGTTAAACTATTTCTAGATAACCCAATTCTATTATAGGTAATGACTATTCTAAAGGTTCTAAATACATGAAAATATGCCTTATGACCCCGATTGATGTTTTTCTCATAGTGACACTTTTCATTGGTAGTCTCGCCTTATAATACTTGTTCCTCCCAGGTGAGACAAAGCGACTACGGTTGTTCCATAATGTAATCTGAGGTTACCGACCTTACGTCACTCCGATGGATATGTATCTTTCTTGGGCTCTCATGCATGCTATATAGATGATGTATGTTTATATATATATGCACATGTATATGGGGAAGTACGGGAATGGAAGGCGCTATAGGCACACAACCACCTGATCAGCTGGAGTATGATACATGATTTCGTCCCGGACGCGGGATTTATGGCTAAATGGATCGGAGCCGACGCCTCGGCGACATGACATGACGTATTTTCTATATATGTATATGAAAAGAGATATTTTTCTAAGTAATTAAAGTAGTATGCATACATATGGATCGGGCTGCACGTTCCGCAGCAACACGCTATATTACATGCACTTGCGGATCGGGCTGCACGTTCCGCAGCTATATGTTATAGTATATGTACATGTGGATCGGGCTGCACGTTCCGCAGCGCTAAGCTTGCATGGTATCCGCCAAAGGGCCTTTATATGTACAGGTTATCCTTCCACCTCATGATATTGCGCTATGCTTCTTTTATGTTATTATCCTTGCTCTATATCTTTTATATGTTATTATTCATGCCTTACATACTCGGTACATTATTCGTACTGACGTCCCTTCTTGCGGACGTTGCGTTCCATGCCGCGCAGGTCAGCAGGCAGATAGACTTCACTCCTAGGAGCTTCATCAGCAGTGTTGTAGCAGTGCTCCAGTTGTTCCGGAGCTCCAGTTACTTGGTACTACTTTTGTGTGTATATTCTGGCCCGGCAGAATCCGGCCCTTCATATGTATATGTGTACTATGTTTAGAGGCTCGTAGACAGATGTGTACAGGTAGATGTTTTGTATCTATGAGTGTCCTTGTCGCTGTGTCATGTGCTGGCAGAGCTTACTGGCCTATGTTTATAATTATGCTACCAAGGTGAATGTTCAGTAACAAAAAAAATAAAAAATGGTATAGTTTATACGGCTTGCTTAGTGTCAAGAGTATGATACGAGACAAGGGGTGCTCGGTACAAGTATCGGGTACTCGTCACGGCCCCTAGTCGGGTCGTGACAACCCGTCACCAGTTATAGAAGGGGATGAATCCCAAAATGAGGTTGCGTCTAGATCTTCCCACTCATTACCCGCTTCAGAGGAGCATGAAGGAGCCTCAGCCCTAGCTCCTCCATTAGATGCTTCAGGCCAAGATGTGAAAGAGGCCATTCATTTGCTCACTCGGTTGGTTGTCGCTCCGACCCAGCGGCAAGGTACAGGTCAAGTTGATAGGGCTGTTAGTGCAAGAGCCCGTGACTTTATTTGCTTGAGCCTTCCGAAATTATTCGGCTCCAAGCCGGATGAGGACCCTCAGAACTTTATTGATGGGATGTTGAAGACACTTCGGTTAATGCATGCTTAGGACATTGAATTGGTAGAGTTAGCATCCTATAGATTGCGCGATGTCGCAGTTCATTGGTATACGGTTTGGATGGCTTCAAGGGGAGTTAATGCACCTCCCTCGGTATGACAAGAATTTGTGGATGCCTTCCTCCGACATTACTTGCGTCCAGAGGTTCGGCGGGCTAGAGCCGATAAGTTCTTGAATCTTAGGCAAGGAAGTATGAGTGCCATAGAGTATAGTCTCTGCTTCAATTCTTTGGCTAGGTATGCTCCGGCCATGGTAGGAGACATGGGTGATCGAGTGCACCAATTTATGAGTGGCTTGGGGCCACATTTGATGGATAAATGCTTGACTGCATCCCTTCAGGACAACATGGATATTTCACGCATTCAAGCTCATGCCCAAAATTTAGAGGAATGCCAACAAGAACAAAGAAGTGAACGTGAGCATGACAGAAGGCATAGCAAGAGGGCTAGATCTTCAAACCCGATTAGTGAGTTTAGAGGAGGGCAAAGACAATAGTTTTCTAGGAATTTAGGCCATTCTATTACTAGTGCGCCTCCACGATTTACAGGCCAGAGATTTGATAGATCCACTCATTCCGGCCGGGTCAGAGTTTTAGGGCTTTAGGTTCTCATTTTAGAGGCGATTCAGGTCAGGAAAGGCCACTCATGCCACAATGTTCTCAGTGCGGGAAGTTACATTAGGGCCAGTGTCAAGTAGGCTCAGAGGTTTTCTATGCATGCAGTCGGCCAGGCCATATCATGCGTGACTGCCCCTCGATTGGTGGAAGGGGTAAAGTCCAGCCTTCAGGGTCGCTAGCCAGGTCTTCATCATCTATACGCCTTCTGGGACAAGGCTTTCAGACATCAGTTGGTCACGGTAGAGGTAGAGGAGGAGCTCCCAGTTCTAGTGGTCCCCCGCATCGTATTTATGCATTGACTGGGCGACAGGATCTTATGTCTTCGCCTGACGTCATCACAGGTATATTGTCGGTATTTTCTCATGATGTATATGCTTTTATAGATCCCGACTTCACACTGTCATATGTCACCCCATATATCGCGGGTCTATTTGGGGTCAAACCGGAATCAAACCTTTCGAGGTATCGACACCCGTTAGTGAACCGGTAATAGCTAGTCGAGTATATAAAAATTGTGTAGTCGTGACTTGTGACCACCGTACTATGGTTGATTTACATAACTTGAAAATGGTGGACTTTGATGTTATTATGGGCATGGATTGATTGGCTTCCTGCTATGCCAATGTCGATTGTAGAACGAAGATGGTTCGCTTCCAGTTTCTGGGAGAATCAGTTTTGGAATGGAAAGGAAATATAGCGTCCCCGAGAGGTAGGTTTATTTCCTATCTCAAGGCGAGGAAAATGATTGCTAAAGGTTGTATTTACCATCTAGTTCGGGTTCAAGATGTAGAAGCTGAATCGCCAACGCTTCAGTCTGTTCCCGTGGTGAATGAGTTTCCGGATGTATTCCCGGATGAGTTTCTAGGCCTTCCCCTAGATCGGGAGATTGATTTTGCTATTGGCATGCTACCGGATACAAAACCCATATCTATTCCTCCTTATAGAATGGCCCCCGCAGAGTTGAGAGAGTTGAAGGAACAATTGAAGGACTTAGTTGAGAAGGACTTTATCAGGCCTAGTTCCTTCCCGTGGGGAACACCCGTATTGTTCGTAAGGAAGAAAGACAGTTCCTTACATATGTGTATCGACTACAGACAACTGAATAAGGTGACGATCAAGAATAAATATCCTCTCCCAACGATTGATGATTTATTTGATCAATTGTAGGGTGCCAAGTGATTTTCAAAAATAGATGTGAGATCCGGGTATCATCACGTGAGAGCTAGGGAGAAAGATATTCCTAAGACGGCTTTCAGAACAAGATTGGCCATTTCGATTTCCGGGTAATGTCATTTGGGCTAACTAATGCACCGACAGTATTCATGGATTTGATGAACAATGTGTTCAGGCCTTTCTTAGATTTATTTGTGATCGTGTTTATTGACGATATCTTGGTATATTCTTGGTCCGAGGCAGAGCATGCAGATCATTTACGTACTGTCCTTAAGATTCTCCAAACTCGAGCGCTATTTGCAAAATTTTCAAAATGTGAGTTTATGTTGAACTTAATGACCTTTCTGGGGCATATTATTTCAGCCGATGGCATTCGGGTAGATACCCAAAAGATTGAGGCCGTGAAGACTTGGCCAAGGCCTACAACGCCTACGGAGGTTCATAGTTTTCTGGGCTTGGCAGGTTATTACAAAAGATTTATAGAGGGTTTTTCTTCTATCTCTGCACCACTCACAAAGTTGACCCAGAAATCAGCTAAATTTCAATGGACAGATGCTTGTGAATGCAACTTTCAAGAGTTAAAGGATAGATTGACCTCTGCCCCAGTCCTGACACTTCCGGAAGGGCCAGAAAGATATGTTTTCTATTGTGATACTTCAGGCGTTTGGTTAGGATATGTGTTGATGCAGCATGGTAAGATGATTGCTTATGATTCAAGGAAGTTGCGAAAACATGAGAAGAATTATCCAACCCATGATCTTGAGTTGACGACAGTGATTCATGCATCAAATATGTGGAGATATTATTTGTATGGCGTCCATGTTGATGTTTATACAGATCATCAATATGTTTTCAAGCAGAAGGAATTAAATTTGCGGCAAAGGCGATGGTTGGAGTTGTTGAAAGATTATGATGTTAACATCCTGTATCATCCCGGGAAAGCAAATGTGGTGGCTGATGCTCTTAGCCATAGATCCATGGGAAGTTTATGTGATGTTCAGCTAGAGAAGAGAGAGTTAGCCCATGAGCTCCAGCAGTTAGCTAGCCTAGGAGTCCGGGTAATGGACTCGGGCGATATGGGAACTGTCATTCGGAATTTAGCTGTCTCGTCGCTTGTAGTTGAAGTGAAAGAGTGTCAATACGAGGATCCCATGCTAGTTTATTATAGAGATACACTCCCTCAGAAGAAGAGGTCATCCTTTGAGATTTTTGGAGATGGAGTTCTCCGATGTCGAGGCAGGTTGTGTGTTCCTGATATTGCAGGATTACACCACCAAATATTGTGAGAAGCCCATTGTTCCTGTTATTCTGTCCACCCTGGGGCAACGAAAATATATCATGATCTTAAATCTATATATTGGTAGAATGGAATGAAGAAAGATATCGCAGAGTTCGCGGCTCAATGTCCTAATTATCAGCAAGTAAAAATTGAGCACCAAAAGCCCGGTGGATTGTTGTAAGATTTGAAAATTCCGACTTGGAAATAGGAAGTGATAAATATGGATTTCATCGCAGGCTTACCTCGTTCTAAGCACATATATGATTCTATGTGGGTAGGTTTGGATAGACTTACGAAGTCAGCTTATTTCATACTGGTCAGAACTACATATGTGGCGGAAGATTATGCAAAGCTTTATGTCAGAGAAATAGTAAGACTCTATGGTGTTCCAGTATCCATTATCTCCGATAGAGGGACTCAGTTTACATCAAATTTTTGAAAATCTTTCCAAGAAGGTTTGGGGACTCAGGTGAGTCTTAGCACAACCTTTCATCCACAGACTGATGGGCAAGCTGAGCATACCATCTAGACTCTTAAGGATATACTACAGGCATATGTATTGGATTTCGGAGGTAGTTGCGATGATCACTTACCGCTTATTGAATTTTCTTATAACAACAGTTATCATTCTAGTATGCAAATAGCCCCGTATGAGACTTTATATGGGCGAAAGTGCAGATCGCCAATTGGGTTGTTTGAAGTAGAAGAGGCTAAATTGATAGGACCGGACTTGGTCCAACAAGCTATAGAAAAGGTCAAGCTCATACAGGATCGACTATTAACAACTCAGAGTCGCCAGAAATATTATGCAGATAATCGTCGATGAGATTTAGAGTTTCAAGTGAAAGACTGGGTATTCCTGAAGGTGTCGCCAATGAAGGGCATTATGAGATTTGGCAAAAGGGGCAAGCTTAGTCTCCGGTATATTGGGCCTTATGAGATTGTACGCAAGATAGGCCAAGTGGCTTACGAATTAGATCTACCTCCTGATTTGGAGTCAGTTCACCCAGTTTTCCATGTATCGATGCTTTGTAAGTGCATTGGAGATCCTTTCAGGATTGTACTAGTAGATGATGTCCAAGTCACCAAACAATTGTCTTATGAAGAAGTTCCCATTGCCATTCTAGATAGGCAAGTACGGAGACTCAGAACCAAAGATGTAGCTTCAATTAAAGTTTTATGGAGAAATAATAATAGAGAGGAAATGACCTGGGAGGCAGAAGAAGACATAAAGTTTAGGTACCCGCATTTATTTCCACCTCCAGAAGTGACTCTGGTAGAGACGCCAACGTATTTAGGTATGTAATGCTTTTTCTTAATGTTTTCTTGGTCGTGTGTGGCCATGGTTGTTGATGTTGTTGTTGTAGACCTGTGAGGCAATATACTTTGGGTTGCTATGACATGTTGGGAGTGCCATATTACAAGGGAAACTCGGGTGAAATTTTTATAGAATCCCCAAGAACCTAACATTCGAGGACAAATGTTCTTAAGGGGGGAAGAATGTTACATCTCGGAAATTCCGGATTTGTTGTCTTGTGAATAGACTAATGTGAGATTAAGATGAACATGAAGTCCTTACGAGATTAAGGAGAGTATTCTATAGCTTAAAGAGCGTACCCTGAGATTTCAAAGTTATATGGATATGTGAAATTTAATTTGTTGAAGGAAGTGAAATGTAAGTCGTGTTCGCAAAGGTTTCCGCTATAGTTGAGCTAATATTTACTTGGTAATGTCTTGACGGGCTGATATAGGGGCTATTGCATGGTTAATGAAGTGTTATATAAGTGCCAAGAAGGTTCCACAAGGATTTGGAAGTCAAACGAGTCGACGAGAATGAAATTCGGAAATTTCCAGTTTGTACGACCCATTGTACGGACCGTATAAATTATACGACCCGTTTAATAGTCCGTAGAAATCTTCTAGAGAGGGGTAATTTCCTGGTGGAATTATATGGTCGAATTATATGGACCGTATAAATTATATAACCCGTATAATTGGCCATATATCCGGGTCGGGCCAGAATTTTATTTCGTTATATATGGCCCCATTGTTCATTTATTTCATTTTCCATCTTCTCTCCAAGTCTTGAGAGCTCCCAAAACCCTTCTCCCAACATATTTCACTCAAACCCAAGAGATAACAAGGATCAAAAGGCAAGAATCAAGATATCCATGTGATAGAAGTCTTGCTAAGGCTAGTAGACTACAAAAAATTCTTGAGTATTGAAGCTAGGGTTTTCACTTAAGTTGATAGCTGCTCCAAAGCTCATTATTATGAGATAAAGAGGTTAGTTTGATGTTTATTTCACGTTTTCAAGAATGTTTAGTTGTTGAACAACTTGGGTAGAAGGAGAAATTATAAGATGATGTCTTAATGTAGTTTTCATGATGTTTTTGAGTAGTGAGCCAACTTGAATCATGATTCTTAGTATAATATGGATATAATCTTGTTAAGAAAGATGATAATGATGATGAGGAAGTGTTGTATGAAAATTTGCTAAGGTTGGGTGTGAAGTTGTTAGTATAAGTTGAACATTAGAATGAATTTTAAAGACTTAATGGAATGTGATTACTTGATTATGATATTGTGGATGTTATTGTGGATGTTTGGGAGTTGTTTTGTAGTATGGTGAAAGTCGATGAAATAGAGGAAATGCTGCCCAATTTTCGTTAACTCCTGAATTATTCTAGTTTGAATTTAAGAGTATCTTTAAGGCTTAACCAAGGTATGAATCCTTTTAAATGTAGATTTTCCAAGCTTCGACGGTGAACGTTAAGTAGTTAAGAAGACAACGAGGTATGTAAGGCTAACTCTTCTTTCATTAAGGCATGGTCCCATTACTAAATACCTTCATATGAGTTCTATAACGTATTCCAAATGACTTCATTCCTAAAATCGCTAAGGCTCATGATCCTTGATAAATCTTATGATACCATTGGTCCCATCCTATGATAGTTGATTCTCTGAGGAAGGATACAATGAAATTGATGATGACGATGATAATGTTGAGCACGTGTATGTACTCCTATGTATACATATTTATGTATTAAAGTCGGACTACTAAGAGCACCGAGCTTATATGGCCGGGTATGATATCTATCGCGCGCACACCACTGCAGTTTGGTACGGATAACACTGAGCCTTGGTAGGGCGAGGTACGTATAACACCGAACCTTATCATGATCGGGTATGTAAGACACCGAACCTCTATGGTTGGGTATGATACTACTACAAGTGTAAATGTATGAAATGGAAGGTTCCCATTAGAAATGGGGTAGGTAAATACGATGACCAACGCTAGAGGTATAAATGGCTTCATTATCTCATGATTTCTCTATCTTATGTCATTTATTATGCTTCTATTATGATGTTGATTATGCTTTACATACTCAGTGCATAATTCGTACTGACAACCTTTTGTTTGTGGACGCTGCGTCAAGCCCGCAAATGGACTGGGAGATAGACTTGATCCTTAGGCTGCTTATCCAAGGATTGCTTAGGGGAGCTCCATTTGATTCGGAGCTGCAGCTTGGGTACGATTCTTTTGTGTATATATGGGCATGGCGGGGCCCTGTCCCGTCCTTATAATGCTGTTTCATACTCTTCTTAGAGGCTCGTAGACAGTCATGTAAGTTTGATGTCATTTGCCTTGTCGGCTCATACTTATGATATATTATTTTGTTAGCCTCGTCGGTTTTTGTGTTTGAATATAGGCGTAGTTGTCGATATTGATATAGAAGTGCCATTACCCAACGAGATTCATATTATTGATGTATAGAAATCATGAGTAGGCCATGTGGCTCACCTAGATGTGAATATGAATGTACTATGAGAGGTACCGGGTGGGTTAGCACAGGGTGCTCCTCATGGCCCCATGGTTGGGTCGTGACACTACAGGATCAGCAGCTGGCTCTTCTTCGTTTGTGTGCCCCGTAGGACAGTCTCCCAGGCTTCGGCAGGCCATGGTAGGGGCAGAGGGGTAGCATCCAATTCAAGTGGCCCCCAAACCCGTATTTATGCTTTAGCCGGACAACAGGATCTTGAGTCCTCCCCTGATGTGTTTACAGGTACTATCCATATTCTCTCGTGATGTATATGCATTGATTGATCTGGGGTCTACGTTGTCATATATCACTCCTTATATTGCTGGCCGTATTGTGGTGAAACCCGAGCCAATTAAACCTTTCGAGGTATCTACCCCGGTTGGTGATCCAGTGATAGCTAGACAAGTATATAGAAATTATGTGGTTGTGGTATGTAATCGTCAGACTATAGCTGATTTGATTGAGCTGGAAATGTTAGATTTTGATGTGATTATGGGCATGGATTGGTTGGCTTCTTGTTATGCTAATGTGGATTGTAGAACGAAAATAGTTCGGTTCCAATTTTCGGGAGAACCAAAGCTTGAATGGAAGGGTAACACAGCATCACCAAGAGGTAGGTTTATTTCCTACCTTAAGGCAAGGAAGATGATCGTTAAAGGCTATGTTTATCATTTAGTCCGAGTTCATGACATCGAAGCACAGTCGCCGACTTTTCAATCCGTCCCGGTAGTAAATGAGTTTCCGGATGTATTTCTCGATGAACTTCCAGGTCTTCCACCGGAACGAAAAATTGATTTTACCATTGATGTGCTGCCGGACACCGAGCCTATTTCTATACCTCCTTACAGAATGGCTCCTGCAGAATTGAAAGAGCTAAAGGAACAACTGAAAGATTTGCTCGAGAAGGGATTTATTAGGCCTAGTTCATCACCATGGGGAGCACCTGTCTTGTTTGCAAGAAAGAAAGATGTCTCCCTACGAATGTACATTGATTATAGACAGTTGAACAAGGTGACAATCAAGAATAATTACCCACTTCCAAGAATCGACGATTTGTTTGATCAATTGCAAGGTGCCAAGTGGTTTTCAAAGATTGAATTGAGATCGGGGTATCACCAAGTGAGAGTCAAGGAGGAAGACATTCCGAAAACGTCTTTCAGAACTGGATATGGTCATTATGAATTTCGGGTGATGTCATTTGGGTTAACTAACGCTCCAGCAGTGTTTATGAATTTGATGAATAATATATTTAGGCCTTTCCTAGATCTATTTGTGATCGTATTTATCCACGATATTCTAGTATATTCTCGATCAGAAGCAGAGTATGCGGATCATCTACGTACTGTCCTTGAAATTCTTTGGACTCGTGAATTGTATGCTAAGTTTTCAAAATGTGAATTTTGGCTGAATTCTATGACTTTTCTGGGCCATATTATCTCAGTTGATGGTATTCGCGTGGATACTTAAAAGATTGAGGCCGAAGACTTGGCTAAGGCCTACAATGCCTACAGAAGTCCGTAGCTTTCTGGGATTGGCAGGTTACTATAGAAGATTTGTGGAAGGGTTTTTCTTCTATTTCAGCACCATTGACGAAGTTAACTCAGAAATCAGCAAAATTTCAATGGACAGATGCCTGTGAACGTAGTTTCCAGGAATTGAAAGATAGATTGACTACGACCCCAGTCCTGACACTTCCAGAAGGGTCAGAAAGTTATGTTTTTTATTGTGATGCCTCCGGTGTTGGGTTAGGCCGTGTATTAATACAGCATGGGAAGGTTATAGCCTATGCCTCCAGACAGTTGAGGAAACATGGAAGAATTATCCGACCCATGATTTTGAATTGGCTGCGGTTATTCATGCATTGAAGATATGGAGACATTACTTGTGTGGTGTACATGTTGATATTTATACAAATCATAAGAGTCTTCAGTATATTTTTAAGCAGAAGGAGTTGAATTTACGGCAGAGGCGGTGGTTAGAGCTATTGAAGGACTATGACGTGAGTATACTATATCATCCGGGAAAAGTAAATGTGGTGGCCGATGATCTTAGCCACAAATCTATGGGCAGTTTATGTGACATTCAACCGGAGAAGAAAGAATTAGTTTGTGAGCTCTACCAGCTAGCTAGCCTCGGAGTTCGTTTAATCGATTCAGGCAATGCAGGAGTTGCTGTTCATAACCCAACTGTTTCATCCTTGGATATGGAGGTGAGAAGGTTCCAATATGAAGATCCCTAGTTGGGTTACTATCGATATATACTTTCTCAGAAAGAAGAGTCACCATTTGAGGTTTCTGCAGATGGAGTTCTCAGGTATTGAGGCGGCTGTGTGTACCAGATGTGGCAGGACTACATCGTCAGATTCTGGAAAAAGCTCATTACTCTCGGTATTCCATTCACCCAGGAGCGACAAAGATGTATCACGATCTTAAGCTAATATATTGGTGGGATGCAATGAAGAAGGACATAGCAGAATTTGTAGCCTAGTGTCCAAATTGCAAACAAGTGAAAATTGAGCATCAAAAGCCAAGAGGATTGTTACAAGCCATGGAAATTCCAACCTGGAAATGGGAATTGATCAACATGGATTTCATTGTAGGTTTGCCTCATTCCCGGAGCAAGTATGACTCCATTTGGGTGATTGTTGACAGACTCACGAAATCAACTCATTTTCTTCCAGTCAGAACCACATATTCAGCAGAAGATTATGCAAGGTTGTATCTTAAGGAGATAATGCGACTTCATGGTGTCCCAGTGTCTATTATCACAGACAGAGGATCACAATTTATTGCTAAATTCTGGAAGTCTTTTCAAGAAGGTTTGGGAACTCAAGTGAGGCTCAACACATTATTTCATCCACAAACTGATGGACAAGCGGAACGCACTATTGAGACCTTAGAAGATATGTTGCGGGCATGTGTACTGGATTTCGGAGGCAATTGGGAGGATTATTTGCCACTTATTGAATTTGCTTATTGTCACGACCTAGCCAGGGGTCGTGACGGGTACCCGGGGCTAACCACCGAGCACTGCTCGTGCCATCACTTATTAAGCTTATTTAGCAATCATTTATCCGATTCATGCTTAATCTATAATAAAATACATTTTTATTTAGGAACGAAATGCTTTTATACATACGAGCCCTTAGGCTAGCAAAATAATACACACACACACACACACACACACACACACACACACACACACACATATATATATATATATATATATATATATATATATATATATATATATATATATATACATAATGACCATGCCATGAAACCACACGACCCACGTCGAGTATCTACGAGCCTCTAAGAGATGACATCTACAACTGTACACAAAAGAATCATCATAGGCACCTCCGGGACAATGGAGGGCTTTCAGTCAGCTAGCAGCCTTTAAGAATCCGGAGCAAGATCTCCTCCCTGTCTACCTGTGGGCATGAACACAGCGTCCAAAGAAAAAGGACGTCAGTACAAATATTGTACTGAGTATGTAAGGCAGGAATGAAATAAACAAACAGAATAGAAAGATCATGAGTCATGGGACAAAGATATAACCTGCACACATGTCATAGGCAATCGTATTATTATTATTATTATTATTATTATTATTATTATTATTATTATTATTATTATTATTATTATTATTATTATTATTATTATTATTATTATTATTATTATTATCATATTTCACATTTTACACAACCATAGTACCCATGTTATCACATCCCATACATCATCACGTACGTCATCATATGCCTCATCACATCATAATCTGTATCGTTACCCGCGTATGGGTAACCCTCATATGCCGCCCACTAGTGGTGATCATGCCCGACCCTCTCAGCTCGGTGTAAACATTGCAGCCCGCATTAGCGGTGACATGCCCGGCCATAAAGGCGCGGTGGAATCATACGCAGCCCGCAGTAGTGGTGACATGCCCAGCCATATAGGCGCGGTGGAAATATTATCATCACAACAGTAATCATCACACATCATTATCATACATCACAAGCCATAGCATCATGTTATCATTTCTTAGTGTTCCATGTATCCCCTAGTGTTACAAGTTAGCATTACTTATTATCTTATTGTCATAACATACAATAGCATTACGAGCATTCATTAAGCTTTTAGACAACCATACTATGTCGGGGTGACGTAAGGTCGTGAACCCCCGATTGTATTATGGACATTTATGAGTATCATGCCTCACCTTGAAGGGAAGAAAACGTAAGGCGAGTGTTAACAATAATAGCATCATTAGCATTGTAGGAACATCATGCCACAATTTCTTGAGTCTCTAGACTCTAGCTCATTGTCATCACTATCATGCTCATAGGGGATTTAATATATAAGAGGACTCTTAAGCTTCATCTTATAGAAGGATTTGTGGAAAGTTTGAAGGATTCATGCCTTTTGAAAGAAGAGTTAACCCTCACATACCTTTGTCGCTTAGTTAAGCTATCGTTCACTTGATCCCCTTCAATATCACGTTGCTACCTTCACGAGAGAATGCACATTACGTTAGTTAATCGACTCTAGGAACGCATCGTTATTTCTAGGAAAAATTGAGCAGCATTTTCCTTTGTTTGTACTACTTTTCCCGTGTCCAATCTCAATTCCCAAACTCTCACAACAACACTCACAATATTGTAATCAACAATCGTCATTTATATACATTGAGAAAAATCCACCATTTTTCTCCAAATTTCCACATTCATGGGTTCTAGCTTATTATCATGTTTTCTCATACCACACACGCATTTCATGGTCTACACTTCATTTATAACATCTTTCTACTCACAACACATCAACATTCATGATTCAATCCCACTATCATTCAATTATAACACTATTCACATTTTATGACCCATTTATTACACCCTCTCATAATCCAAGTGTTTCATCATATAGATACTTTAGTCATCATGGAAAAGTCATCAAACTTACGTTAGAGGTTGGTGGAACAAGCCTGGAGTGAAGCCTCTCCTCTTTCAGCAAAATCTTACTTCACCTCCTTTGGGATCTCTTGGTTTGGATGAACTTCACTTGTGTTTCATAGACTTTGATTCATGAATTTGATGTTGTTGATCTTAATTTCCCTTGGTCCTTCTTGTAGATGAAGTGTTTGGAGATTCTCTAGAAAGTTCTTGAGTTGTGTAGATGAGAAAATGAAATAAAATGAGGCTTGGGTCCCTTTTAATAACTCAAAGTCTAATTTTTAATGATCAACAGTCGGGGTGTACAGTGGTCGTGAACCACAGTTTACGGGCCGTATACTGGTTTACGGTTCGTCCTTCATGGCCGTATTTAAGCATATAAAAAATATAAGGGTTGGCTGTCATCATGGTGATTTACGATCGAGGTTTACGGGCCGTATTCTGGGTCGTGTTTTACCATTTCAACATTTAACAGAAAGTTGAATTTCTTGGAGTGTTGGAGGACGTTCGCACTTTACGGTCCGTAAATCACTTTACGGGCCGTATTGTGCTTTACGGCCACTGGACTGAAATGAATTTCTGCAACTTTCTCATTTCCAAAAATGCATGAATCGTCATTCCCTACTTTGTAAAACATCGCACACTCATACCCTTCGTTGATCTATTCATTGTAGACTCACGGAACATTCGTCCTCGAATGTTAAAACACTCGGGATTCTACAAAGATTTCGCCAGAGTTTCCCCTGTAATTTATCACTACCATCCTGTCACAACAACCTATAACATCATCGCCTCACAGGGCTACATCATAATATCAGCATATCTATGGCCACACACGACCAAAAGCATAAAAATAAAGCATACATACCTTATCTCGTCGACGTCTCTGCTTGAGTCTCCTCCAGGGTTGGAATAAATGCGGATATTTGGCTTGCATATTCGCCTCTGCTTCCCAAGTCATTTCTTCCCGATTATTGTTTCGTCATAGAACCTTGATTGAAGCAACCTCTTTGTTCCGAAATCTTCGCACCTGTCTATCTAAAATAGCAACCGACACTTCTTCATATGTCAATTATTCTTTCACTTGAACGTCATCAACCGGAACTATTCTTGTTGGGTCTCCAATGCACTTGCGGAGCATTGATACGTGAAAAACTGGGTGCACTGATTCAAGCTCCGAAGGCAATTCCAATTCATATGCTACCTGTCCCACCTTGCGAATGATTTTGTAGGGTCCGATGTACCTAGGACTTAGTTTCCCTTTCTTACCAAATCTCATCACCCCTTTCATTGGTGACACTTTCAAAAATACCCAATCATTAACTTGGAACTCCAAGTCTCGTCGGCGGTTGTCCGCATAGGACTTTTGGCGACTTTGGGCCGTCAACAATCGATCTCGAATCACCTTGACCTTTTCTACTGCTTGTTGAATCAATTCAGGGCCCACTAACTGTGCTTCTCCTATTTCAAACCATCCGATTGGAGATCTACATTTCCTTCCGTATAACGCTTCATATGGAGCCATTTGCATACTAGAATGATAGCTATTATTGTATGCAAATTCGATAAGGGGTAAATGCTCATCCCAACTACCACCGAAATCCAGTACACATGCTCGTAGCATATCTTCTAAGGTTTGAATGGTACGCTCGGCCTGCCCGTCAGTGTGTGGATGAAATACCGTGCTAAACTTCACTTGCGTGCCCAAACCTTCTTGAAAGGACTTCCAGAATTTAGCTGTGAACTGTGTTCCTATATCCGTGATAATAGACAGTGGGATACCATGGAGTCGCACGATTTCTTTAAGATACAGCCTTGCATAGTCTTCTGCTAAGTACGTGGTCCTAACTGGAAGAAAATGGGTTGCTTTTGTCAATCTATCCACGATCACCCATATAGATTCATATTTACCACGAGAACGAGGTAATCCCACGATGAAATCCATGTTAATCACTTCCCATTTCCAAATGGGTACTTCTATCGCTTGCAATAGGCCTCCTGGCTTTTGATGTTTCGCTTTTACTTGTTGGAAATTTGGACATTGTGCTACAAATTCTCTCTTCATACCATCCCACCAATACATCATCTTGAGATCATGATACATTTTGGTTGAACCCGGGTGAATAAAATATCGAGAGCAATGTGCTTCTTCTAGAATCCGTCGGCGTAATTCCGCCACATTTGGCACACACAACCTGCCTCGGTATCTAAGAATTCCATCACTAGAAATTTCCAACGGAGAATTTTCCTTTCCATGCGATGCGTCTCTATAATGACATAACTGAGGGTCTTCATACTGCCGTTCCTTCACTTCCAGATCCAAGGACGAAATTGCGGAATCTTTGATACTAATACCTGCATCACCTGAATCAATTACACACACTCAAAGATTAGCCAATCGATGAAGTTCTTGAACCATCTCTTTCCTTCCCGGAGGGATTTCACATAAACTGCCCATTGATCGGCGGCTAAGTGCATCGGCTACCACATTCGCCTTCCCGGGGTGGTATAAAATGTTAACATCATAATATTTTAATAATTCTAACCACCGCCTCTGCCGCAGGTTCAACTACCTTTTCTTGAAAATGTACTGGAGGCTCTTGTGATCTGTATAGATATCAACATGCACACCATACAAATAATGCCTCCGCATTTTCAGGGCATGAATAACCGCAGCCAATTCAAGATCATGCGTCGGATAGTTCTTTTCATGTTTCCGCAGTTGTCTTGAAGCATATGCAATAACTTTACCATGTTGCATCAACACGCATCCTAATCCCACACCGGAAGCATCACAATACACAACGTAGCCATCTGGCCCTTCTGGAAGTGTTAAAACTAGAGCTGAGGTCAACATGTTTTTCAACTCTTGGAAACTACGTTCACAAGCGTCATTCCATTGGAATTTAGCCGAATTCTGGGTTAACTTCGTCAATGGGGCTGAAATGGATGAAAAGCCCTCTACAAACCTTCTATAGTAGCCTGCTAAACCCAGAAAACTACGAACTTCTGTAGGCGTCGTAGGCCTTGGCCAAGTCCTTAATGCTTCAATTTTCTGAGTGTCGACTCGAATATCATCATTGGAAATAACATGGCCCAGAAATGTCACAGAATTCAGCCAAAACTCGCATTTCGAAAATTTTGCATATAGCTCCCGGGCTCGAAGAATACCAAGAACGATCCTCAAATGATCTGCATGTTCCGATTCCGTGCGAGAATATACCAGAATATCATCAATAAATACAATCACAAATAGATCCAAGAGAGGCCTGAATACGTTGTTCATCAAATTCATAAATACAGCCAGAGCATTAGTCAACCCGAATGACATCACTCGGAATTCATAGTGGCCATATCTCGTTCTGAAGGCTGTTTTTGGAATATCCACTTCCCTAACTCTCACTTGATGGTAGCCCGACCTTAAATCTATTTTCGAAAACCACTTGGCACCTTGCAATTGATCGAATAAATCATCAATCCTTGGAAGGGGGTATCTGTTCCTTATCGTCACTTTGTTCAATTGCCTGTAGTCGATACACATTCGTAGAGATCCGTCTTTCTTTCTCACAAACAAGACCGGTGCTCCCCACGGCGATGAACTGGGTCTAATGAATCTCTTCTCGAGCAGGTCTTTCAGCTGTGCCTTTAACTCTTTTAATTATGCCGGAGCCATTCGATAAGGAGGAATAGAAATAGGCTTGGTATCCGACAACACATCGATGGCAAAATCAATCTCTCTTTCTGGAGGAAGACCTGGAAGTTCATCTGGAAACTCATTCACCACCAGAACTGACTGGAAAATTGGTGGCTTTGCCACGGTATCATGAACCCGAACTAAGTGATAAATATATCCCTTGGCTATCAACTTCCTTGCCTTGAGGTAGGAATTAAACCTGCCTTTCGGAGATGCTGTATTACCCTGCCATTCGAGCACGGGCTCTCCCGGAAAGTGGAATCGAACCACTTTTGTGCGACAATCAACATTTGCATAACACGAACCCAACCAATCCATACCCATGATTACATCGAAATCTACCATTTCTAACTCAATCAAGTCAGCTCTGGTTTGTCGATCGTATATCACAATAACATAATTTTTGTACACTTGTCTTGCTATCACAGGATCACCAATTGGAGTGAGTACCTCAAAGGGTTTAACTGACTCGGGTTTTACCCCGATACAAACAGCAACGTATGGAGTAATATAAGAAAATGTAGAACCCGGATCTATCAACGCATACATATCACGGGAGAATATAGACAATATACCTGTGACTACATCCGGAGAGGACTCGAGATCCTGTCGTCCCGCTAAAGCATATACACGGGGCTGAGTGGCACCCGAAGTAGATGCTGCCCCTCGGCCTCTGCCTCGGCCAGCTATCATCTGAGAAGTCTGCCCTGCGGGGCATGCTGATGAGGAACCCGCTGCTGAGCCTGTGGGCTGAACCCCACCTCTACTATATCGCGAGGGACAATCTCGCATCAAATGTCCGGTCTGCCCACAAACATAATAACCATCAGTGTCCTGACGACACGACCCTGAATGTAATTTGCGGCACCGACTACATCGTGGAACTAGCGGTCTCGCCTGACTATAATCACCCCCAAACTGAGAACCCGAAGCTCTCGAGCTCTGACCCTGTCCTGATAGAAAAAAGCGATCAAATCCCCTGTCCGCGAACCGGGGGGGGGGTGCACTAGTCGCTGACTGGCCTGAATGTCGGGAATAAGCCTGCCTCGATCCCCCTTTATAATCACCACCCGTGCCCTCAGATCTAGCCCTTTTGTTTTGCCTCCTATCACTGTCGCGATCGCCCCTTTGTTGTCGTTGTCGCCCCTCTAAATTCTGAGCATGGGCCTCAATCCAGGAAATGTCCATCCCGTCTTGCAAGGAAGCCGTCAGACAATCTCTAAATAAATGCGGTCCCAAACCACTCACAAATCTATGTACCCGATCTCCCATGTCGGCCACCATAGTCGGATCATATCTAGCCAAAGAGTTGAATTGCATGCTATATTCCCGGGAACTCATGCTTCCCTGTCTCAAATTCAGAAATCTATCCGCTCTAGCTCGGCGGACCTCGGGTGGCAAATAGTGGCGAATGAAAGCATCTACGAACTCTTGCCAAACCGGAGGAGGCGCATTATCCCCTCTTGATAACACCTAATTGTTGTACCATAACACCGCCACATCCCGGAGTCTATAGAATGCCAACTCTACGGATTCGGTTTCGAAGGCATGGACAATCTTCAATGTCCTCAATATTTCATCAATAAAACCTTGTGGGTCTTTCTCCGGCTTTGATCCAAAGAATTCCGAGGGATTTAGACTCATAAAATCACGGGCCTTTGTACTTGCTTCCCGGTCACTTAAACCCATATTTTGTCGTTGTGCTTGTGCGGCAACCAATTGGGTCAATAACTGAATAGCCTCGGTCATTTGTTGACCCGAAGCAACCGGCGGAGGAATTGGAGCTGGGGCTCCTCCTTGCTCTCCCACATTAGGCGGGGTAGAAGAAGTATCTGACAAGGCCTCGTTGTGTGATTCACCTTCCTCTACATTCATCGGAGGCTCTCTTTCTACCCGCCTCTTTGTTGTAATCTTGCCTTCCTGGGCGGCTGTAGCTTTTCCCTTTGGCGGCATTCTGAAACCATAACAGATTATTAGGGAGGATAAAATCTTACACATAGCTCTATTGCACGATTCCCTAAGAAGAAGGATGGTCATTTTCCTAAATACCCTGTAACCTCATGTTTATTGATGTGACGCGCAACACACCATAAACAAGACTCTACTAGACACGGCTCGTAGACACATCCTAGGACCGAACTGCTCTGATACCACTTTAGTCACGACCCAACCAGGGGCCGTGACGGGTACTCAGGGCTAACCACCAAGCACCGCTCGTGCCATCACTTATTAAGCTTATTTAGCCATCACTTATCCGATTCATGCTTAATCTATAATAAAATCCATTTTTATTTAGGAACGAAATGCTTTTATACATACGAGCCCTTAGGCTAGCAAAATAATATACATATATATATATATATATATATATATATATATGTATATATATATATATACATAGTGACCATGCCATGAAACCACACGATCCACGTCGAGTATCTACGAGCCTCTAAGAGATGACATCTACAACTGTACACAAAAGAATCATCACAGGCACCTCCGAGACAATGGAGGGCTTTCAGTCAGCTAGCAGCCTCTAAGAATCCACAGCAAGATCTCCTCCCTATCTACCTGTGGGCATGAACACAGCGTCCAAATAAAAAGGACGTTAGTACGAATATTGTACTGAGTATGTAAGGCAGGAATGAAATAAACAAACAGAATAGAAAGATCTTGAGTCATGGGACAAAGATATAACCTGCACACATGTCATAGGCAATCGTATTATTATCATATTTCACATTTTACACAACTATAGTACCCATGTTATCACATCCCATACATCATCACGTACGTCATCATATGCCTCATCACATCATAATCTGTATCGTTACACGTGTCCGGGTAACCCTCATATGCCGCCCACTAGTGGTTATCATGCCCGGCCCTCTCGGCTCGGTGTAAACATCACAGCCCGCATTAGCGGTGACATGCCCGGCCATATAGGCGCGTTGGAATCATACGAAGCCCGCAGTAGCGGTGACATGCCCGGCCATATAGGCGCGATGGAAATTTTATCATCACAACAACAATCATAACACATCATTATCATACATCTCAAGCCATAACATTATGTTATCGTTTCTTAGTGTTCCATGTATCCCCTAGTGTTACAAGTTAGCATTACTTATCATCTTATTGTCATAACATACAATAGCATACTATGTCGGGGTGACGTAAGGTCGTGAACCCCCGATTGTATTATGGACATTTATGAGTATCATGCCTCGCCTTGAAGGGAAGAAAACGTAAGGCGAGTGTTAACAATAATAGCATCATTAGCATTGTAGGAACATCATGCCACAATTTCTTGAGTCTCTAGACTCTAGCTCATTGTCATCACTATCATGCTCATAGGGGATTTAATATATAGGAGGACTCTTAAGCTTCATCTTATAGAAGGATTTGTGGAAAGCCTGAAGGATTCATGCCTTTTGAAAGAAGAGTTAAGCCTCACATACGTTTGTCTCTTAGTTAAGCTATCGTTCACTTGTTCCCCTTCAACATCACGTTGCTACCTTCACGAGAGAATGCACATTACGTTAGTTAATCGACTCTAGGAACGCATCGTTATTTCTAGGAAAATATGAGCAGCATTTTCCTTTGTTTGTACTACTTTTCCCGTGTCCAATCTCAATTCCCAAACTCTCACAACAACACTCACAATATTGTAATCAACAATCGTCATTTATATACATTGAGCAAAATCCACAATTTTTCTCCAAATTTCGACATTCATGGGTTCTAGCTTATTATCATGTTTTCTCATACAACACACTCATTTCATGGTCTACACATCATTTATAACATCTTTGTACTCACAACACATCAACATTCATGATTCAATCCCACTATCATTCAATTATAACACTATTCACATTTTATGACCCATTTATTACACCCTCTCATAATCCAAGTGTTTCATCATATAGATACTTTAGTCATCATGAAAAATTCATCAAACTTACATTAGAGGTTGGTGGAACAAGCCTGGAGTGAAGCCTCTCCTCTTTCACCAAAACCCTACTTCACCTCCTTTGGGATCTCTTGGTTTGGATGAACTTCACTTGAGTTTCATAGACTTTGATTCATGAATTTGATGTTGTTGATCTTAATTTCCCTTGGTCCTTCTTGTAGATGAAGTGTTTGGAGAATTATCTAGAAAGCTCTTGAGTTGTGTAGATGAGAAAATGAAATAAAATGAGGCTTATGTCCCTTTTAATAGCTCAAAGTCTAATTTTTAATGATCAATAGTCGGGGTGTACAGTGGTCGTGAACCACAGTTTACGGGCCGTATACTAGTTTACAGTCCGTCCTTCATGGCCGTATTTAAGCATATCAAAAACAGAAGGGTTGGCTATCATCATGGTCATTTACGATCGAGGTTTACGGGCCGTATTTCGATTTACGGTCCGTATTCTGAGTCGTGTTTTACCATTTCAACATTTAACAGAAAGTTAAATTTCTTGGAGTGTTGGAGGACGTTCGCACTTTACGGTCCGTCAATCACTTTACGGGCCGTATTGTGCTTTACGACCACTGGACTGAAATGAATTTCTGCAACTTTCTCATTTCCAAAAATGCATGAATCGTCATTCCCTACTTTGTAAAACACCGCACACTCATACCCTTCGTTGATCTATTCATTGTAGACTCACGGAAATTTTTCGAGGTGTAACACTTATAACAACAGTTATCATTCCAGCATCCAAATTGGCTCAGTATGAAGCTCTATATGGAAGGAGATGCAGGTCGCCAGTTGGATGGTTTGAAGTCGGGGAGACACAACTGATAGGTCCATAATTGATTCAGCAAGCGGTGGAAAAGATCAAGCTTATTAGAGACTGATTGTTGACAGCCCAAAGTCGCCAAAAATCTTATGCAGACAACCACTGACGAAACCTAGAATTTCAAATCAATGATTGGGTATTTCTAAAAGTGTCGCCGATGAAAGGTGTAATGAGATTCGGTAAGAAGGGCAAGCTTAGTCCCCGATATATTGGACCTTATAAGATTGTCCGCAAAGTGGGCCAAGTGGCTTATGAGCTGGACTTACCTTCAAAACTTGAGTCAGTTCATCCGGTTTTCCATGTGTCGAAGCTCCGCAAATGTGTTGGAGATCCATCTAGAATCATGCCCGTGGATGATGTTCAAGTTACCGAAAGGTTGGCTTATGAAGAGGTACCCATTGCTATACTAGATAGACAAGTGCGGAGACTCAGAAACAAAGAGGTAGCTTCGGTTAAGGTCTTGTGGAGAAACAATAACCGAGAGAAAATGACTTGGGAAGCGGAAGAATACATGAAGTCCAAATATCCGCAATTACTTCCACCCCAGGAGAGATTCACGATTAGACACTATTATCATAAGGCATGTAATGCTTTCTTTTTAACGCTTTGGTCGTGTGTGGCCATATTTTCTTGCCATTGTGTGTGTTATAGCCCGTATTTTGCACGTTTGGATATTTCAAAGTCGTCGTGGAAAGTTAAAGGCGAGACCATTTTCAAAAAAAATTTTGTGCACAAGTTAATTCTGAATATCATTTATGAATATTATTGGACGGAAATATTGAGAAAGGTTAAGGGCAAAAAGGAAAAATTTCAAAATGGTAAATGGTAATATTGAGGAAAGTCGAGGGGCAAAATGGGAATTTCACAAGGCATTCAAGAAAGTTCTTGAGGGACCAAAGTGTACATGGTAAGATATTAGGTCATCTTTTATTCTAAGAAAAATTCAAAAAAAAAAAAGGGGGAATTCTCTAGAGAAAGAAAGGATGGCCAAGTGTCCACATTCTAACTTAAGGGGCCTAAGTGTATATATAAAGAAGTGGTGGCTAAAATGAAACAAGTAAGTCATCTTTTATTTAAGAGAATTCAAGAAAAAGGATGAAAGCTCTAGAAGAAGAAAAAAAAATGAATAAAGAGAGCATGTGCTTCTCACATGCTTGAAGAAGCCAAGTATATATATAGATAGGAGAGGTCATCTTTTTAAATCAAGAAGTTGTAGAGAAAGGAAAAAAAAATATAGAAGAAGAAGAAAGAGGAGGGGCCAATTCGGCCAAGAAGGAGGAGAAAGAGAAGACCAAAAATCATGCCCCAAAAATTTATTTCTCATAGTATTTCTACTAATTCAAAGATGCTCTCCAACATGGTATAATTGTTGAAGCAAGAGAATTATTCTTTGGTGCAAAACTCCAACCTTAGCTAAGTTGAGAAGTTGTGAAGGAAAGGTAAGAATTCAACTCCTTAATTGTGTTATGAATGGTTTGGTATGTTGTAGTATGTGGGAAAGAATAGAATTCATAAGAAAATATGGATGTTGAAATTGTAGCCGAGCATGGTGTGTGTGTGGCCTTGTATGTGTTGTTTAATGTAAGTATAATGAACTAAATTTATGTAGTAGGTTGGTTGTTGTTGTAATGCATGAAAAAAAAATGAAAATCCATGGAAATATGCATGATGTAGTTGTGGCCGACTAAGGGGCTGGTTTGGTAGCTATGGTAAATTGATTTTATTTGATATTCTAGTTGTTGTTAATGTGGATTCTATGATGAAAATGATGGTTGGTAGTTTGAAATGAAGTCGTCGACGTGTAGATTGTTGATGTGGTTCTTGAAGTTAAAGGTATGAAATGTGTTATTGATGTTTCATTTAATTTGGAAGGTTGCGGATTATGTTGTGGTAGTTGGTTGGAATCTAAACAAAACGCCGTTGAATTATGTGAAACGAGTTATTAATGTTAGAAGGTGTTTTGAGTAAAATTATTGAAATTGTTGGTATGATTGTTGGCATTGTGTTGATAGTTTGGCCGGGTTGAATTCCCGGATTGTTGTTGATTGAAATTGGCCAAGATAGATTCTTGGGGACGATGTATTTACAGGGGAAATGCTGCGGAAATTTCGGCAGACAAATGTTACTTTAAAATCCCACTTCTAAATGCTCTAATTAAGGTTTGGTAAATGTGACCAATTTGTAGATTTTGGTGAATTTGGAGCTTGAGTTTGGAGAAGCAAAAGGAGCGGAAAAGGTATGTAAGGCTTCACCCTTCCTTCTTTGGAATGTCTTAGACATAATATGTCGAATACGAGCCTCGGGGACAACTCTATTCTCCGGAATCCGCACCTAAAGTTTCCCTTTTTTCATTCAGTAGAATTGAATTAAAAAGTGTGCAAAATGTTGGAAGAATTTCCTAAACCTCTAGAACTCGCATAAATAGGACCCGACTACCCTAAAACCCTCACAAGTAACGCCATGACATGTAACATATGTAAATTTGGTACGCCGCCTCATTTGATCCGAGGTGGGCCCACTGGTTCCCGGATTTACCTTATTGTTCCGCTTGACTTACTTTGAAGCTGAATCCAAAAGGAACCTTCAATCCTTCTTCCATTACCAAATGACAAGTACTGTACCTATCCCAACGAGAATACTTCCATGACGATAATGATAACGATGATGTCAGAAAAGAGAATATGCCTATGATAAGTACGACAAGAATGATTCCACGACTAAGAGCCTTGAGCTAAAAAAATCCAATGTGAATATGAAAGTGTTATACTAGTTCTTGAACCTTAATTTTATTCCGTAGCTATGACACTAGTTTCTAAAAGACTTCAAAGCATATGAATTGACGGATATAATGCCCATGATTTCATTCTATGCTCTCTCTTAAGGCTATTTTCCGTTGGTAGTCTCGCCTTAAAATACTCGTTCCTTCAAGGTGAGACAAAATGACCATGATTATTCCATAACGTAATCGGAGGTCACCGACCTTACGTCACTCCGATGGACACATGAATTTCTTTGGGCTCTCATGCATGCCAATTGTATGACATATGTATATGAATGTGAATATGTATATGTATATGTATATGGGGAAAGGGGAAGGGCCACTGTTATATCACCACCTGATTCAGCTGGATTTCGTCCCGGACGCGGGATGCCCGGACGCGGGATTTGGGAGAGCCGGATACGGCGTCTGTATATGTGATATATATATAATAAGTTGGGACACTGTTGGGGAGGGAGGTGGGGGAGCCGATGTACTCGGCGTCTGTGAATGTAAATAAAGGACACCGTTTTCTGAAATGTTCTGTTTTCTGTACATGTAAATAAGAAGCACCGTTTTTCTGAAAAAGAAACTAAGCATGCATGGCATCCGCAGAAAGGCATTCGTATGTACAGGTTACTTCTGTTCCAAGATAAGCTCCATATGTCTATTTCGTTATTATTCATACTGCATATTCCTTTATTATGTCACTATTCATGTCTTACATACTCAGTACATTAATCGTACTGACCCCTCTTCTTCGGGGGCTGCGTTTCATGCCGCGCAGGTACTCCCATATGATTAGAAGACCTTACTAAAGATGTTCCAGCGGAGATGGCGAAGTCCACTTGTCCCGGAGAACTGCCAAGTCCAAGTATATGCTATAATGTTCTGTTCTATGTTAGAGCCTTTGCAGACAAAGCAATGGGTATTGGGTTGTCAGTCTGTAAGTGGCTCCAGCAGCCGATATGCTATTATGTTTTATGTCACGAGTCTTACATGATGTAAGAGCTTACTTATGAAAAGAAAAAAAAAATATTGGAGAGCTTACTATGTATTTCATTCTTTACTGATTCGAGGGTTTCTATACGTAACAAGAGTCAGCGGGTTCGCCCGGCTCCAGATATGGGGTCGGGTGCCCATCACACCCTAGTAAAGTCGGGGTGTGACAAAGTGGTATCAGAGCAGGTCGGTCTAAGGGGTTGTCTGCAAAGTCGTGTCCAGTAGAGTCCTGTTTATGAGTGTGAAGCCGGCCACATTTATAAACAGGAGGCTGCGAGGCATCTAGGAAATGTTGACCATCTTTCTGTCTTAGATCGTGCGATAGAGCCAAGTCATAGGCAATACGATTCCTTATACTAACCATCGATTTTCGCAGACGCCTAGTGGCGATGAAAGAAGACAAGTGACGAGATGGCAAGTTACAAAGGTAAGCCTGGATAATTGTTCTGTTACTTGGAACTGGAAGTTCTGATGGCTGAATATGTCATATAGCCGCGTGTTCTGTGAAGTACTGTCGGTACTTGCTACGTACGGATTTGGAAAAGTAAGAATGGAAAAGGAGGTCTGTCAGAATAGATACGCCTAGTAGGAAGAGACGGGGGCAGAAGATACTGTAAACAGGTAATAAGTGAGATGCGTTGTTTCAGAAAGGTTATGGATTTGGGCGTGGCAACGAAGGTGAGATCGCTACCATCGGGAATCTGGAAGTCCAGGACAGGAGGTAGCCATACACACAGGCGGAAGATGAACATCGGGAACCAAAAGGGTAAAACCGTAATTGTGAAAGAAGGACGCGTTACGAAAGTGCCTAGGAGCCTGTGAAACCTCGAATCGCTCCAAAACATGTAATAAAGGTCATGTGAAGAAGCGGACGCGAAAATATCGGCATTAAGGCACCGAGTTTCAGTGAAGCTTTTGGGTTAAGCGTGCTTAGGTGGGAGCAATTTCATGATGGGTGACCCCCTGGGAAGTTGGCAAGAAATTCTATAAATTGAGACATAAGGGACAAATGAAAAGCTAGGGTAGTCTAAGGAAAACTAGAGTGTATGGGATGATTGGAGACCATAGGAAGACGCGTAGGACGAGGCAAACTAGATCGGTGAAGAGGCAGAAAGTGCATTATAGCTCGGGAATTAGGATAGGCTTGAATAGTGGTTGGAAGTATTTGATGGGCTAGTTGATAGTATATATATATATATATATGTATGAAGGTGTAGCGTATTCTATATATGATCGTATCGGAGGACATGTGAGTCCCAGCGATCGGAGCTACGGAAAAAGAGGCATTGATCACGCAAGGGTACCGAAGTTCGAAGGGGTACCAAAGATCGAGTGACAGCAGGAATAAATGATGAAGGCGTTACTAGGAAAATTGGTATCATCTCCACTACAAGTCAAAATGGAAGAATTCTAGTGTGACGAAAATTGGAAAGAAAAGATTGAGCAAGTGGAAAACAAAGAGATCAAAGTATCGGAAGGAGGTGAGAGGTAAGAAACCTCAAAGAGATGAGAGATAAGGGATAGACCAAGATTTCATAGAAGGACTATTGGCATATAAGGAGCCCCCTAAAGGGGGGGGGGGGGGGGGGAGGCCATATTATAGTAGACCTAAAAAGGAATTGCAACACTATCAAGTGTCATCAAAGGAAATCTATTAGCTTGGAATCAGAGTTTAAAATATGTCGGCGTGTCGCAAGAATACTTGGGAGTAGAGTAGAAGCGAAATAACAATGAGTATACTAAGAGATAGACCAGAGGATAAAGAAATAGCCTACGGCTACATTGAATCATTAAGTAAGGATTGCGTACTAAGACATTGCTTCCGTTAAGGTGCGGTGACGAGACAATACTAGAAAAGGAAGGACCCGTAAAGAACAAGGATAATGAGGTGACACAGTGAGTTAGAAACACCTATGACATGGAGCAATGACTCATGAAAGGTCAAGGAGTTCGATTATAAGGAAAATAAGGTAAAGGATAAGGAACGGGCATAATGGAAAGAGCAGCTATAAAAGAAACCCATGACATGGAATGAGGACTCACGTAAGGATCCAGGAGTTTGATAGTAAGGAAAGTAGGATAACATATATGGAATGGACATGGAGGAAAGGACAACTATAAAGGAACCCCCTCTCGAAGTGCTACAAGACCCCACAAAGTCAGTTGAACATTCGAGGATGAATGTTCTAAAGGGGGGGAGGATGTTATAGCCCGTATTTTGCACGTTTGGATATTTCAAAGTCGTCGTGGAAAGTTAAAGGCGAGACCATTTTCAAAAAAAAAAATTGTGCACAAGTTAGTTATGAATATCATTTATGAATATTATTGGACGGAAATATTGAGAAAGGTTAAGGGCAAAAAGGAAAAATTTCAAAATGGTCAATGGTAATATTGAGGAAAGTCGAGGGGCAAAATGGGAATTTCACAAGGCATTCAAGAAAGTTCTTGAGGGACCAAAGTGTACATGGTAAGATATTAGGTCATCTTTTATTCTAAGAAAAATTCAAAAAAAAAAAAAAGGGGGAATTCTCTAGAGAAAGAAAGGATGGCCAAGTGTCCACATTCTTACTTAAGGGGCCTAAGTGTATATATAAAGAAGTGGTGGCTAAAATGAAACAAGTAAGTCATCTTTTATTTAAGAGAATTCAAGAAAAAGGATGAAAGCTCTAGAAGAAGAAAAAAAAATGAATAAAGAGAGTATGTGCTTCTCACATGCTTGAAGAAGCCAAGTATATATATAGATAGGAGAGGTCATCTTTTTAAATCAAGAAGTTGTAGAGAAAGGAAAAAAAAATATAGAAGAAGAAGAAAGAGGAGGGGCCAATTCGGCCAAGAAGGAGGAGAAAGAGAAGACCAAAAGTCTTGCCCCAAAAATTTATTTCTCATAGTATTTCTACTAATTCAAAGATGCTCTCCAACATGGTATAATTGTTGAAGCAAGAGAATTATTCTTTGGTGCAAAACTCCAACCTTAGCTAAGTTGAGAAGTTGTGAAGGAAAGGTAAGAATTCATCTCCTTAATTGTGTTATGAATGGTTTGGTATGTTGTAGTATGTGGGAAAGAATAGAATTCATAAGAAAATATGGATGTTGAAATTGTAGCCGAGCATGGTGTGTGTGTGGCCTTGTATGTGTTGTTGAATGTAAGTATAATGAACTAAATTTATGTAGTAGGTTGGTTGTTGTTGTAATGCATGAAAAAAAAATGAAAATCCATGGAAATATGCATGATGTAGTTGTGGCCGACTAAGGGCCTGTTTTGGTAGCTATGGTAAATTGATTTTATTTGATATTCTAGTTGTTGTTAATGTGGATTCTATGATGAAAATGATGGTTTGGTAGTTTGAAATGAAGTCGTCGACGTGTAGATTGTTGATGTGGTTCTTGAAGTTAAAGGTATGAAATGTGTTATTGATGTTTCATTTAATTTGGAAGGTTGCGGATTATGTTGTGGTAGTTGGTTGGAATCTAAACAAAACGCCATTGAATTATGTGAAACGAGTTATTAATGTTAGAAGGTGTTTTGAGTAAAATTATTGAAATTGTTGGTATGATTGTTGGCATTGTGTTGATAGTTTGGCCGGGTTGAATTCCCGGATTGTTGTTGATTGAAATTGGCCAAGATAGATTCTTGGGGACGATGTATTTACAGGGGAAATGCTGCGGAAATTTCGGCAGACAAATGTTACTTTAAAATCCCACTTCTAAATGCTCTAATTAAGGTTTGGTAAATGTGACCAATTTGTAGATTTTGGTGAATTTGGAGCTTGAGTTTGGAGAAGCAAAAGGAGCGGAAAAGGTATGTAAGGCTTCACCCTTCCTTCTTTGGCATGTCTTAGACATAATATGTCGAATACGAGCCTCGGGGACAACTCTATCCTCCGGAATCCGCGCCTAAAGTTTCCCTTTTTTCATTCAGTAGAATTGAATTAAAAAGTGTGCAAAATGTTGGAAGAATTTCCTAAACCTCTAGAACTCGCATAAATAGGACCCGACTACCCTAAAACCCTCACAAGTAACGCCATGACATGTAACATATGTAAATTTGGTACGCCGCCTCATTTGATCCGAGGTGGGCCCACTGGTTCCTGGATTTACCTTATTGTTCCGCTTGACTTACTTTGAAGCTGAATCCAAAAGGAACCTTCGATCCTTATTCCATTACCAAATGACAAGTACTGTACCTATCCCAACGAGAATACTTCCATGACGATAATGATAACGATGATGTCAGAAAAGAGAATATGCCTATGATAAGTACGACAAGAATGATTCCACGACTAAGAGCCTTTAGCTAAAAAATCCAATGTGAATATGAAAGTGTTATACTAGTTCTTGAACCTTAATTTTATTCCGTAGCTATGACACTAGTTTCTAAAAGACTTCAAAGCATATGAATTGACGGATATAATGCCCATGATTTCATTCTATGCTCTCTCTTAAGGCTATTTTCCGTTGGTAGTCTCGCCTTAAAATACTCGTTCCTTCAAGGTGAGACAAAGTGACCATGATTATTCCATAACGTAATCGGAGGTCACCGACCTTACGTCACTCCGATGGACACATGACTTTCTTTGGGCTCTCATGCATGCCAATTGTATGACATATGTATATGAATGTGAATATGTATATGTATATGTATATGGGGAAAGGGGAAGGGCCACTGTTATATCACCACCTGATTCAGCTGGATTTCGTCCCGGACGCGGGATATGGGAGAGCCGGATACGGCGTCTGTATATGTGATATATATATAATATGTTGGGACACTGTTGGGGAGGGGGGTGGGAGAGCCGATGTACTCGGCGTCTGTGAATGTAAATAAAGGACACCGTTTTCTGAAATGTTCTGTTTTCTGTACATGTAAATAAGAAGCACCGTTTTTCTGAAAAAGAAACTAAGCATGCATGGCATCCGCAGAAAGGCATTCGTATGTACAGGTTACTTCTGTTCCAAGATAAGCTCCATATGTCTATTCCGTTATTATTCATACTGCATATTCCTTTATTATGTCACTATTCATGCCTTACATACTCAGTACATTAATCGTACTGACCCCTCTTCTTCGGGGGCTGCGTTTCATGCCGCGCAGGTACTCCCAGATGATTAGAAGACCTTACTAAAGATGTTCCAGCGGAGATGGCGAAGTCCACTTGTCCCGGAGAACTGCCAAGTCCAAGTATATGCTATAATGTTCTGTTCTATGTTAGAGACTTTGCAGACAAAGCAATGGGTATTGGGTTGTCAGTCTGTAAGTGGCTCCAGCAGCCGATATGCTATTATGTTTTATGTCACGAGTCTTACATGATGTAAGAGCTTACTTATGAAAAGAAAAAAAAATATTGGAGAGCTTACTATGTATTTCATTCTTTACTGATTCGAGGGTTTCTATACGTAACAAGAGTCAGCGGGTTCGCCCGGCTCCAGATATGGGGTCGGGTGCCCATCACACCCTAGTAAAGTCGGGGTGTGACAGTGTGGTAGCCCTGTGAGGCAATGTTATTGTGGGTTGTTGTGACCGGATGGTAGTGCCATATTACAGGGGAAACTCTGGCGAAATGTTTGTAAAATTCTCGAGAACTTAACATTCGAGGATGAATGTTTTTAAGGAGGGGAGAGTGTCACACCTCGAAAAATTTCCATGTCGTTGTGCGGTAAATAGACTAACATAGGGTAAGATGTATATGATGTCCCTACAAGTAAGAAGGGGTACTTAACGATTCTAATTAAGATTCCATAGACATTTGAGGCAAGAGAAGAAAGTTCGTTGAGGAAGGCGAAATATAAGTCGTGTTTTGGAAAGGTTTTGCAAAGTACCGTGCTAATGTTGATTTAATAATGTCTTGAGGAAGAGTTATAATTCTCCTTAGATTGTTAATGAAGTGTTAAACAAGTGTTAAGCAGGTCCCATAAGGATTGGAGATCAAACGGAATGACGAGAACAAGTTCGGGAGAAAGGTGAGTTATACGACCCATTATACGATCCGTATAACTTTATGTAGTCTGTATACCCGTATAACAGTCACAGTGAGGGGTGATCACTAGAAGCATTATACGGCCTCTTATACGGACAATATAAAATTATACGGACCATATAAGTGTCCGTATAATTCATGACGGGCAGCTTTGTACTTTTTATAAATACAAGTCCCAAGTTCATATTTTCATTTGCCATATTCTCCACACCTCTCAATAGCTCTATAACATTCCATACACCATACCAACATAAATTCAAGAGAGATCAAATATCAAAAATTAGTGGAATCAAGTGCAAGGATGCTAACTAGGGTTTAGGGAAGCCAAGAATCTCTTTGGTGTTGAAGTTGGGTTTTCTCCAAGTGAAGTATTTTCATACAAAGCCCATTCCTACATAATCAAAGGTGAGTTTTGTATTCATTTTATGCTAATAAGAGTGTCGAATGGTTGAATGACTTGGATTGTGGAAGAAAGTAGAATATGGAGTTCAAACATGGAAATAATGGTATTCTTGAATAGTGACTTGACTTGAATGATAGTTCTTGACATGTTATGGGTATAATCTTGTCATGAATGATATTAGGGATGTCAAAGAAGCATTATATGTGAATGAATATGACGTTGGGTGGTAACTATGGTTATGGATGACTTTGAGAGGGAATTTTGAGAATTAAATAATGTCTAACATAACAAAGTTTATTGACTATGATATTATGGATGTTGTTATTGATGTTTGGGAGTTGTTATATTATATGGAGAAAGTTGAAGAAACAAAGGAAGTGCTGCCCAATTTTCGTTAGCCCTTAGTCGCCTTAGCTTAGCTTCAAGTATGTTTCCGGTTATCTAATCTTAGTACGAATTCTCTTGAATGTAGAATCGTGAAACTTGGAGGGAAGCATTTAGTCGGCAGAGTTAGAGAGACATAAAGGTATGTAAGGCTAGTCCCCTTCATTCAAAGGCATGACTCTTGTATTGTGATTTCTCCCCTACATTCCCATGATCTTCTTACATCCTCGAAGATGAAAGTTAAAGGTCCTTAAGATCTCCTTATGAGATAGAGATGAGATATGTTCTATGATAATGATGATGATAATGAGGCTTTCATGAGTTTGATAATTCTATTCTCTTTATCATTTCATTGACGTTACTTCTTGTTGTTGTTCCACCTCATGTTATTAGTTCTCTCAAGGTGAAGCATAGCGGTGATGATTATTCCATAATGTAATCGGAGGTTCCCGACCTTATGTCACTCCGATAGAGTTACATTTCTTACTTTAGCTCTTATGCATGCTTCATGTTAGGAATATAATGATGATTACACCATGCCTAGATGGCCGGGCAGCACTTTTAAGATGGGCGGCTTACGACACCATGTCTATATGGCATGGGTAGACACCACTAGTGGGCGGCGTGATATGATTACCCTGGACGCCGGACGCCCGGACGCGGGCTAATGATGTATTTGATTCAGACAGTTTATGCATGTATATGTGATATGTTTTAAAGGTAAAAGTGAGCATGTATGATTCCACCGTAAGAGGCAAGCAGTTACAGTTATCTGTTCTTCCTATGCCTTCTATATTTCCTTATTATGTTATCATATATGCCTTACATACTAAGTACATTGTTCGAACTGACGTTCTTTTCTTTATTGATGTTGTATTCATGCCCACAGGTAGACAGGGAGATGGCGCAGACACTTAGGAGCTTGTACTGTGAGTTTGCAGGAGCACTCCACTACTCCGGAGTCGCCATTTCGTGGTATATTATTTTGTGTACATATTGGGGCATGGCGGGGTCCTGTCCCGCCCTTATGATTCTGGTATTCCAGTTAGAGGCTAGTAGATACTTATGTGTGGGTTGTAGATGCTATGTGACCCGTTCATTGTAGATTTTGTACATCATTTTTGTATCCTTATGGGCCTATGCTTATATATGTTTTGGGAGTTGTTTGGAGATTGTTTCATGATAAAGTTGTGTTGAGAATGTTATATGCCCAGGTTGAGTATAATAGTCAGCATGATAAGTGGTGCTCGGTAGTCAGCTCCGACTACCCGTCATGGCCCCTAGTTGGGTCGTGACAATTGTAATCCAAATCAGGTTTTTTTAAGACGTACTTTCATAGTCAGTGAAGCTTATTTGTTAAGAGTCCTGTGTTTGGTGAGATGTGATGAAAGGATGATATGTTGATCCTTTTTGAACCTGTTTACAAGTTGTCTTATGAAACAGTCTTGTGTAGGGCATGTCTTAACTTGCAATAGCTATAGCATTATCATTGTTACTTGGTTTTAAAATGACTTTAAAACCTGCTGTCTTGCTTTCTGCTCTTGTCTTGCAATTCTGTATACTTGTTTTCCTCTGTCTGTGTCTGATTAAAAGAACTGTTTACAAAAAAGTGGATTTAAGGATAGTATATAGTGAGTGTGTGATCATGGACTTGAAAGATTAAGTTGGCAAGAGGCTGTCACTTGATGTTGAGTAATTATGGGTGTGACTTACCTAGAGTAAGGGATAAGAGTGATGAAGCTCTGAGTTTTCTAGTCAAAATTAAGCCTAATATCCCTTGTCCTAGACTACTGGGGTTCCCCCAAATTGTCACGACCCATTTTAGGACTGCGCGGGCACCAACCTTTCCCACATCGGTATGCGAACCCTCTTATTGAATAACACATCAATTAAATAGAGACGATCCATTTAAACCAATAGATATTTAGAAATACAGCAGAACTTCATAATATATTCAACAAACTCAAGATTTAATGTGATTACACCAATTTAATAAATACAGACTCGATCCAATTTCCCATGACCTGGTCTAGACTAGTATAACAGCGACTAATGATTTCAAATTACCACTACATTATAAGATTCAACCTCCGTCCCAGAATGAAGTGGGAGGAGGCCTTCCAGATAGGCACCATGCATTTCCACTTCACATCACAATCAACCACCTGAAACAATCTACACCCCAAAAAGGGTGTAGCAAGTGCAATATCAGTACAATCCACCCGTACTGAGTAAGTATCATAGGCCGACAATGGTTTGTAATACATATTAGTAAAAGAATTCACAAACAACCATGATAATTACTAAATCAAGTCATACGTCTAACTACCGCGCATCATAACATCAATACCCTTAAATCACAACTGCTCTCTAATAACTACAAGTCAAATATTACAAGTGCCATTCCCCAATACATAAATCATTAGATTGTTCATTTTAGTCTAGGAGTCAACTCATCATTATAACACCTTTTATCCTACATCACTTAGAAACCAATCAAGTAACTGATTTTATAGAGGGTTCTACGGAATAATTCAACAAGTATAAATCAAATGCAATCGAATCCAAGTACACGTCATCACCTAAGTAGAGCATCTAACCCCAAACATGCCAAGTCTGAATACATCAAGTCCAAATCCAATATCACAAGTACAACACCAAGCATCTCAATGACAAACCATGGTACAATGCAATAATGTATGGATGCAATGCAATGCCAAATGTTGTGTACACATGTAATTTGGACGGAAATATCGACGTCTCGGTAGCACAACCCAGTGTGACTAGCGAAGTCTAAGTGCCACCCATCTCGAATCTTTGCCCAACAGACAGAAGGGACCCCGAATCTTTGTCCATGAGGGGTTCTCACCGGGACCACTCTAGGGGACTCGCGGTGTCCATGCACTATCAATGATTTCGGAACTAACATCGGACATCAACCATGCAATCGACGATGCCAGAACTAACATCAGATATCGGCCATGTCACGTCACTCAAGTAAAAAAGTTTTATCAAGTATTAATTTCGCTCAATCAATGATTCCGGGATGAACATCGGATATCGGCCATCTCACATCACTCAAGTAAAAGAGTTTTATCCATATATAATCAGGATATCAACTATGTATCATGAATGGATGAGAATGCGTGCAATGGATGTGTCAACATCAATATCACAAGTACCGACAATCGGGTATGCCAACAATATATCCGGATCACAAATACCAACAATGGGTATGCTAAAAATATATCCGAATAAAAAATATCAACAGTGGGTATGCTAACAATATCGTAATCAAGACGATAAACAGAATCCAATATTTATCAACAATTCATGGCATCAAGCCAACACAACAGAACAATCAAATCACAACATAACGGGGTGGCTAGCCCCAAACACACAATAGGTTGGTCAAGTCGATATACATTATTACCACTTTCCCTAACTCATCCTAATAGCTTAGAATAAGTAATTTCACCTTCCACTCACAATCATTCATCACAACTCAGTCTAGAATCTCAGTCACCATCGTTACTACCTTCCATCCATTCCTTTATCAAACTAGATCCCAATTACCATCATAACACGAGTAGACACATATTACAAAAATTCTTGTCAGGGAACATAGAAAATTTAGGTATCACCCACCACTTCCAAGTCATATAAAATCCACCGATACATATGAAAACCCAATCAAACATCCTAAAGAATCTACAGGCCACAAGCCCGAACATAAAAATCACACAACAATACCATCCCAGGATTCCATCCCAAATCTCCCATTCCTACAAATACATTCTCTGTTCCTTCTAATACACGAATATATGAAACTAGTCGGAGTCTACCGAAAAGGAAGCCATAACCTATCTCATGGCCAAGCGGGTGCCACGAACATCCATTGATTCTTTCAATCGATCACCACATCGCAATCCGCCCGAAATCGCTTGGAGACAAACATGAGGCCCAAGAATAGATGTACCATTTATAACCCTTGTAAGAGATTTTGAATTAAGGGAGGTTTGCGATCTTAGCCCAATTCTAGATTCCATCTACAACCACACTAGGTGATTTACCAATTTTTAGGCTTATATTGGGAAAGACCCATTTCCAAGATCCATGAAAGAACTCATTTTTAAGAGGAAAGAAGATAGGAATTTAGGTTATCGACCTATTTAGATAAAAAACATGAAAGGTTACCTAATGGGAATCATGTGAAAGAGAATGTTAACTCAACTTTCCTTTAACTGTAGAGACTTGAAATACCCATTTGATGACTCTCTAGGTGACTATGGTTAGGAGTAATTTACTAAGTGGTAAGGAGAGTTTGAAGGTGTTAGAAAGATTCATCAAGACTAAGAATCTGATTTTTAGGCTTTCCCACTGAACTAGGCAGTTGGAATTTAGGGTTGTGAAAAATGGGACAATTCCTGAAATAATTTCTTAAATAGGGGATTTTAACTGCGCGCACCACTTTAGCGGTTGGCCTACCGCTTCAGCTGCAGTGCTCGTAAGGCAGCTGCAGCGGCCTGATGCTACCACAACCTACCTCTTCAGTGGGGCCATGGCTGCTGGAGCGCCATCGTTGTAGCACTCATCTCGGTCTAGCTGGGTCCTTGACCTGGATTTCGATGCTTGATCCTCTTCCATAAAATGGGTACCACTTGGCCAGATGTTTGTCGTAAATACTTTAGTGAAAGGAAAGGTCCATGATGACACAACAACAACAACAACAACCCAGTGAAATCCCACATCGTGGGGTCTGGGGAGGGTAGAGTGTACGCAGACCTTACTTCTACCAAGGTAGGACAGCTGTTTTCGAAAGACCCTCGGCTCAATAAAAGCACAAAAATAAGTCAGATAAGGTTAAGAGATTCAAAGCGATATGAAATGAAATAATGCAAGCGACACAGATAACACAGGATAATCAAAGCACAGGAAATAATAGATAATAGCAGAAATCTGAGCACAAGAAATTATATTACGATAATGCAAGTACTAATAAGAACGGAAACCGAGACTATCTACTAGCCTTCTACCCTAATTTGGGTCCTCCAAACCCTCCTATCTAAGGTCATGTCCTCGGTAAGCTGTAATTGCGCCATGTCGTGTCTAATTAGCTCTCCCCAATACTTCTTCGGCCTACCCCTACCTCGTCTGAAACCATCCAAGGCCGACCTCTCACACCTCCGCACTGGGGCATCTGTGCCTCTCCTCTTCACATGCCCAAACCATCTCAATCTCGCTTCTCGCATCTTGTCTTCCACCGAGGCCACCCCAACCTTATCCCGAATATGCTTATTCCTAATCCTGTCACTCCTGGTGTGGCCACACATCCGTCTCAACATTCTCATCTCGGCAACTTTCATCTTTTGAGTGAGAGATCTTAACTGGCCAACACTCCGCCCCATACAACATAGTCGGTCTAACCACCACTTTGTAGAACTTGCCCTTACGTTTTGGTGGCACCTTCTTGTCACATAGCACTCTGGAAGCAAGCCTCTATTTCATCCACCCTGCCCCAATACGATGTGTGACATCATCGTCAATCTCCCCGCTGCCTTGCACAATAGACCCAAGGTACTTGAAACTACTTTTCTTCTGGATGGCCTGGGTACCAAGCCTCACATCCAAGCCAGCCTCCTGAGGTGCTTCACTGAACTTACACTCCAAGTACTCTGTCTTGGTCCTACTCAGCTTAAACCCTTTAGACTCCAGAGTATGTCTCCAACCCTCCAGCTTAGCGTTAACTCCGCTACGAGTCTCGTCGATCAGGACTATGTCGTCTGCGAAAAGCATCCACCATGGCACCTCACCTTGAATTTGCCGTGTCAATCCATCCATCACCAAGGCAAATAAAAACGGACTAAGAGCTGATCCTTGATGCAACCCCATCACAACTAGAAAGTGCTCTGAGTCTCCTCCTACTGTCCTTACCCTGGTTTTGGCTCCCTCATACATGTCCTTGATCACCCTAATGTACGCCACAGGTACACTTTTAGCCTCCAAGCATTTCCATAGGATCTGTCTTGGAACTTTTTCATAAGCCTTTTCTAGGTCGATGAATACCATGTGTAAGTCCCTCTTTCTCTCCCTATACTGCTCCACCAACCTTCTCACAAGATGGATGGCTTCTGTAGTTGAGCGTCCCGGCATGAATCAGAACTGGTTCTCTGAAATAGACACACCTCTCCTCACCCTCATCTCCACCACCCTTTCCCACACTTTCATAGTATGGCTTAGCAGCTTGATACCTCTATAGTTGTTGCAACTCTGGATATCTCCCTTATTCTTGTATAGAGGGATCATTACACTCGCCCTCCATTCTTCGGGCATCAATGCCTTCTTAAAGATGACATTAAACAACCTAGTAAGCCACTCCAAACTTGCCGGGCCCGCGCTCTTTCAAAATTCCCTAGGAATCTCGTCAGGTCCGGTCGCTCTTCCCCTGCACATCCTACAAATAGCACCCTTAACCTCGTCAACCTTAATACTCCTGCAATACCCAAAATCGTGGTGCCTTCCTGTATGTTCTAAATCTCCCAACACAATGTCTCTGTCCCCTTCTTCATTCAAGAGTTTGTAGATGTATGACTGCCATCTCCGTCTAATAAGGTCCAGGATGACACGTTTATGGATATTTCGAAACTTTTACAGTAACGGCGAAACGGGTCATTACACATATGAACTTACATCCGATGGCATCCTTTGAGTAAAAGGAGAGTGGGAATATTTGTAATCACGTATTTTCTTGACATTTGCCTTGCATATCCCTCCCTTCCTTGATTCTGTTGGACTTTTCTTGATTGAAACCTCTATGTTTGAAGGTCTATCATCTTTACCATCTGCTCTATATGATTGTTTATTTTTTTCTCAATAATGAATGAAGGGATATACTTGGATGTACATACTTAAACTCTATACAGCTCACAAGTGTATATAGGTTAGTATATCCAGTATAGATGATGTATATCAGTACTACAAACCTATTGGCATTAATTAATATTGCACTAGTCTGAGGGAGAGGCTAGGCCCAGTTCCTTTCATATTAATGCTTGGGTCTTCTCTTATAACTAAGTATAATTCGTGGTTGACCCAGTTTGTGTATTTCTGATACTACTTGGGCTTAACTTTTTTCCTCACTATTATTTAATTTAGGCCTGACTGTCTTTTAAAGGTGTTACACTATTAAATTTTGTCATACATTCGACTGGTTTTATATTATGTGTGTGGTGTAGCTAGTTTTTATGGTAAGCTTTGCATACTAATATTTCTGTTATATACCATAAGCTTAACACATAAATGGAGAGGCTTAGTAGCACTCAAGGATTAAGCTTAAGCCTTCCGTGGTGTCTGTCATGCCTGGGGTTCTTAAAAACCCCTTGGATCTTGTGCGGCATCAGGAACAAGAGGGTGAAAGCTTTCCTTTTTGGGATATTTTAGTATCTTTATGGGTGTGTATACCTATGGTATATTGGCTTGAAGTAGTGTATATTTTTATGGCATTGCCTATCTTTATTTCAAGAGAGATGATCTTGTGGGTTTTTCTATTTATTTTCGATGTTTGGGTTTGTTTCAATGCTATCTTGATCTTTATGGGCCTTGGGTTACTAGCAGTTTTGGGCTTGTTTTTGTACTGTTCCTAGTCTATAGATGTACATCTAGCCCAGTTCCTTGGTTGTTAAATGATGTATATCTTAGAACGACATGTTTCGTATATTATACAAGTCCCCTTTATTTTTATCTCAACTTAGACATGTCCTAATCCATATCCCTTTTATTTTTCTTGCATGAAATACAATTGCTTGGGCAACTTCCATTTGCATAAACCCATTGGGCTAAGGGCCCAATGACTCATTCTTGATCGAGTCCGTCAAAAAACAAATAGGAAGGGAAGCTAAATTATTTGAAGGCCCAACTTTGGGTGAAAATAGTCTACGGGTGGGCTTGGTAGGCCCACCAGCCTGAGTTTCTTCCTTTATTTTCATATCTGTTTATGTATGTGTACTTGTAAGAACTCTTGCAAAAATATTGGAACCCTATGCATGTGTAGAACCTAGGTAATCAACGTTTAGTGCTTTAGGAAAGTCGTTAAACTTTTTTTCTAAAACTAGGATAACAATCAAATTTTCACGTGGTAAATCAAACTTAGATTAATTTTTCAAATTATTTTAAGTGACACTGTTTGGGTAAAGAATGCAAAAGAAGTGAGATTTTTGTTGATTTCACAAAAGGCAAAGGGGAGTAATGACTAATGTTTCTTCAAAAAATGTGAAACTTTGGGACATCATTTGTGATTCTAAAAAGGAAGCTGTTTGACATTTTTCTAGAATTAAAACCGTGTTGAAACAAGTTCTTGGCAAACTCAAGGAATTGTTTTTGGTTTGGACGTCTTGAAAGATAAAGAATTGGTACGTTTTTTTTTATTGGAAATGGGCTTTGAGTTTAACAAAAAATCTGATAAGAAAACAAAGATTGATTTGGGTCTGGAAGCCCAAAACCAAATAGATTGCAGACAAAGGAAAATACACTAGGACCAAATTGAGGTATGGTGGATTTTTGGACTTTGGAAACGGTTGAACTTTATGGGCTTCAAAAAGATAAAATTTGGACCTAAAGAGATTTTCTTTATATATATATATATATGTATGTATGTATGTATGTATATATGTATGTATGTATGTATATGTATATGTATATGTATGTATAAATATAGGAGAATACTCCATATTTTCTTATAAAAAATAAAAACCCGTAAGAATTAAACTCATCTTATTAGGACTAGATAGTAGCAACTCTACTCAGGAGAAATTTCGGGTGTGTCCTAGTCTGGAAATAAAATGAATTGAATACTTACGTGTATTTTGAAATCCAAAAACCCCTCTTTCAAGGGAATTTTTTGCCAATTTTTTTCTTGAAATTATGGTATAGATATGAATGACATTTTTGCGGAAAATCAAAACATTTGTAAACAAATAAGTACATTAATCACACATTGAAGCTCGTAGGTCAACCGTATTCTAAAGATGTTTAATACTAGGGTGCGTAAAACCTTCCCTAGGGGATCACCAGAACCCTTACCTCGAACTTTGGTACCAAAGATTTCTCTCTTGCTTGAAAAAATCTTTTTACCCGGTTTTCCTAGTTTTCCTTTAATAAATTAGGTGGAGACTCTAAAAACACTAAAATCCATTTAGAGCACCAACAACCTCGTAGTAACCTTTATGCCTTACCCGCGTAAAAATGAATCGTAACATACCTTATTTCGACCCCACTCCCCACATAACTCCAAGAACAGTTCCCGAGAACCCTTGAGGCGAATTTTCTAAGGCTAGGTCACTACTCCTTCATCAAGGTAATTTTCCACCATTAATTTTATTCGTTCTTCAATCAAGATAATCTCTAGCATCATTAAAAGCTTGTTGATGGAGAAATGAAAGGTTAGAACGCCTAAGTTTATAAAAACCTAGAATAATGAATGGGTTATTGATATTATTGAAAATTGTTCATCTAGGAGTTTATATAATCACTTCCTAGGATGATAATTTGATATTAAATGGGGAAATTGATAAATGGAAACCTGGGGTTCTCATAAAAATTGAATCTTTGGCCTAAAAACTATGTAAGGAGGGTTAAATCGATTAGAAAACCCATTAACTGGTTCAATATGATGACGAAGACTAGAATTAGGATGATTATGGTCGTAAGGATTAATTAACCAACTGAAAGGGTAGAAGTAATTGGGTCTTCCTCCCCAAATTGTTGTTCTTGTTTGAATAGAAGGTTTATCGCTTACTTAGCATCATATTGCTAGGCTTTGACCATTCTGAGGTGCTTCAAAAATAGAAGGCTCGTGTGGAGAAGTTCAAGGCTCCTGTTCTGCATTCGAGGTAGGTTACGACTTACTTTAGTTAGACTTTGATTAGCGAAATGTTTATGTTTTGTAGAATTGACGGGAGAAAGCATAATTTGGTCTTCGGACATGGTGTTTGTGTCACGACCCAGCCCCGTGGGCCGCGACTAGCACCCTACCTGGGTACCCAGACCAAATTGCATATTCATTTCCGAATCCAACTTATTTCAGAATTTTCAAAAGTTAAATCACACATAATTTATATCGAAATATATGTCTTAAGCGGTCATATCAAATCAAACTCAAACAAAGCGGCGGAATAGACATCGCCGGTCAAAATACAAATATATACAGAAGGGCCATTTGGGGCCATCATATCAAACGGACCGCTTTAAGACCCGAAAGCAAAATCAGACAACACACACATAGGACCCTCGCCCCACAAAGATGACTACAGGCCTCTACGAATTCAAAACATAACATATGGCGAGACAGGGCCCCGCCGTACCCAAACTGTCAAATATACAAAGTATATACAGAGTAGAGGAGTCTATACCAAGAGTGGACTCCGGATCAAACAAGAGTACTCCGGAAAGCAAGAAGTGAAGCCTACTGCGGAGGATCACCGATGTCTGCACCTGCGGGCATAAAACGCAGCCCCCGGAGAGAGGGGGTCAGTACGAAATATGTACTGAGTATGTAAAGCACGGAGTACAGAATTATGGATCAAAACCGAAAGCAAATCAGATGTCAAAGTGGGGGCACAAACTGGTATGTCAAAATCTGTATCGAAATCATATACATATATTTTATGCAAATAAAATCATGCAAACGCTTAAGAACGTGGTCGCCACTCCGACGCTGGCGCCACACACAGCATAACACCAGAAGGTTTCAAATCTCCGTACATCCCCGAACATAATCATAATCATCGGTGAGCGTATCGCGTCCCGAGCCATATCACAGCATAACTCCAAACGGAACCGGGCCCTATGGCGAAGCCTCGGGAACCGTAACACAGCATACGGCTGAATTTATCATACAGCGCACGAATCAAAACCGGCCCGGGAACCGGTGAACGAAGTCATAAAAAGGCACGAGCGGAGTCGTGAGCAAACAAATGCAAATCGTATTTCAAAATAGTGTTTCAAAACAAAGTAAACTCATAAATCATATCATATTACAAAATAGTCGAATACTTAGTCGACATAAGGTTTCCTTTCACGAAAACGTTTCCAAAATGGTGCCGAGAGTTCAAAACATAAGTTGGCGTATCGAATTGCTCAAAACGTGTCCCGTAAAAGGACGTTCCAAAGACCATAAGTAGTACTTTCAACTTTATTCTCAAAGATGGCCCGAAGGGCAAATCGGGCATTTTGGGGTAGCGGACCCACCCCGAGTCGAAGTGAGGTGGCGAACATATTTTTACGAGCAGTTATATGCCAAGGGTCATACATAATCATTTCTAGGTTACCCGACCACATTTCGATAGGTTTCGGACGAATAGTGGCATTCTAGCCAAAGGGGAGCCTTTAGGCTTCAATCGAATTGAATGAATAGTAACTTTTCTGTGGATCGGGTTTCGAGGAGCAGAAATGCTCCGGAGGATCTCATATTCTACCAGTACACTAGGATATGCCAAATGAAAGAGTGGGAAGCTTTACATAACTCACAGACGTCGTAAGTCCTTCCAAACGTCCCGTCCCGTTTCGTCAAAAATCTGCAAATGGTCAAAGTTACCAATTGAGATTCTTAGGCTCAAAAATGCCTTTAACTCCATATTTGCCTACCGAAATTTCGGCAGCATTTCCCCTATAAATCTAACATCCCCGAGGCGTAGCTCGGCTCAAATTAGCCAACCACAACAGCCCACACATCAACCAAACAATGTAAACAACAATCAATTCACTCTAGCTTCAAAGTCCTACATGATTTCTTAAGTTGGCAACTTTCCATTCAAACTTTCAAAATCCCAATTCTATATTCACATAATTGTATTCATTTACCCATCCAACACTAGTCAAACACATTCCAAATTCAATCTAAGCCATACACGAAATTGCACCAAAATCAATTAATTTCCATAGTTCTTCAAAATATCAAAATTTTTCGACGAACATTCTAACTAACGTCGTTTCATTCCGAATTCATCAATATCATTATAAAGTCATATCTAAAGTCTCTAGCACCCAAACTATACATTGATGTACATAAAGATACCAAGGATATACACTTTCCGATAACATCCGAATTCGTTTTCCACCGCCAATTTAATTCAACAATCAATCATTTACGATATAAGGATCACAACAACACATTATGCCAACTTAAACAAGATCAATTCAAATCATTTCTTTCTTCCATAACTCACGGCCAACCACACTACACACACACACCCACGACTTTCTATTTACGTTAAAATTACGGGATCTCCATCTACTTCCAATGCTTAACACATTCACCTCAATTCTATAACATAAAAGGGTAAGAATTCTCACCTTTTCTTGAAAACCCGACTTGTCGAAAACGTCGTCCTCGTGCCAAGCTAATTATACCACGTCGGAGAGCGTCTTGAGTACTTCACAAACATGTAGAAACTAGAATTTTGAATCACCACACAAGCTTGGAATTTTTCTTTCTTTCTCTTCTCTATTCGGCCGAACCCTTATGTTCTTGGTGTTCTTGGATTGCTTTCTAATTAAATGAAATTTCCTAAGGGATTGTGGATATATATCCTATAATAGTCATGTGCTTAGCACATGACATTAAGTTGGTGGGTTGGGCTTGGCAAGGGGCCGGCCACTCCTCAACACTTGGGCCTCAATTTGTTGCTCAATTTCTCTTAGCCCACTACATTAAAATCCCCGTTTTGTAATTCCCGAAACTAATTTCCGAAATTCCAAATTTATCCTCGGCCCTCCCCGAGGTCTTAGCATTAAGGATTCCATAACCAACATAGTCATATTCTCAAAAATTAATTTATGTCCTTCTAACACCCGAGTCATAATTATTTCTCGATTTCCAATTGTACGAAAACACGGGGCCTAACATTCTCCCCCCCTTAAGAACATTCGTCCCCGAATGTTAAACAAATCTTATGAAGGCTCACAAGCATAACGGGAAAACCATTTTATATATAAATAGCACACATGGTCCATCCGTTCATTGGTACAACAAATACAAAAGTTTAGATTACAGGAGGCGTAGGGAATAAATGGGGGAATCTCTTCTTCATCTCATCCTCCGCCTCGCAAGTCATCTCTTCCCGGTTGTTATTGCGCCACAGAACCTTGACAGAAGGCACTTCCTTAGTGCGCAATCTCCTCACCTGACGATCCAGAATAGATACCGGCCGCTCGTCATAAGATAGCTGCTCCGTCACCTGAAGATCATCTACTGGGAATATCCTGGAAGGGTCACCAATACACTTCCGCAGCATAGACACATGAAACACCGGGTGCACGGACTCCAAATCGGATGGCAAGTCTAGCTCGTAGGCGACTGCGCCAATCCTCCGAACAATCTGGTATGGCCCGATGTACCGCGGACTCAACTTACCCTTCTTGCCAAATCTCATAATGCCCTTCATAGGCGACACCTTCAGGAATACCCAGTCACCAGTCTGGAACTCTAACGGTCGACGTCGCCTATCAGCATACGATTTCTGTCGACTCTGAGCAGCTAAAAGTCGCTCCCGAATAAGCTTCACCTTATCTACAGCCTCCTGGATCACATCTGGCCCAATCAGCTTAGTCTCGCCCACGTCAAACCAGCCAATAGGAGATCTGCATCTCCTGCCATAAAGGGCCTCATACGGGGCCATCTGGATGCTGGAGTGATAACTGTTATTGTAGGCAAACTCTATAAGCGGCAAATGATCATCCCAGCTGCCCCTGAAATCAATAACGCAGGCCCGCAACATATCCTCGAGCGTCTGAATAGTGCGCTCGGCCTGCCCGTCGGTCTGAGGATGGAAAGCTGTACTGAGGGTCACCTGGGTCCCTAATCCCTCCTGGAATGACCTCCAGAAATTAGCTGTAAACTGAGCACCTCGGTCAGTAATAATAGATACAGGGACCCCGTGAAGTCTGACTATCTCTCTGATATACAATCTGGCATAGTCCTCAGCCGAATATGTAGTCCGGACCGGAAGGAAATGGGCGGATTTCGTCAGCCTGTCCACAATAACCCAAATAGAGTCGTACCTGCATAGAGTACGCGGCAACCCAACAATGAAGTCCATATTAATCATCTCCCATTTCCAGGCTGGAATCTCCATCTCCTGTAACAAGCCACCGGGCTTCTGGTGCTCGACCTTGACTTGCTGGCAGTTCGGGCACTGACTAACAAACTCAGCAATGTCTTTCTTCATTCCGTCCCACCAATACAAACACCTGAGATCCCGATACATCTTAGTGGAACCAGGATGAACAGAATACCGGGCATAGTGTGCCTCGCCCATAATCTGCCGCCGTAAGCCCGCAACGTCCGGTACACAGAATCTGCCGTCGTACAATAATACTCCTTCAGGCGAGATTTCAAACTGAGTCGTTGCTTTATTAAGGGCCACATCTCTATACCGACTCAAAATAGGATCCTCAAACTGGCGCTGCTTTACCTCCTGAATAATAGATGACTCAGCAACCGGGCGAACAAAAATCCCAGAATCTCCAGAATCTGCCAAACGAACTCCGAGGCTGGCCAGCTGATGGACATCACGAACCAAATCTCTCTTATCAGATGGAACATCAGCCAGACTGCCTACGGACATGCGGCTAAGCGCATCAGCTACCACGTTGGCTTTCCCTGGATGGTACAGAATATCAACGTCGTAATCCTTTAGTAGCTCCAGCCACCTCCGCTGCCGCAAGTTTAGCTCCTTCTGCTTAAAAATATACTGAAGGCTCTTATGGTCCGTATAGATATCCACATGGACCCTATATAAATAATGCCGCCAAATCTTCAAGGCATGAATCACCGCGGCCAACTCAAGATCATGAGTGGGATAGTTCCTCTCGTGTGGTCTGAGCTGTCGGGAAGCATAGGCTATAACTCGACCGTGCTGCATCAATACACATCCTATCCCAATACCAGAGGCGTCACAATATACAACATACCCATCAGACCCCTCTGGAAGAGCCAGAACTGGCGCTGTAATCAATCTCTCCTTCAGCATCTGAAAGCTGCGCTCGCAGGCATCTGACCACTGGAATTTTGCTGCTTTCTGGGTAAGCCTCGTCAGTGGTGCTGCAATAGAAGAGAAATCCTCCACAAACCTGCGATAGTACCCAGCCAATCCCAGAAAACTGCGCACCTCCGTCGGAGTAGTAGGCCTGGGCCAATTCTGCACAGCCTCAATCTTCTGCGTGTCGACCCGAATACCGTCTGCGCCGACAATATGACCCAAGAATGCCACAGAAGTCAACCAGAACTCGCATTTAGAGAATTTAGCATATAACTTCTGCTGACGGAGAATGCCAAGTACCGTCCGCAAGTGATATGAATGCTCCTCGGCTGATCGCGAGTAAATCAGGATATCATCAATAAATACAATAACAAACATGTCCAGGAATGGCCGAAATACCCGGTTCATCAGATCCATAAATACTGCGGGAGCATTAGTCAGCCCGAAAGACATAACTCTGAACTCATAATGCCCATACCGGGTCCTGAAAGCAGTCTTCGGGATATCAGACTCCCGTACTCGCACCTGGTGATAGCCTGAGCGCAGATCTATCTTGGAGAAGTGTCTAGCACCCTGCAGCTGATCAAACAAGTCATCAATCCGGGGAAGGGGATATTTATTCTTAATAGTCACCTTATTCAGCTGCCGGTAGTCAATACACATCCGCAACGACCCATCCTTCTTTCTGACAAATAATACCGGCGCTCCCCAGGGTGATGTGCTGGGCCTGATAAAACCCTTATCCAGCAAATCTTTCAGCTGGTCCTTCAACTCCTTCAACTCAGCTGGTGCCATCCTGTACGGAGGAATAGATATAGGCTGCGTATCCGGCATCAACTCAATAGTGAAATCAATCTCCCGCTCAGGCGGAAGGCCAAGAAGCTCGTCAGGAAAAACATCTGGAAACTCGCTGACGACCGGAACAGACTGAAGGGTAGGTACCTCCGCGGCAGTATCATGCACACGAACCAAATGATAGATATAACCCTTCTGGATCATCTTCTTAGCCTTGAGGTATGAAATAAACTTACCCCTCGGCGATGCAGTAGATCCGAACCACTCTATGACCGGTTCCCCTGGAAACTGAAAACGGACTACCTTTTTCTGGCAGTCGACATTAGCATAACAGGAAGACAACCAGTCCATACCCATAATGACGTCAAACTCGAACATGTCTAACTCTATAAAATCTGCCTTAGTGGCACGATCATAGATGGTCACGGAACAATCCCTATAGATCTGTCTCGCTACAATAAAATCCCCAACTGGCGTGGCTACCTTAAATGGCTCTATAGGCTCAGACACTATCCCAATCTTACTAGCAACGAGCGGGGAAATATATGATAAAGTAGAGCCAGGGTCAATCAAAGCATATACAGATCTGGAGAAAACCAGTAATGTACCTGTGACAACGTTTGGCGAAGCCTCCTGATCCTGGCGGCTGGCCAAAGCATATATGCGGTTCGAGGGACCGCTAGAACCTGAAGCGCCACCGTGGCCTCGACCGCGCCCTGCCGGTGCTGGAATACCCCGCCCTCCAGGGCGTGCAACAGATGGAACAGAGGAAGAACCGGCGGCTGACCCTGTCTGCTGAGCCGCATTACCCGAACCGCTGGCCAATGGGCAGTCTCTCATAAAGTGGCCCTGACCGCCACAAGAAAAACAAGCTCCCGTCGCTCGGTAACACTCCCCGGGATGAGACTTCCCGCAATGTGGACAACGGGGTCTAGGTGGTCTGGCCTGACTGGGACCCCTGGATACCTGCGATCCTGCCGCTCTGGAGCTCTGACCGGCCCCAGACGGTCCCGTACTGTCGAATCTCCGGCTACCTGACTGAGTACCCCGGCCGGAAGGAGGAAAATATCTATCAGACTGCTGCTGCTGCTGAGGCTGTCCGCCTCGAGAATCTCCTGAATAACCCGCGGATCTAGCCCTCTTGGGCGGCCTCCTGTCTCGATCTCTGCCAGCAGGATCAGATCTGCGACGGTCCTTCATACCCATCGCATAGGCCTGAAGCCGGGAAATATCCATGTCTGTCTGCAGTGACACGGCCATACAGCTGTCTACCAAGTACCGGTCCAATCCCATAACATATCTATGCATCCGATCGGACATGTCTGCTACCACGGCCGGTGCATATCGGGCCAGAGAATCAAACTCAAGGCTATACTCGCGAACACTCCGACCCCTCTGCTGCAGACGTAAAAACCGATCAGCTCGTGCCCGCCGTAACTCTGGTGGCAAAAAGTGGCGGGTGAATGCTGTCACAAACTGATCCCAAGTGGCTGGAGGGGCACCCTCTCCCCTAGACAGCTCCCAAGTCTCATACCAGTGGGTAGCCATATCTCGAAGCCTGTGCGACGCCAGCTCAACCGACTCGGTCTCCGAAGCCCTGACTAGGTCCAGTGAGCGTCGCATCCCCCGAATAAAGTCATGGGGGTCCTCATCGGGCTTGGACCCGAAGAACTCTGGAGGGCCACATAGCAGAAACTCCCGAACTCGCAGGCTGTCCCGCCTGTCATCATCATCATCATCCCTCCGCCCGCGTCTGCGAGCCTGCCCTGCTACCAGCGTAGTCAGCAACTGCACAGCCTCTCTCAGGGTCCGATCCTCCGCCCCTGGCTGAGGAGCTGGAGTCTCAGGTGCGGGTACACGGACCTCTGGAGCTGCCGATGGTCCTGCTCCAGGCTGTACTAGTGGGGGTGTAGCAGACCCCTCAGACTGTGGTACATCCTCAGGCAAATCATAAACACGAGCCCGGGTAGCTCGCTGTGCCTGGCTAGTCTCTCCAATCCTCGCCTTGCCCTTTTGGGCCGCCGTTGCCTTCTTCGGAGGCATCACTGCAAACACGAAGGCGAGTCAGATCAAAATCATCCTAATAGCACAGCTCTATCGCACGATCTAAGATTTCAAAGAAGGTAACATCCTAAATGCCCTGTAGCTTCCTGCTTATAGACGTGGTGCACAACACATCGATAAACAAGACTCTACGAGACACGGCCTGTAGACATTCTGAGGACAAACCGCTCTGATACCACTTTTGTCACGACCCAGCCCCGTGGGCCGCGACTAGCACCCTACCTGGGTACCCAGACCAAATCGCATATTCATTTCCGAATCCAACTTATTTCAGAATTTTCAAAAGTTAAATCACACATAATTTATATCGAAATATATGTCTTAAGCGGTCATATCAAATCAAACTCAAACAAAGCGGCGGAATAGACATCGCCGGTCAAAATACAAATATATACAGAAGGGCCATTTGGGGCCATCATATCAAACGGACCGCTTTAAGACCCGAAAGCAAAATCAGACAACACACACATAGGACCCTCGCCCCACAAAGATGACTACAGGCCTCTACGAATTCAAAACATAACATATGGCGAGACAGGGCCCCGCCGTACCCAAACTGTCAAATATACAAAGTATATACAGAGTAGAGGAGTCTATACCAAGAGTGGACTCCGGATCAAACAAGAGTACTCCGGAAAGCAAGAAGTGAAGCCTACTGCGGAGGATCACCGATGTCTGCACCTGCGGGCATAAAACGCAGCCCCCGGAGAGAGGGGGTCAGTACGAAATATGTACTGAGTATGTAAAGCACGGAGTACAGAATTATGGATCAAAACCGAAAGCAAATCAGATGTCAAAGTGGGGGCACAAACTGGTATGTCAAAATCTGTATCGAAATCATATACATATATTTTATGCAAATAAAATCATGCAAACGCTTAAGAACGTGGTCGCCACTCCGACGCTGGCGCCACACACAGCATAACACCAGAAGGTTTCAAATCTCCGTACATCCCCGAACATAATCATAATCATCGGTGAGCGTATCGCGTCCCGAGCCATATCACAGCATAACTCCAAACGGAACCGGGCCCTATGGCGAAGCCTCGGGAACCGTAACACAGCATACGGCTGAATTTATCATACAGCGCACGAATCAAAACCGGCCCGGGAACCGGTGAACGAAGTCATAAAAAGGCACGAGCGGAGTCGTGAGCAAACAAATGCAAATCGTATTTCAAAATAGTGTTTCAAAACAAAGTAAACTCATAAATCATATCATATTACAAAATAGTCGAATACTTAGTCGACATAAGGTTTCCTTTCACGAAAACGTTTCCAAAATGGTGCCGAGAGTTCAAAACATAAGTTGGCGTATCGAATTGCTCAAAACGTGTCCCGTAAAAGGACGTTCCAAAGACCATAAGTAGTACTTTCAACTTTATTCTCAAAGATGGCCCGAAGGGCAAATCGGGCATTTTGGGGTAGCGGACCCACCCCGAGTCGAAGTGAGGTGGCGAACATATTTTTACGAGCAGTTATATGCCAAGGGTCATACATAATCATTTCTAGGTTACCCGACCACATTTCGATAGGTTTCGGACGAATAGTGGCATTCTAGCCAAAGGGGAGCCTTTAGGCTTCAATCGAATTGAATGAATAGTAACTTTTCTGTGGATCGGGTTTCGAGGAGCAGAAATGCTCCGGAGGATCTCATATTCTACCAGTACACTAGGATATGCCAAATGAAAGAGTGGGAAGCTTTACATAACTCACAGACGTCGTAAGTCCTTCCAAACGTCCCGTCCCGTTTCGTCAAAAATCTGCAAATGGTCAAAGTTACCAATTGAGATTCTTAGGCTCAAAAATGCCTTTAACTCCATATTTGCCTACCGAAATTTCGGCAGCATTTCCCCTATAAATCTAACATCCCCGAGGCGTAGCTCGGCTCAAATTAGCCAACCACAACAGCCCACACATCAACCAAACAATGTAAACAACAATCAATTCACTCTAGCTTCAAAGTCCTACATGATTTCTTAAGTTGGCAACTTTCCATTCAAACTTTCAAAATCCCAATTCTATATTCACATAATTGTATTCATTTACCCATCCAACACTAGTCAAACACATTCCAAATTCAATCTAAGCCATACACGAAATTGCACCAAAATCAATTAATTTCCATAGTTCTTCAAAATATCAAAATTTTTCGACGAACATTCTAACTAACGTCGTTTCATTCCGAATTCATCAATATCATTATAAAGTCATATCTAAAGTCTCTAGCACCCAAACTATACATTGATGTACATAAAGATACCAAGGATATACACTTTCCGATAACATCCGAATTCGTTTTCCACCGCCAATTTAATTCAACAATCAATCATTTACGATATAAGGATCACAACAACACATTATGCCAACTTAAACAAGATCAATTCAAATCATTTCTTTCTTCCATAACTCACGGCCAAACACACTACACACACACACCCACGACTTTCTATTTACGTTAAAATTACGGGATCTCCATCTACTTCCAATGCTTAACACATTCACCTCAATTCTATAACATAAAAGGGTAAGAATTCTCACCTTTTCTTGAAAACCCGACTTGTCGAAAACGTCGTCCTCGTGCCAAGCTAATTATACCACGTCGGAGAGCGTCTTGAGTACTTCACAAACATGTAGAAACTAGAATTTTGAATCACCACACAAGCTTGGAATTTTTCTTTCTTTCTCTTCTCTATTCGGCCGAACCCTTATGTTCTTGGTGTTCTTGGATTGCTTTCTAATTAAATGAAATTTCCTAAGGGATTGTGGATATATATCCTATAATAGTCATGTGCTTAGCACATGACATTAAGTTGGTGGGTTGGGCTTGGCAAGGGGCCGGCCACTCCTCAACACTTGGGCCTCAATTTGTTGCTCAATTTCTCTTAGCCCACTACATTAAAATCCCCGTTTTGAAATTCCCGAAACTAATTTCCGAAATTCCAAATTTATCCTCGGCCCTCCCCGAGGTCTTAGCATTAAGGATTCCATAACCAACATAGTCATATTCTCAAAAATTAATTTATGTCCTTCTAACACCCGAGTCATAATTATTTCTCGATTTCCAATTGTACGAAAACACGGGGCCTAACAGTTTGGTTTGATATTAGCTAGGTTTGTATGACTTCTGATTATGTGGGCTTGTCGCTGTTATTAACGCATTTTCAAGGTGTAGTTGTATTCATACTGTGGCGATTCGGGATAGAATTCTATTAGCTTGGTTGTTGTTAATCGTGGCTTGCTGCCCTATTATTGTGATTAGACGTACTACCTGAATGGTTGTGTTATGATACGTGTTGTACCCAATTATCTTTTATTGTGATACATACCATGGGAGAAAGGAAGGATAATGAGTTTAGACTTGCATTGTGATATAAACTTATCATAATACGCAAATGAAAACTTGACGTATGAATTACGGTTGATGGTGATATTATACTTGTCATACATTCTCATTCCATATGTATATTGATATTGAATTATGACTTGGTATTGATGATAGTATATGAGAAAATGGAGCACCTTGGTGATACAAGACTTAGTTGTGAGGTGTACTCATTACATTTGGAAGTGAAGAGGGACATAGACTCTTTATGTTGACTGAGATGGTTTGAATGATTCATTCCATGGTTGTGCTAACTTATCTAAATTCCTGGAAGGGCTTATAGCATTGCGACTCGCACTTTTATTTGAACTTGATTTCATTGATTGATCATGCTTATAGTTGAGTCGATTTATCTAAATCTTGATATGACTTATGGCATTATGACTTCTTGTACCTTCATCGTTATTTTAGTGCATTGATTTACCATATTTACACCCATTTTTGCATTCATATAATATAGAAATGGTTTGGAATTGTTGAAAAGAAGGTGTTCATATATACCCTTCACTGATTGATTGAGATGGCTGTATAAGTAGGCTATGGTTGAGCAGAGTTATTGGTGAGTCTTGTTATGACTTGTGTTACTATGACTGTACTTCATTGTTCTGGCTTTGATATGTGTTCTTGAGTTATTCATTGTGATTCGATGATGAGGCATTGTTGATGAGATTTTTAGATAAAACATATACATCTATTAAGGCACATTTGACAAGGGGTGACGATGTGGCCTAGGTGTGAGCTTGTGGTCCGAGGTTCATTTCGGAACGAGTGTTACATGGACACCATGGGTCCCCTGCAGGTTATGTCTATTTGGGGAAAACATTATCATTTAGTATGTGTGTACAGGTTTGGAGTATTTGGCCAGCGCATTGCATTGCATTGCACATCATCAAATTTTTTTCTGTATCATCATCTGGCTTCTTATTTCAGATTTTGGTATGGTTTTTTGAAATGACTATTGTGGTATATATATGATCATTGACTGAGTGAAATTTTAGATTAGCGACTCTACCTAGGGTCAAAACTTGGAGTTGTGACTATCGGGTGAGATTATTGAGACTGGACAGACTTGTCGTTTAGAAGCTTCATCTTGGACAGTGATTAAGTTATGGGATATTCTATGACCTGGATTTGAGTATAATGTGCCTATCTATTTATCTTGTTGATTTTATGTTTATATGCGTGAACTAATCTTAGTCGGCCTATGATGCCTACCGGTACATAGTGTTTTTGCTGATACTACCTTACTGTAGCCTTTTTGAGTGCAGATTGTGTTCCAGAGATTTCATCCAGACCACATCTCTAGCTTGAAGCTAGTTTTCTTGATAAGATCCCAGGGTGAGCTTCTATCCATGCCATGCCGCCTGAAGATCCTTCTTTTCAGATGTCTACTTTCATTCCAGACATTATTTATTATTATATTTGATAGATATTTCATTCTTTAGACATTGTTGGTTAGAGTCTTTGTATGATGACTTTCAGATTTTGGGAATTTAATAGTTAGACTTGGTTAGACTATTTATTTATTCACTTATTTATTGATTGTTAGAGTATAAATGATTAAAGAAGTTAAAATTGGCTAGTGAATAATGGGTTAACGGGTAAGGGTTCGCCTACTAGTGATAACAAGGTAGGTACCCGCACGGTCGGTAATTAGGGTCATGACAGTTGTTATCAGAGCATCAAGTTCGTGAATCTAGTTGTACACGGACGTGTCTAGTAGAGTCTTGCGGATGGGTACAAAGAGCTCCGTACTTATCTGCGAGAGACTATAGGACATTTAGGAAAATTCTACTTCTTTCATTCTTTCGTGCTACTTCATTCAAATTGGTATCTAGTCGAGTTCAATTGGTATCTTCACTTCCTTGTCTTATTCTTCCACAAATGGTGAAAACTCTTTTCCTAAACTCTTATGTGATCGATTTTTCTGTGATGAGTTGTGAAATTATACTAGATTTGTCTTCCTGATTTAGATGCGTGACTAAGTTCAGTGTTCAGTATGATCTGAGGCTCCCGTTTGGTGGGATGGTGGTTGAGACTCGTTTATTGCGTGGGTTTCTTGCGAATTGGGAGAGATGGTGTGATGGGTTACATGGTCTCCATATTTTTAGTGTTGGGTTGCTCAAAATTCGCAAAAGTGCATTTACGTCTTAAGAAGTATGATATGTTAGTGATATGATTAGTTTGGGGCATAAGTTTAAACTTCGTCGGGCTATTATGATGGTGTGTGGCACGAGTGTAAGTTAGGTAAGGATCATCGGACTTGGGCAAAAGTATAGTGATCGTGAGTAATAAAGAAGAGAAGTTGAGTATAAGGACAAGAAAGACAGCTTTTGTGGGAAGCAAATAGCAGGTAAGATTTCTTAGGATATTTTGGGTATGAGTACTTCCGTGTTAATGGGACAGAGGCGAATGAAATAGAAATTTGGATAGATTAATCTCCAGTATTAGGAAGCGAACAATTGGTATCTGACATGCTCGTCAGATTAAGGTTGCAAGTTGCACGAGGGTGGATTTTGTATTTGGTTGTGAAAAAGATAAGTTGGGTTTCAACATGACTATATGGTAGTGGTTTGTGGGTTCTTTCAGGATGGTGATTATCAGTTTTAGATTGGGAAGCGATGTTACTTGTGATAGGTGAAGGCTTAAGATGTTAGGCAGCTGTGGTACTAGTCCCCCAGTAAAGTGTATCTTCACCGTTTCTTCGTGTTTAGAGGAATAATAAGGATATCGTGGGATCGAGAGCTAGTTGATTTGAGGATTATGTTGCGGTCATACATGGTAGAATAGACGTAAGGGTTCAATGTTGAGTTGTCATGTTTGGTTATGCTGTGGGCCAGTGATTGATTAATTAATGATTTAGTGACGGTCAAGTATAAAGTTTTTAGAACTCAAAGAACTCTCGGGTGATAGTCGAATTTCGGGTTGAGACATGTCAAGACCATGAAATATTCTGGTGTCTGGTGCCCGCCGCAGCGGGCATGGTAGCGGAGGTCCAACTGCTGCAGCGGACGACAGACAGATTTCTTCATACTTCCTAACTTAAATCCCTTAGAACCTTATCATTTCTGTTACACCCCGTACTTTCGAAGAAGCACTTATTAAATTTGAACGTAAGTATGTCGAGCTATGGCTAAGCAAAACAACGTTGGATTATGAGGAACGAAGCATTATTAAGTATATTGTATGAGTAAATGATGAATTACGATATTGTAAGTTGTAACCGGGAAGGAAAACCTTGGAACCAAAGGACATGACTATTATTAAGTATGATTAATGATAAATATCATATATGGAGAGTTTCGGAAGATTCCGGGACCAAGCAAATCGAAGAAACTAAGTTTGTCAAAAATTTGGAAAAAGTTGGCAGATTTTTGGGCAGATTTTTAGTCCATTTTGGAGGGGTCTATCTCCTAGTATATTAGAAGTTTTAAGGTGTTTCAAAAGCCTAAAATGAAGCTCATCATGTCTAGTTTCCAACGCAATAAATTTCTTGTTGATACGACATCGGAGTAGCGAATTATGGACGTTTCAAGTTAGGCTGACAGCGCAGAAACGCTGCTACAGTAACCAGGCTACTACAGTACGGGGCTGCTACAGTGCCACCGACTCTAATCCACTATATAAGGGAAAAATCTGACCCTAAACTTCATTTTCTCCACTTCTCTTCATCCAAAAATATATGAGAGATCCCAAGAAACATTGAGAGATAATTAGTGAGCGGATTATAGTGACAGGATTATATACGAGGTTCGGAAAACGTTTAGAGTTTTGTGATTCTTGTGCCAAACACCAAACCTTGATGGGGCAAAGGAATTTATCAAAGATGAACAACATGTCAAGCTCTTCCAACCTTGATTGAGGTAAGAGTATTCTTTACCATGGATATTATGAATTGTATCAAGGAGATTTAGTTGTTAAAGCTTCATAAAGTCTGGTGATTGGTTGATGAATTGGGAGGACATCGTGTAGGATGTTTTATAGAGCCTATTGGTGTTGATGATGTTGTTATTTCTATTGTTGATTGTTGTTGTTGTTGTTGGGCTGTTTGATGGCCCTTAGTGGTCTTTAGGATGTAGTATAAATAGGAGAGGTGCTGCCCGATTTTCCGAAGATTATAATATTAGCAAGATATGATAGTTGCGACACTGTTTGTTGATGACGGTATCATTTCACTTGTTGTAGATGCAAGAGGATTATGTTAAGCTTTATTGTGGATTGAGAAGGAGATTATCCAGGCATGTTAAGGCTATCCTTTCCTTTTTTTTGGCATGATCTATGACAAGTGCAAAGCGTAATGATATCCATAATGAATCCAGTCTTAGATGTAGGATATCCTGAGTTCCTTGACTTCTTAAGCCCGTAGGGGCATCCATAAGTTGTACGATTTTATAACGATTTCTAATTCCCGAAGGGGACATTCATAAGGTTTCCTTATTCCTATGCATTTCACATTTGATTTTTGAGTCTCGAAGGAGACATGAAGAGGGGAAGTAGTTCCCGTTTTGAACTAAAAGTTGCTCCGAAGGGAGTCTTTTAATGGTTTCCAAAGATTTTTTTGCATTTGCATATTTACATACATGCACGACATCATTTCATAGGGAAGGGGAAAGGGCTAAGACATTATATACGCAAACCACATGATCAGCTGGTATATGATGATTATGATGCCCGAAGGGGCCATTATGCTATTATGCCCGAAGGGGCTGCGAGCAGGGCGAAGGCATGCATTTTATATGTATATATATAGATATATATGTACATGTATATACATTGCATTTGCATATTTACATACATGCACGACATCATTTCATGGGGAAGGGGAAAGGGCTAAGACATTATATACGCAAACCACATGATCAGCTGGTATACGATGATTATGATGCCCGAAGGGGCCACAGGCAATTATGCCCGAAGGGCTGCGAGCAGGGAGAAGGCATGAAATATATATTTATATTTATATATCCATAGTGTATATACATATACATATACATATACATATACACATATATGTATATGTATATGTATATGTATATGTATATGTATATGTATATACACTATGGATATATATGGGATATGTATATACATATACATATACATGTATATCTTACTATCTATATGTATATACATGTACATATATATCTATAGATATCTAAATATCTATATCTATATCTATATATATATATATATATATATATATATATATATATATATATATATATATACATACTCATGCTGCATCAAAAGTTCATATGCAGATACATGTTTATCAGAGTTGGTTACAGGTATAGATTGAGTCTGTTACTCACTTATCATTCGAGTCGAGATATATTGTTTTAGTTCTGCCTTACATACTCGGTACATTATTCGAACTGACGTCCCTTTGCCTGGGGGCGCTGTATTGCATGCCACACAGGTGCAGACTGTTGAGTATAGGACACTTGCCATAGGATGTTCTCGGGCTATCAGCTGGATTGATTAGCTCCATTTCTATTCGGAGTGTTGCCGAGTCAGAGTACTTATGCATGTCCTCGAGTCAGAAAGCATTACGGGTATGTTGGGGCCCTGTCTCAACTTATGTTATGGTAACTTGGTCCTTGTAGAGGCTTTTGCAGACAGTGTCCTGTGGATACTGTGTGGAGATGTTGACAGTTGTGTAAAACGGCCATGTAGGTCGACGTGTTCATATGCATTGTTTTAAATATTTTATTGTGACCAAAGTCTTCTCTGAATTAATGATAAGGGAGAAGTCCCCGACTTGGTGAATGAGTTCTATGAAAAGGTTTTTCATGTTTTACTTGACAGAAGCGTCATTTCATAATTTGAAGGTTCACACAAGATTGTGACTTATAAGTGTAGAGATAGTAGGGCGCTCAGCCGAGTAGGGTCTTGAGTGTCAGTCGCGGCCCTCCGGTTTGGGTCGTGACAATTTCCCTCCATCATTCTCTAAGTGTACTTGGGAGATTTTGAGAGCCTTCTACCTGTTGTGTTAGTTTCGACTGGTGTTGCTACTTGGTTCAGTTGATTGAATGAAAAAGATAATCGTAAAAATGGTTATAGGTGTTCTGGATCGACCACTGGGACGTTCGAAGTGGTAAATCAATAATGAGGTTTGAGTACATTCTAGTTGTGGAGAAAATTTTGGAATTTGAGTTGAGGGCATTTGAGCAAAGGCACCTTGGTGGGTATATGTCAGAGCAGTAGAAGGGTTATATATGTGGTATGTTGGGTTTAGAAAGTTTTCGGTTTTAGAGTTGAGTAAGTTAAGGGAAACTCTAGGGTGTAAGGTGCATGACATGCTACTATCTCCAGTGTGTGACATGCTACTATCTCAAGGATTGACTCAGCTAGTTTGCTAGACTTGTCATTTTGCGGTATCCTATTGAGTAGGTTCGAGAAACAATTAGATGGTAACGAAGATTGTGATTTGATTGGAATTGAGGAACGGATGAGTCAGAAATATAGTTGATCGAGAATCGACAAAAATAAGATACATCATCGGCATTACTTAGGTTAGTGTAGGTTGTGGAAGTTTTCTCTCAAATATTTAAAACAGGGTATGATTGTGAGTGTAACACCTCTCCTCTTCGTCACAAGCAGTCCTTGGCTTATGGGTGGTCTATACCCTGAGTATGGGAATCTGTATCCGAGTTTTTTGAGAAATTAAGTGCCTTACCCCACGTGTACCAAAATGTAAGTATACTTTCTTTGCGATTTGATAGGAATTGAAGCTAAACGAATCGAATCGACGCGGGCCGGAGCCACTCAGGAATGTTTGCAGAACTCAGTCACCATCGAAGGGTTGTCGACATGTCGTCGCACCGTCGTGGTACACCGTCCCTGCTCTGCCACCTCTGAAGTTTCAGGTGGCAGGTCGACGGAGCACATCGACGAGCTGTTGACCCACCGTCGACCTGCACCATAGGAACTTTCGAGTTCCATCTACATATATTTGATTCTCACATTTTATTCTCATTATTTCAACTTCCAAAATCAGGTAAAGTCCTAGAATATTCCTCTCAATATTTCCATCATCATAGTGAATATTTAGCAAGATCCGAGCCCCGTAAACCCAAGCTTATAAAGGGAAAATTGCTCCTAGGGTTCTCTTGGAGTTGTTAAGCTTTGGGATTGGAGTTGAAGTTAGCTTCTTGGAACCCTAGATTCCTAAAGGTATGTATATGATTCCTACCTTTGTGTTTAAGTTAATTATCAAGAGTTTTAGTGGTCTTAAGTAAAGAGAATTATATCTATGAAAGTTGTAAATTGAATAAGGGTAGAGTTGGACTTGAGGGCCATTTTGAGGGATGATTTGGAGTAGAATTGATTATATTTGATATGTAAGTATTGATATGGTTGTTGTTAGTATTGATGTTGATATTCAAGTTAAATTGGAAATTGAGAAATTATTGAGTTATGAAGGAGATGTTGTCCAAACTTCGTTAAGTCCCTTTTTCACTTGATTTGGATGGTAAGTGTTATAAAGGGTCTAATTGTGGCCTATATTATCTTGGTTGTAGACTTACGTGTCACGACCCAAGTAGGGCCATGACGGGTACCCGGGGCTAACCACCGAGCACCACTCGTTCTATTACTCATTCTGCGTACAATTGTATTTCTTATGCTCATAATCGTAGGTATCCGTATTCGGCCACGTAGTGGCTCAACAATATCCATATTCGGCCATGTAGTGGCTCGACAATATCTGTATTCGGCCACGTAGTGGCTCGACAATATCACATACATGTCTTCCGTACCCAGCCATAACAAGGCTCGGTATATCTCATCATCATCATTGCCATCACATACATCTCATAAGCTTATCATAACTCTCCATAAAGCATGCGTTTGAATTTAAAGACAACCTATGAAAATCATATCATATTCGTAGCATGAACTTCGTAAAAATATCGTATGATAGGCTTTATAATCTCTAAACTTAGGCTCTTCATTACCATTATCGTATCTATAGCATATCTCCTACCTTTATCTCATATGAAACCCCCTATGAACATAGACTCGTAATTTTTCGGAACATGGGTCATAGAACATGCATTAGAGCTTATAGACAATTTATAACAATGTCGGGGTGACATAAGGTCGAGAACCCCCGACTACATTATGGAGTAATCATATTCATCATATCTCACCTTGAAGGAACTAACATTTTAAGGTGAGTGTACACCATGAAAAAAATCAAGGGATCGTAAGTAGGATCTTTATTTCATAGGCATCATATCTTGCTTTAGAATCTCTAGGCTTAAACTTACCATCATTATTTTCGTATTCATGACATATTTCTCATCTTTATCTCATAAGAAGCTCTTTATTAATATTGTCTCATAGTTCCCGGAATGTAAGAAAGTCATGGAGAGGTAGGGAGATAATATCATAGGAATCATGTAAGGGTCATTAGTTTCGTAGGAATATCGTATCATGAGCTTTAGGACTTCTAGACTTAGATTCATCATCGGTATTGTCATGATCGTAACGTATCTCTTTTCTTTATCTCATGTAAAGCTCTTTATACTAGTAGATTCATAATTCCCGATATGTAGGAAAATCATGGAAGGATAGGAGGATTCATACCATAAGAGTCATGCCTTAGAAAGAAAGGACTAGCCTTACATACCTCTTTCGTTTAACAATTTTCATCGCTTGATTGTTCTTCTTCAATGCTCACGTTTCTACCTTCAAGAGAATTCACATTCACATTAGCTAATCGATTATATGAACGTGCTTACTAAAGCTAGAGAAAATTGGGAAGCATTTCCTTTGTTTATACAACCTTCCCCATATTTTCTATCAACTCCCAAACATTTATAATAACGTTCACAATATCATAACCAACAATCGTCATTCATCTACATTACCCTCATTTCACAACCCTACTTCAATTCATCCATAATCATGGTCATAGTATACTAGTACGTTTTCTCACATATAAGGCTTATCCCATGTGCTTAATATCATTTATAGCATAATCGTAATCACAATATATCAAGAATCATTACTCAACCCAAGCTACTACTCACCAACAAACATCACTATTCTCACATTCAAGGCCCATTTTCTATATCCCTCTACATTCAAAGTGTTTCAACTTCTCACTACCTTAAAAAACATAGAAATACCATAAAACTTACCTTAGATAGTGTAGGAGCAAGTTTTGGATGATAGTCTTTCACTTGAAGAAAAACCCTAGCTTCAATCCAATGGGGTTTCTTGCCTTGGATGAACTCCAATGAGTTTCTTACACTTGATTTCCTTGGTTTGATGAGGTTGATCACAAATGTCTCTTGAGTTCTTGTGGAAGAAGTGTGGAGAGTTTTCTAGAATGTTCTTGAAGTGTGGAGTGAGAAAATGAAATGAAATAATGAGATTGAGGTCCCTTATATCAACTTAAAAATCTGCCTGACTCGGTTATACGGACCAATATACGGTCCGTATAAATTATATGGACCGTTTGTCTGGCCGTATATTTGGTCCAGTGGAGCTACCATTCTGGGCAGGATATACGGCCATACTTACAACCCGTATCTTTTGTACGGTCCGTATAGTGGACCGTACAATCCACAGTTTTTCGAAACTCGTTCTCGTCGACTCGTTTGATCTCCAATCCTTATGAAACCTTCTTAACACTTGTTTAACACTTCATTATCAATCTAAGGGACGTTATAACTTTTCTTTAAGACATCATCAAGTCATCATTAACTTGGTACCTTGTGAATCCTTTCCGGTACACCGCGTATGCCTTGCCTTTCTTGGCAAACTTTCTTCTATTGCCTCGAATATCTTCGAAATCTCATTTAGAATCATCAAATGTTATTTCTTACTCATCAAAACATCGTATACGTCGTGCCCTTCGTCAGTCTATTCACTGTGCATGGACAAAAAAATTTCCGAGGTGTAACATTACGAGTTCAAGAAGTAGACATTGGAAGAGTAGATATGCTTCAAGGTATGTGAAGGCTGTCACTTTTATTCTTTTTGCATGATCCTTTCTATCTGAACGAACAAGTGAGCGAGCGAGTTCCAAAGACTCTACTCTTAGATAGTACAAGATTCATCGTATCCTTGATCCCTTACGTTCATGTTCATGACTTCTAGAGATCTTTTATTATCCAGAGTAATCCGGAGTATATCTTTCGTGAGTCCTTTATGCATTATATATATACAAACATGTACAGCTATTTTCTTACACCACGCCTATCACACCCTAATCCCGCTAGGGTGTCATGGGCACCCGACCCCATACTCGGAGCCGAGCGAACCCGTTGACTCTTGTTACATACATAATCTTTTGGACCTTTAAATCAAATAAACATGAAATACATAATAAAGCTTTCATAAATATTCTTTTTTGTTGTTCTCGAATCAAACAAAATCTGTAATCATATAGAACTTATATCGTAATACAAAATGACACATCGGCTGATGGAGCCGCTTACAGAACTGACAACCAATACCCATGACTCCGTCTGCAAAGTATCTAACTGTCACACCTGTCACACCCTAATTCCACTAGGGTGTGATGGGCACCCGACCCCATATCCGGAGCCGAGCGAACCCACAGATTCCTATTACACACATATTTTCTTTGGAATCTGAAAATAAAATAAAAGTAAATTACGTATTAAGTTTCCGAAATCTTTCTTTTATCGTTCTCAAAATTTAACAAAATCTGTAATTATATAGAATTTATTACATAACACAGAATGATATATCGGCTGACGGAGCCGCTTATAGACTGACCACCAAAACCCACGACGCTGTCTGAAAAGTCTCTACATTATCCAGACATAACGGCACAGATATTCTGACTCGGCAGCACTCCAGGAACAAGTGGAGCCTACCAACTTCGCTGGAACATCTTCTGACAATCTTCTATTAATCTGTAGGTACCTGCGTGGCATGAAACGCAGCCCCCGAAGAAAAGGGGTCAGTACGGAATATGTACTGAGTATGTAAGGCATAAGATACGAAAAAAACGGAACCATAATCAAAACAAACAGTACAGAAGGTACGTACATTACCCAGAATACCAAATACTTACTTTCCAGACGCGAATCATGTATCAGAAGAAGTACAGACCCAGAATACCAAAACACCAGAATATCAAGATGCTTGTTTTTCCAGACACACAAATCATGAATGCAAATGTCATACGTAGTATAATAATGCCGCGGAACGTACGACCCGATCCATACATATATATACACATATAACGCTGCGGAATGTACAGCCCGATCCATATAACATATCACATGTGCAAATAACGTGTCCCGGCCCTCGAGTGAGGGACTCGGTGAATAGAATCATGTATGTCAACATCGTATATCACATATGCATCACGTGTCCCGGCCCTCGAACGAGGGACTCGGTGGATGAAATCATGCATGTCACATCAAATATCATGTATGCATGTAACGTGTCCCGGCCCGCCAGTGAGGGACTCGGTGGATAACGTGTCCCGGCCCTTCAATAAGGGACTCGGTAGAGGGGATCCCGTCCAGATCTGGCGCCATCATCATATAACGTGTCTCGGCCCTCTACTGGTGGGTCTCGGTGAACAATGCAGTGGGGTACGCACGAGAACATAACATGCCCTGGCCCGGGACGCAGTGAAGGACATACTGAAACTTGCACGAACAGAGTAGTGCAGAACCATATGCACACAAATCAAGACTCGACAGATACATACACTTACGGACATCAGAAGGCTCAGAAATAAGTTTCGGATCAATCCGACTTAGTATTAGAAAGTTACAAACGTTTGAAGTACAGAACGTTCTATAAGCATTTTAGAGCAAATCTGAGATCTTTTCCAAAGGTTAGGGACATTATGAGTTACAAAATTCTTTCACATGGGTCTTAAAAATAAATAAGGATAAATGATGGAAAAACAAGGATAAATAAGACATATTTCTCATCTTCTTTCCTTAAGAAAAATCAAGAAACTTGGAGAAGCCCCAAGTTGAAGGCCATTCGGCCATGTGCACCCCAACAAGAACCTCGAGAAAAATTTGTTCAATAATTATTTTCCTACTAATTGGAACGTCCCTAGCAAAGTGGAGTACCTATTGGAGCAAGAAAAATATATATTCTTGCAAGTTCATAACCATGGTCAAGTGAAGAAGTTGAAGGAAAAAGGTAAGAATTAATTTCGTTTTATATGTTATGGATGATTTATGTATGTTGGAGTGTGTGTGTGTGATGTGTTGTGTAGGAAGGATGAATTAAATATATGTAGTATGTTGGTTGTTGTTGAAGTGTATAGAAATTGATGAAAATGCATGAAAATTCATGGAAATGTGCATGTAGTGTTGTGGCCGTGGGGTATTGTGTAGTGTAGAAGAAAATGAATCAATTTTATTTAATATTTGGATTGTTGTCGTTGCGGATTCTATAATGTAAAATGAGGAATTAATGGCATGAAAGAAAGTTGTAATCGTTGGTGGGTTATGGTGAGAGTTAATGTGACATTAGTATAAATTCTTATATTTGTATGAATATGATGTTGTTAATGTGTGGTTCTTGATATGGTTATGAATCTAGTATAAGAGAAAATGTGTTGCTAATGTTTCCACTAAAGTTGGTAAGGTGCGGGTGGCATTTGTATATTGATTGGGACATTTTGAATATTATAATGTTGCTAGAATGATTGTTGGCATTGTTGTTGGTAGTCTGGCCGAGTTCCATTCTCGGATTGTTGTTGAAATTGGCCGAGTTGTATTCTCGGGGGATGGTATATTTACAGGGGAGATGCTGCCGAAATTTCGGCAGAACATAAGTGAATCTATTTAAGAAGTTAAGACAAGTGAATGACAATGAATCTAATGGTTATGTAAATTCTCTTGAATGTAGATTAGCGGGTTTGGACTAGTAAGCGTAGCTAGTTGGTCGTGGAACAGGTATGTAAGGCTTACCCTTTATTTCTTTGGCATGTCCTAGAGCCACATAAGGTATGATGTGATGTGCACTTTGGGGTAATTCCACTCTTGGATTCTAAGTTTGTCCCTAAAGAGTTTTGTATGTGTTAATGTCTGAAGTTTTGTTTGATATGTTTCTAAATGGCATTCATAAGACAATTGGTATGATTAACATTTTGATTTCCAAATGATAGTATGCTTAACTACTCTATTGAGTCCCTAATATATTTCAACTTGTACATACGATTCTAAAAGTCATATTTGATTTGGTCCATGGGGTATCCGGAGGAGATTGTTTCTGAAGTTCTATTTAATATGTTTCCGGGTCTGCCTATGATTCTGATTAACTTCTGATAAAAGTATGTCTGATATGATCCAGTTTGTTATACGATTGAATAATCAGATAAGTACAAAGAGTTTTGTTTCTGAAAGAATCTTGTAAGTCATAATGTCCCTAACCTTTGGAAAAGATCTCAGATTTGCTCTAAAATGCTTATAGAACGTTCTGTACTTCAAACGTTTGTAACTTTCTCATACTAAGTCGGATTGATCCGAAACATATTTCTGAGCCTTCTGATGTCCGTAAGTGTATGTATCTGTCGAGTCTTGATTTGTGTGCATATGGTTCTGCACTACTCTGTTCGTGCAAGTCTCAGTATGTCCTTCATTGCGTCCCGGGCCAGGGCATGTTATGTTCTCGTGCGTACCCCACTGCATTGTTCACCGAGACCCACCAATAGAGGGCCGGGACATGTTATATGATGATGGCGCCAGATCCGGACCGGATCCCCTCTACCGAGTCCCTTATTGAAGGGCCGGGACACGTTATCCACCGAGTCCCTCACTGGCGGGCCGGGACACGTTACATGCATACATGATATTTGATGTGACATGCATGATTTCATCCACCGAGTCCCTCGTTCGAGGGCCGGGACACGTGATGCATATGTGATATACGATGTTGACATACATGATTCTATTCACCGAGTCCCTCACTCGAGGGCCGGTACATGTTATTTGCACATGTGATATGTTATATGGATCGGGCTGCACGTTCCGCAGCGATATATGTGTATATATATGTATGGATCGGGCCGTATGTTCCGCGACATTATTATACTACGTATGACATTGGCATTCATGATTTGTGTGTCTGGAAAAACAAGCATCTTGATATTCTGGTGTTTTGGTATTCTGGGTCTGTACTTCTTCTGATACATGATTTGCGTCTGGAAAGTAAGTATTTGGTATTCTGGGTAATGTACGTACCTTCTGTACTGTTTGTTTTGATTATGGTTCCGTTTTTTTCGTATCTTATGCCTTACATACTCAGTACATATTCCGTACTGACCCCTTTTATTCGGGGGCTACGTTTCATGCCACGCAGGTACCTACAGATGAATAGAAGATTGTCAGAAGATGTTCCAGCGAAGTTGGTAGGCTCCACTTGTTCCTGGAGTGCTGCCGAGTCAGAATATCTGTGCCGTTATGTCTGGATAATGTAGAGACTTTGCAGACAGCGTCGCGGGTTTTTGTTGTCAGTCTATAAGCGGCTCCATCAGCCGATATGTCATTCTGTGTTATGCAATAAATTCTATATAATTACAGATTTTGTTAAATTTTGAGAACGATAAAAGAAAGATTTCGGAAACTTAATACGTATTTTACTTTTATTTAATTTTCAGAGTCCGAAGAAAATATGTGTGTAATAGGAATCTGTGGGTTCACTCGGCTCCGGATATGGGGTCGGGTGCCCATCACACCCTAATGGAATTAGGGTGTGACAAAGCCTAATATCCCTAGGGTGTGATGGGCACCCGACCCTTACTTAGGGCCGAGCGAACCCTCTGACCCTTAATGCACACATAATCTTTATGGATTTTTAAATCAAATAAAGATGAAATACATAGTACAACTTTCAGAAATATTCCTTTTCGTTGTTCTCAAATCAAACAAAAATATGTAATTATATGGAATTTTATCAGATAAAACAGAATGACATATCGGCTGATGGAGTCGCTTACAAAACTGACACATTATACCCACAACTCTGTCTGCAAACTCTCTAACATTAATCAGAAACCATAGCACATATACTCTGACTCGGCAGCACTCCAGGAGCAAATGGAGCTTGCCAACGCCGCTGGAACATCTTCTATAATGGCTTCTACTCATCTGGGTGTACCTGCACGGCATGAAACGCAACCCCCGAAGAAAGGGGGTCAGTACGGAAAATGTACTGAGCATGTAAGGCATGGAATACAGAAAATGGAACCATAATCGAAACATGCAGTACAAAGGTAATTACATTATTCAGAATACCAAAATGCTTATTTTTCCAAACGCAAATCATGTATGCCGAAGTCATATGTCAGAAGAAGTACAGGAAGTAAGTAAATCATCCAGAGTGCCAAAATGCTTACTTTCCAAACCCAGATCATGCGTACCGACATCATATGCCATCATAAGCATCTACATATAACCGATCCATTTGTAATATCATGGTGCCGAGGAACGTACGGCCCGATCCATAACTATAATACATTAGTGCCGAGGAACGTACGGCCCGATCCATAACTATATTATATTAGTGCCGAGGAACGTACGGCCCGATCCATAACTATATTATATTGCTGCGGAACGTGCAGCCCGATCCATACATAAATATATTATATTGCTGCGGACCGTGCAACACGATCCATACATATATATTATATTGTTGCGGAACGTGCAGCCCGATCCATACATATATATTATATTGCTACGGAACGTGCAGCCCGATCCATACATATATATATTATATTGCTGCGGAACGTGCATCCCGATCCATACACATATATTATATTGCTGCGGAACGTGCAGCCCGATCCATTTATCAATTCTAAGGCTTGATGGACAAGTATACTTACCGACACCTGAAGGCTCAGAAACAAGTTTCGGGTCAATCCGACGTAGTATAAGAAAGTTATGGGCGCTTGAAGTACAGAACCTTCTACGAACGTTTCAGAAGCCATTTTTTTGAAAATCAAAGCAGCAATCATGTCAAGTACCTTTCGGATATCGTTACGGATCAAATCAAATAGAGCTTTGGAACCATATGTACGTATCAAAATTTATCAAAGATTCCATGGAATAATCAAACGTGCTATCATTTGAAGATCAAAACTTTAGTCATATCAATTATCTTTCGAATGCCATTCGGAAACATATCAAACAGAACTTCGGACATCATAGATACGCATCAAAACCATATGAAACGGCTCATGGAAATCAAGGATATTAGCCATCCTAGTGGCTCTAAGAACAGGAGTTTCTTTGAAATCATACATATGCGTCATCTGCTCGTTTCATAAAGATCATGCCAAAAGAAACAAGGGGTAATCCTTACATACCTGTTCCACGTCCTATTAGCTACGCTTATTTATCCAAGCTTGCTAGTCTACATTCAAAAGAATTCACACAATCATTAGATTCGTCGCCATACTCTTGCCTTAGTTTCTCAAATAAATTCACTTATAATCTACCGAAATTTCGGCAGCATTTCCCCTGTAAATACAACCATCTCGAAGGATCCAACTCGGCTAAATCGTCAACCACAATACCAACAGTTATTCTAACAATATCCACAAGCAATTAAAAAAGCATACTAACGTTAGCAACTTCTTTCTACAAGCTTCGACAGCGTTTCATTTACGTTCAATTCACAATTGCTTACATATTCAAGTACTAATCCGTAACCGTTCAAACAATATTCAAGAATACTTCAAACAATCCGTACAATATTCAAAACAATTCAACCAATACTCTACTTCATCTGAAACCTTCCAAATGCAACAAGAACAATAGCAACACATTTCCTTCCTTCAAATTCAAGAACTACACCAACAATTCACACACTAACAACATTGTTTTCCATAAATACAAGAAATGGCTTTTATCATCACATTAGCTTCTAAACAACTCTCCAACACTTACAACTTCAACTAGAATCATTAAACTTTCATTTCCATCATAGATTCCATTTCAACAACAACCAAAATACTTAAGAAAAATTGATTCATTCTCTTCTATACCATACAACAACCACACGGCCACAACATATATCCATATCTTCATGAATTTCATCCACTTTTACCTACTACAACATACATAATCATCCATAACATATAAGAAGAGGATTAATCCTTACCTTTTTCCTTTAACTTCTCACTTAGCTAAGATTTGTAGCTTGCAAGAATGAATACTTTACTTGCTCCAATGACTATCTCATGTTAAAGAGGACCTTCAAATTAGTAGGAATGCTTGAAGAAAATAATTTTTGATCAAGTCTTTCCAAGGTTCTTGTTTGGTTAAGGATGGCCGAATGGCCCTTTGTATTTGGCTTCTCCAAGTTTCTTGACCTCTCCAAGGATGAAGATGAATAATATGACTAATAAGTCATCTTTTGGGTCATTTATTTTATGCATCCATGTGGGCCTTGGCCCACACCATACTTAGACGGCAAAATGGCCTAATTTATTCAAGCCCACTTTTTTTTTGTTTTGTAATTCATGAAAATTTATTTTCCAAATTCCAAGTTTTCCCCTATCCTTCCTCCATATTTCTATGAGCCATCTTGCGAATTTCCCTTTTTACCCCTAGTCTCTCTTAATATTTCCACATCAATAACTTTCATAAACAACTTGTGTGCTAAAGAAAATCAAAAATATAGCCTTGCTCTTAACTTTCCGCAATTTTCTTGAATTATCCGAATGTACAAAATGCGGGCTATAACATCCTCCCCCCCCCCCCCCCTTTAGAACATTCTTCCTCGAATGTTCTACTGATCTTATGGGGTCTTATAACACTTCGGGGGGTCCCTCTTATAGTTGTCCTTTTCTTCATGCCCATTCCTTATCTTTTACCCTATTTTCCTTATAATCGAACTCCTCGGTCTCTACATGAGTCCTCGTTCCGTATCATGGGTTTTCTAATCCACTGCGCCAACTCATTATCCTTGTCCTTCCTAGATCCTCTCTTCTCTGTTACTGTTTCGTCAATCGTTATTCCTTGTTGGCTCTCTGGTGTGGATCCCCTACAAATATGATCGAGTATCGCTTCACGTCGATGATTCATATAATTTCATAGCGTGTATTCTCATGCTCCGTATAATCAAAGGTCCATGAACTACTTTCTAGTGTCTGATAAGCCCTTTTATTCCCTTCACAGGCGCTGCGTTCTTTCTTTCCTTCAAAAATTTTCAAACTACCAATCGTTGATACTTTCGTTATAATAGTCATTGTCACCCGAAATATCCCTTGAGTCTTATCATTTTCTCCATTATCCTTTGTGAACTTAGCTTGTAGCCCTTTCCTGCTCTTTTTATTACTCCTTAAAACATGTCGCTGCGTATTTAAGTACGGTGCCAATTTTCCCGATATGAGGGATTCAAATCATGGCATAAACATATCATAATTCATGTTGGCATGAAGCATTCTCTCAAGGTGTCTTTCATCCTTTCCCTTCATGTCGGCCTCACGGTACACTTCATTGTAAACTCGTTTCTATTCCTTTCATGCATTCTCTTGATATGCCGATATGTTTTGTACTCTGGCCCCGAGTTAATAAATTTCTTTTTCTGGCGCTTGAAAGTGTTGTGATTCTTTTAGAGTCTGATGTAATATATTCTCCCCCCCCCCCCCCCCCTTTTAAGGGGCTCCTAATACGCTAACAGTCCTTTTGTGAAGTCTTTATCTAGTTTATACTTTACTCCTTATCTTTCTTTCCAACTCTGTGCATAACATATCGAAACTTCTTACCATAAGTTTTCCTTTCATTTTGCGCCTATATCATCATTCTTGTCAATATTCCCATATCTTCCTATCCACTATTAGTCCCTTTCACCCATTTAGCTCACTTACTCGTAATTTTCCTTAACTACGCCTTTGCGTCACAGCTGTGCATCCATGTTGTCTCGAGCGTCCTGCTACTTTTTCTCTTAGCACAAAATCCTTACAGTTTATACTCTCTCTATCCTTGCTCATTGAGCCTTTGACCATACTTATGATACTATGACCGAGCAGTCTTCCATGCACATTCTTTATATTTCATTCCATTTCCTCTAAGATCAAATCTTTCAGACCTCACATGAATTCTCATTCCCTATCATTAATTTCCTAATTAACAATGTCGCCCCATCATCCTTATTCTTCTCTTATTACGTAATTGAGTTCCTATTATTTTACTCCCAAACGTTCTCTTCTCCTTTTGCGTTTTGTGGCATCGGCTCTGAAGTTCATGAAGTTTTACTTTAAACGCACAATTCCGTTCTATTCTTAAATTATCCTTTTGGAAAGTAGTTCCATGTTCGAGAAAACCACATTAATATAGCTGCACATTTTATTCCTTTATATACCTTTCAAGGGCCTAAATCTCCTAACATCATCACAAGGCTTAATCTTTCTTTCTCTTACTTCACATCCCCCGTCCTAGTCACTATTCTTTTAGCCCCACTTATTGAGATTGGTCCTCGAACCTCACACATTCCTCTTTTGTTTCATATTGCCACACTTTCTCCTTTTCACGTAGGTACCTTTGAATTTTTAGCCAAGTAGTCTCGTGCTTTGCCGATAGTTTCTCTCAGGGCTTCACTCACTAAGGTTTCTTACCTTTTACCGTTTTTCGACATTTTGATCTCCTTACCTTCTATTTACTCACTCTCTTTCTTTTCCAAGTATCGTTGTATTAGAACTTTCAAATCTTAACCCGTAGTGAAAATAACATCAGCTTACCTTATAATACTTGTACCATATCTTTTTCTTGTTACTTGGACTTCGGTACCCTTGCTCGATTGAGGCCTTCTATACCGTAACACCGGTTGCTGGGATACACATGCCCGCTGATACAATCATATATGGGATATCATACGGTTGCTGGGAAACACATGCCCGCCGATACAATCATATATGGGATACCATACGCATTCACACACACGCACACACAAATATATATATATATATATATATATATATATATATATATATATATATATATATAATTACTATCAACTAGCCCACAAAATACTTCCAAACGCTATTCAAGCCTATCCTAATTCCAGAGCTGTGATGCACTTTCTGTCTCTTCACCAGTCTAGTCTGCCTCGTCCTGCGCGACCTCTTATGGTCTCCAACCATCCCGTATACTCTAGTTTCCCTTAGGCCACTCTAGCTTCTCATTTGTCTCTTATGTCTGGATAAATAGAATTTCTTGCACCTTTCCCAGGGAGTCACCCATCCTAAGATTTCTCCCACCTTAGCACGCTTAACCTCGAAACTTCGATGGGATCCGGTGCCTTAATGCTGATATAATCGCGTCCGCTTCCTCGCATGACCTTTATTACATGGTCTAGAGCAAATTGAAGTCTTACAGATTCCGAGACATTTTCATAACACGTCCTTCCCTTTACAATTACTATTTTACCATTTTCCATCTTCAATATTCACCCTTCACCTTCGTGTATCACTACCTTTCGTCCTAGATTCCCAAATTGCTGATGGTAACAAATATACCTTCGCCGCCGTTACTTGTAAGTACTCGGATATCAGTCTCTTAGGATTTCCACTCACCATCCTTACATAATAATCTACAGCAAAACTGATTGTCGACTTTCCCTGAATCCTCCAGCAGACCTTGTTCTTACTAAACCTCGAATGTTATCCATTTTAATCCTCTGGACTGCTAATCGTCTTTCTCGCTATTATTCTTCATGTCATACCAAATCCATAACCTTTTTGAAACAACTCATTCCACTTATTGTCCTTTTACGATATTTCCTTTCCACGCTCCTTCCCGTTGGCATACCTAACTAAATAACCTGATTAACAATTTCGGCATAATCTCTTTTACCATTCTTACTATTCGATAGCTGTACGCAGCAAATATCGACAATACCTCACAGAACATACAGTCATACAACATATTCCAGCCACCCAGAGCTTCCAATTTCAAGTAACAGTACAAATATATCAAGGCTTACTTCTATAACTTTCCATATCATCACTTACCTCCTTCCGTCGTATGTAAGGCTTATATAAGGAATTTCATTTTCCTATGACTTGGATCTATCGCACGATCTTAAGACATAAAGAAGGTCAACAATCCCTAGATGCCCTGCAGCCTCCTGTTTATAAATGTGGACGGCTTCACACCCATAAACAGGACTCTACTGGACACGACTTTGCAGACAACCCCTAGGCCAACCCGCTCTGATACCACTTTGTCACACCCTAATCTCCCTAGGGTGTGATGGGCACCCGACCCTTACTTAGGGCCGAGCAAACCCTCTGACCCTTAATGCACACATAATCTTTTTGGATTTTTAAATCAAATAAAGATGAAATACATAGTACAACTTTCAGAAATATTCCTTTTCGTTTTCTCAAATCAAACAAAAATCTGTAATTATATGGAATTTTATCACATAAAACAGAATGACATATCGGCTGATGGAGCCGCTTACAAAATTGACACACTATACCAACAACTCTGTCTGCAAAGTCTCTAACATTAATCAGAAACCATAGCACATATACTCTGACTCGGCAGCACTCCAGGAGCAAATGGAGCTTGCCAACGCCACTGGAACATCTTCTATAATGGCTTCTACTCATCTGGGTGTACCTGCGCGGCATGAAACGCAGCCCCCGAAGAAAGGGGGTCAGTACGGAAAATGTACTGAGCATGTAAGGCATGGAATACAGAAAACGGAACCATAATCGAAACAAGCAGTACAAAGGTAATTACATTATTCAGAATACCAAAATGCTTATTTTTCGAAACGCAAATCATGTATGCCGAAGTCATATGTCAGAAGAAGTACAGGAAGTAACTAAATCATCCAGAGTGTCAAAATGCTTACTTTCCAAACCCAGATCATGCGTACCGACATCATATGTCATCATAAGCATCTACATATAACCGATCCATTTGTAATATCATGGTGCCGAGGAACGTACGACCCGATCCATAACTATAATACATTAGTGCCGAGGAACGTACGGCCCGATCCATAACTATATTATATTAGTGCCGAGGAACGTACGGCCCGATCCATAACTATATTATATTGCTGCGGAACGTGCAGCCCGATCCATACATATATATATTATATTGCTGCGGAACGTGCAGCCCGATCCATACATATATATTATATTGCTGCGGAACGTGCAGCCCAATCCATACATATATATTATATTGCTGCGGAACGTGCAGCCCGATCCATATATACATATATTATATTGCTGCGGAACGTGCAGCCCGATCCATATATACATATATTATATTGCTGCGGAACGTGCAGCCCGATCCATTTATCAATTCTAAGACTCAATGGACAAGTATACTTACCGACACCTGAAGGCTCAGAAACAAGTTTCGGGTCAATCCGACTTAGTATAAGAAAGTTATGGGCGTTTGAAGTAGAGAACCTTGTACGAACGTTTCAGAAGCCATTTTTTGAAAATCAAAGCAACAATCATGTCAATTACCTTTCGGATATCGTTACGGATCAAATCAAACAGAGCTTTTGGAACCATATGTACGTATCAAAATATCTCAAAGATTCCATGGAATAATCAAACGTGCTATCATTTGAAGATCAAAACTTTAGTCATATCAATTATCTTTCGAATGCCATTCGGAAACATATCAAACAGAACTTCGGACATCATAGATACGCATCAAAACCATATGAAACGCCTCATGGAAATCAAGGATATTAGCCATCCTAGTGGCTCTTAGAACAGGAGTTTCTTTGAAATCATACATATGCGTCATCTGCTCGTTTCATAAAGATCATGCCAAAAGAAACAAGGGGTAAGCCTTACATACTTGTCCCACGTCCTATTAGCTACGCTTATTTATCCAAGCTTGCTAGTCTACATTCAAAAGAATTCACACAATCATTAGATTCATCGCCATACTCTTGCCTTAGTTTCTCAAATAAATTCACTTATAATCTACCGAAATTTCGGGAGCATTTCCCCTGTAAATACAACCATCTCCGAGGATCCAACTTGGCTAAATCATCAACCACAATAGCAACAGTTATTCTAACAATATCCACAAGCAATTCAAAAATCATACTAACGTTAGCAACCTCTTTCTACAAACTTCGATGGCGTTTCATTTACGTTCAATTCATAATTGCTTACATATTCAAGTACTAATCCGTAACCATTCAAACAATATTCAAGAATACTTCAAACAATCCGTACAATATTCAAAACAATTCAACCAATACTCTACTTCATCCGAAACCGTCCAAATGCAACAAGAACAATAACAACACATTTCCTTCCATCAAATTCATGAACTACACCAACAATTCACACACTAACAACATTTTTTTCCATAAATACAAGAAATGGCTTTTAACATCACATTAGCTTCTAAACAACTCTCCAACACTTACAACTTCAACTAGAATCATTAAACTTTCATTTCCATCATAGATTCCATTTCAACAACCAAAATACTTAAGAAAAATTGATTCATTCTCTTCCATACCATACAACAACCACACGGCCACAACATATATCCATATCTTCATGAATTTCATCCACTTTTACCTACTACAACATACATAATCATCCATAACATATAAGAAGAGGATTAATCCTTACCTTTTTCCTTTAACTTCTCACTTAGCTAAGATTTTTAGCTTGCAAGAATGAATACTTTACTTGCTCCAATGACTATCTCATGTTGAAGAGGACCTTCAAATTAGTAGGAATGCTTGAAGAAAATAATTTTTGATCAAGTCTTTCCAAGGTTCTTGTTTGGTTAAGGATGGCCGAATGGCCCTTTGTATTTGGCTTCTCCAAGTTTCTTGAACTCTCCAAGGATGAAGATGAATAATATGACTAATAAGTCATCTTTTGGGCTATTTATTTTATGCATCCATGTGGGCCTTGGCCCACACCATAATTGGACGCCAAATGGCCCAATTTATTCAAGCCCACTTTTTTTTTTGTTTTGTAATTCATGAAAAGTTTGCCCCTAGCCTTCCTCCATATTTCTATGAGCCATCTTGCGAATTTCCCTTTTTACCCCTAGCCTCTCTTAATATTTCCACATCAATAACTTTCATAAACAACTTGTGTGCTAAACAAAATAAAAAATATAGCCTTGCTCTTAACTTCCCGCAATTTTCGTGAATTATCCGAATGTACAAAATACAGGCTATAACACTAACATTAACCTGACACCATAGCATATATACTCTGACTCGGCAGCACTCCAGGAACAAGTGGAGCTTGCCAACTCTGCTGGAATATCTTCTATGATAGCTTCAAATCATCTGGGTGTACCTGCGCGGCATGAAACGCAGCCCCCGTAGAAAAGGGGTCAGTACGGAATATGTACTGAGTATGTAAGGCATAAGATACAGAAGACGGAACCATAATAAAAACAAATAGTACAAAAGGTACGTACATTACCCAGAATACCAAATAATTATTTTCCAAACACGAATCATGTATCAGAAGAAGTGCAGATCCAGAGTACCAAACCACCAGAATATCTAGATGCTTGTTTTTTTTCCAGACACAAATCATGGATGCCAATGTCATACGTAATATAATAATGCCGCGGAACGTACGGCCCGATCCATATATATATATATATATATATATATATATATATATATATATATATATATTGCTGCGGAACGTGCAGCCCGATCCATATAATACATCACATGTGCATATAACGTGTCCCGGCCCTCGAGTGAGGGACTCGGTGAATAGAATCATGTATGTCAACATCGTATATCATATATGCATAACGTGTCCCGGCCCTCCAGCGAGGGACTCGGTAGATAAAATCAAGCATGTCACATCAAATATCATATATGCATGTAACGTGTCCCGGCCCGCCAGTGAGGGACTCGGTGGATAACGTGTCCCGGCCCTTCAATAAGGGACTCGGTAGAGGGGATCCGGTCCGGATCTGGCGCCATTATCATATAACGTGTCCCGACCCTCTACTGGTGGGTCTCGGTGAACAATGCAGTGGAGTACGCACGAGAACATGTCCTGGCCCGGGACTCAGTGAAAGACATATTAAGACATGCACGAGCAGAGTCGTGAGAAACCATATGCACACATATCAAGACCAGATAGATAAGTATACTTACCGACACCTGAAGGCTCAGAAACAAGTTTCGGGTCAATCCGACTTAGTATAAGAAAGTTATGAGCGTCCGAAGTACAGAACCTTCTACTAACGTTTCAGAAGCCATTTTTGAAAAATCAGAGCAACAATCATATCAAGTACCTTTCGGATACCGCTATGGATCAAATCAAATAGAGCCTTTGGAACCATACATACGTATCAAAATATATCAAAGACTCACTGGAATAATCGAACGTACTAGCATTTGAAATTCAAAACTTTAGTCACATCAATTATCTTTCGAGTGCCATTCAGAAACATATCAAACATCATAGGCATATCAAGAACCATGGGGATCATAGTCATATATCAAACCGATCCGAGCCCGTTTGCGAAAGTTACGAACTTTATTCGACATAGAATCCTTTAGGAACAGAGACTCTTATGCAACATTTACTTCCCAATCATACAAAAGACGCAAGGACCATATTACGACTACATTAAGAATGCTAACATCAAGAAGTGAATAGGAATCGTAGACATGCTCGGATCGTAAGAATAGAGTTACCCCAGGATGCATATCATACCTTATTTGGCTCTAGGACATGCCAAAAGAAAGAAAAGGGTAAGCCTTACATACCTGTTCCACGTCCTATTAGCTACGCTTGTTCGTCCAAACTTGCTAGTCTACATTCAAGAGAGTTCACACAAACGTTAGATTCATCGTCATACACTTGTCTTAGATTCTCAAACAAATTCATTTATATTCTGCCGAAATTTCGGCAGCATCTCCCCTGTAAATACACCATCCCCGAGAATCTAACTCGGCCAAATTATCAATCAACAATCCGAGAATTCAACTCGGCCAAATTATCAACAACAATACCAACAATCATGATTCCATCTCCAACAATTAATTCAAAATGCATTCTCACATTAGTAGCTCCTTTCTACATAATTCGGCAACAATCCGATTTCATTCCATTCAACTATATACATTCAAGCCAACATCAACTCTCACATATTCAAGTACTAATCCGTAATCATTCAAACGAGATTCAAAAACATTTCAAATAATCCACACAATATTCAAAACAACCCAACCAATATGCAACACCACCCGAAACCTCCCAATTTCAATAAGAATAACACCACCACATTTCTTTCTTCCAAATTCATTAACTACACCAACAATCCACACGTTAGTAACATCATTCTCATAAATACAAGAAACTAACTTAATATCACATTAACTTCTAAAACAGCCCATAACCAACCATAACTCCAACTTGAGTCATTAAATCTTCCTTTGGCATCATAGAATTCACAACAATAACAACCAAAGCATTAAATAAAATCAATTCATCACATCCTACCAAAACAACCCCTATTCGGCCAACATCAACATGCATGGTTTCATGAATTCCATCCATTTCTACACACTACAACATGTACAAAACATTCACATCATATGAAAAAGAGGATTAAACCTTACCTTTTCTTCTTACTTCACAACTTAGCTCGAGTTTGCAAGCGACGAAACGAATGGTTTGTTGGTTCCAACAACTATCTCATGTTAAAGAGGACCTTCCACTTGGCGGAATTGCTAGAAGAAAATAATTTTTTCCTTCAATTTTCCATGGACCTTGTTTGGCCAGCCCATGGCCGAATGCCCCTTCCTTTTTGTTTCTCAAAGTTTCTTGAAATTTCCAAGTTGGAAGATAATGACTTATGTCTTAATTCTCATGCCTCATATATATATATATATAACCTCCACCAATATAAGGTGCACACATTGTTATGTCCCGTATTTTCGTATAACGGGAAATCAAGAAATAAAGAAGACTTGTGTGTTGAGGAAATATTTTGATTTTGGTGAATATGAATATGTTGGTTATGGAGTTATTAATGTTAAGACGTCGGGGAAGGCCGAGGGTAAATTTGGAACTTCGGAAATTAGTTTCGGGAATTACAAAACGGGACATTTTATGAATTGGGCTAAGAAAATGGAATACAAAAATTGAGGCCCAAAGGAAGTGAATTGGCCGGCCCAAGGGAGCAAGTCCAAGTCCATTTATTAAGGTCATGTGCTATGCACATGACCTAGGAGTGGATATATATGATATATGTTAGCTTTATCAAGATCAAAAAAAAATAAATCTCAAGAACACCATTGAAGGTGCTCTCGGCCGAAAAAGAAAGAGAAAGAAAAAAAAAATTCGTGGCTTGTTTCTAATCCAATCACCTAGTCTCTTTTGGAATGATTGATGAGTTCGAGGTGCTCTTCGTGGTGGTATAATTAGATTGGCGTAAGGTGCTCGTTTGCGGCAAATCGGAAATTCAAGAAAAAGGTAAGATCTTTATGTTTTAATGCTATGAAATGGATACATATGTGTTAGTGATTGAATTGGCATGAAGATTTTGGAATGGTGTTGTGTTTGTGCATGGCGTGTGTGTGCAAAAAGAGTGTGTTTGGCCGTGGGTTTTATAAGGTTTAAGGCATAAGAATTTGATCTTATTTAGCTTGAATGATGTGTTGTTGTGGTCATTATGTTGTAAAGGATTGATTAAGGAATTGAGTTGGCGTTAGAAAATAATTTCGGACGTTATCGGAAAGTGTATACCTTTGGTATATTTGTGTATATCATAGTATATATATGATACTAAAGACTTTAAATATGATTTATGGTTGATGATAATGAGTTTGGAATGAAACGACGCAAGTTAGAACGTTCATCGTAACTTTTGGTGTTTTGAATGAAAATGGGAAAGTAGTGAACTTTGGGGATGTTTGTATGTGGTTTGGAACTTGTTTGTTATGTAATGGAATAATCTTGAATGAATGAATACAATAATGTGGATATGAGTTGAAATTGTGAAGTTTGGAAATAGGATTACCAACTTATGGAATGAGGTGCAATTGTGAAGTTAGTGTGTTTGATTGTGATTCGTATTGTGTATTGATGTTTGGGCTGTTGATGTTGTTATATTTTGAGCCGAGCTAAGTCTCGGGGGTGTTAGATTTATAGGGGAAGTGCTGCCGAAATTTCGGTAGCCAAATATAGCCCAAAGACTAAAATGTTAATTCTCATGAATAGTAACTGGTAAAAGTGACCATTTGCAGTTTCTGGACGAAACGGGAATTGCGATTTGAGGAGCGTAAGGCGCCAACCAGGTATGTAAAGCCTACCTATCATTCTTTTGGCATGTCCTAGATATACTAGGTTAAGATCGGCCCCTCGGGAATAATCCTACTCTTGGAAATCGAGGTTCAAGTTCGAGCACTATTCACTCAGCGCGATTGAACCCTCTTTGTCACATTTGGTTAAAAGAATGTTCGTACCTCCATAACTTGTGCTGTTGTGTCCGAAACTCTTCGAAACTTTTGTAAATGGCTCTATGGAGCCGAAAGTCTGTGATTTGTGTCCGCCACCTCAATTTGACTCGAGGTGGGCCCGCGAGCCCCGAGGCTCCCCTTATTCGGTTTGTTTGATTCATTTGTGTCCGTTATGATCCGCAACCGTCTGTTTAGGACCCAAGGATGTGTTTGAAACTTTCTATGCCATTAATGTACGTTCTGTACTTTGAATGATGTGAGATTTTCGGAAAATGACTTATGAACAGTTTTCTTGCGAATTTGGCAGTTTGGAACTTCGTAACTTTTATACGCATACTTTGATCAGTCTGATTCCTACTCCGATCCTTCGGGCGTCAGTACATACCTCTACGTAAACTATATGTTAAGTCCGACAAATTATTTTTGATATGCATATGATTTCTGCACTACTCTGTTCGTGCTGTCTGCTATGATTTCGTTCGTCGGTACCCGGGCCGACTTTGTGATCGTGCGCACTATAATATATTCGGGAGTTATGATGTGTTACGGTTTCCGAGGCCTCGCCATAGGGCCGGTTACCGTTTATGGAGTTATGATGTGATATGGCATTTGATACGTTCTGATGATATGATGTGTGTGTGATACGATGTGTCTGGAGATTGTACGGAGATTTGAAACCTTCTGGAGTTATGATGTGTTGTGGCACCAGCGTCGGGGGGTGACCACGTTCCTAAACCCTATACATGATTTGATTTGCATTTGTACGTTCGCCTCCCGCACAGGTGTGCTTTGTTGCGATGTTGGTGTGTTTGTTCTTTCTGACTCTAGCTGTGTTTGTGATTTCTGTACCTTTTGCTTTACCTACTCAGTACTTCTCCCGTACTGACCCCCGTTTCTTCGGGGGCTGTGTTTCATGCCCGCAGGTACAGAAGCTCGTTTGGGTGGTCCTCCAGTTTAGGCTACTCATTCTGCTGTGTTGGAGAGCTCCCCTTTGATCCGGAGCCTACTTTGGTACATGTCTTTTGTTGTGTCTGTATTCTGTACATTTGTGGATGTGTGGGTACGGCGGGGCCCTGTCCCGTCATATGTTCATATGTTCTGTTTTGTCTAGAGGCCTGTAGTCAGATTTGTGGGTCGTGGGTCCGGTGTGTTTGCATGTGAGTCTGTTTTACGATCTTAAGTGGCCCGTACGCTACTATGGCCAAGTCGGCCTCTGAGTTTGTATGTATGTGTATGCATTTGGGGGCGATGTGCATTCCGCCACCCTTCTGATGTGTGTGTGTGAAATTTGGCGATGTACATTCCGCCTTCCTTCTGATTTGTGATTTGTCTGATCTGTACGGGCGACTGCTTGGGATAAGTGTTCGGTAGATGTCTGATTACGATGATGAGTTCGAATAACGTACGTTGAGTTTGGACGAGTCTGATTACGATGGTCTGGGTGTGAGTTCGTTTGGGGTGTCCCAGAAGGACACCAGTCGCGGCCCACGGGGCTGGGTCGTGACACACATGTACCACTTCATGGCTTGCAACAATTGGCCAACCATGAGTGGGGCCCACATCACAACTCACGGCCACTTAAGGCCATTTCATGAAATTTCTTTCAACTTCTAGCCCTTAATTTTTCCTTAATGTTTCCATGTGCCACTTTATGATTTTCCCTTTTTACCCCTAGCCTTTCTTAATTTTTCCATACCAATAATATTCATAAATAATATCCATAACAACTTGTGTATTAAGATAATTTTGGAAAATGGTCTTGCCCTTAGCTTGCCACGACTATCTCGAAATATCCGAACGTACAAAATACGGGCTATAACAACGCCTATATGGCCGGGAAGTATAACACCGTGCCTATATGGCCGGGCAGTATAACACCGTGCCTATATGGCCGGGAAGGACCACTAGTGGGCGGCCTGAGTTGACTATCGTCTCAGACGCAGGATGCTCGGACGCGGGATGATGATGATCACACCACACCTATATGGTCAGGCAGTTTAATATATATACACACACACACACACACAGATGTACATGATTTTTTTACAGAGTGCATGCATATCATACACTGCACAGTTATCTTCAGTCATGCAGATGCATTCAGACAGTCAGTTTGTTTATAAGTTTCAGATTCCTTTTATGATTCTTATGTATATGTTACTCTTATGCCTTGCATGCTCAGTACATTGTCCGTACTTCCCCTATTGCTCGGGGGGCTGAGTTCATACAAGCAGGTACATGTAGACAGACAGGCGGTCCAGCCCAGTAGGACATTCCTCTAGCGGTGGTTAGTGTGCTCCACTTGATCTGGAGCAGCAGTTCATTTTGGTATGCTACTTTTGAGATATAGATATGGATATGGGTATGATCGGGCCCTGTCTCGTCCTTTCTACAACTTTTATTCTAGTAGAGGTCTATAGACACTTATGTGTAGATGACTTGTGACGTAGCCTTGTCGGCTCCTATTCTTTTGTGTACAGTTCATGTGACAGCATAGTCGGCTTGTATTGTTGCCTTCAGTATATATATATGCGCACAGTTCTTGATATTGTTCTTTCATGAGTCAGTTTAATCCAGATTGAGTTGCTTGTGGGCCCTTATTATATAGTATTATCCAGGTATGAGTATAGGGGTGTTTGGTCGTGTTACACCTTGGAAAATTCCCCGTTAGTGTACAGTGAATAAGCTAGCGAAGGACACGAGGTATATGATGATTTGGATAAGTAAGAGAATGCATTTGATGATCTTAATCGAGATTCGAAGACATTGGACGTAAAGAAAGATGTTTTATGAAGGAAATAAAGGATATGTTATGTATCGGGTAGGAATTATGGATGATGAGTTAATGAGGGCCTAATTGTCACGACCCAGCTAGGGCCGCGACTGGTACCCGGAGCTAGTTACCGAGCACCGCTCACTCTACTACTTATCTTGCCCATCTAATATTCTTTTATCAATTTACATGCCAGTTGTAGGAAAATCATAATTAAACAAACATAAATACTTTATATACAATTGCCTTTCGGCCCTCAAAATAATATACATGCATATGAAAACGTCTTGTGAGACCATCTAACCCACACTGCGTATCTACGAGCCTCTACTGACATACTGTATATTCATGGACGGAACAAGACTCCGTCGTGCCCAAAAATATACATATATACCAAAAGGGTAATCCTAAGCACCTCCGGACAATGGAGTGCTTTCAACCAGCTGACTGCTACTGAGGATCTGGGCCAAGCTCTCCTCCCTGTCTACCTGTGGGCATGAACACAGCGTCCGAAGAAAGGACGTCAGTACGAATGTTGTACTGAGTATGAGAAGCATAAACAAGGAAGGAAAACATCAACAACATAGTAATAACATCAACAGGAAATATCTGGATCTGTCTGATAATCATAAAGGAAATCATGCGTGCCATCTTACTCATACTCATCCTCATAACATGTATGCATCATATGCAAGCTGCCCGTCCATGTCAGAACGGTGTGATAATCAATAATATTAGCCCGCGTCCAGGCCTCCCGCGTCCGGGGTACCATCTCATGCCGCCCACTAGTGGTGTCTGCCCATGCCCGAAGGTCATGGTGTATCCGTATAGCTGCCCGCCTTGGCGGTGACTGCCCGGCCAACTAGGCACGGTGTGAAATGCTCATGTCATGCTTATCATAAAATGCTCATAATAATAATAATACTCATCATAAAATACTTATCTCATTGTAATACATGCATAAAGCTCAAGATCAACCTTACTCTATCGGGGTGACGTAAGGTCGTGATCCCCCGATTCCATTATGGAACAACTATTAATACTCTGCCTCACCTTGAAGGAACTAGTACATAAGGTGAGTGTAAGCGATAATTAACATCATCATTATACTAGCATCATCATATCGTATAACTTATCTCATATGGACATTCGTAAGTGTAAGCTATTAACTTCTTAGAAAGTGAGAGCTCATGAAGGGAATAGGAAGTTACATCAAAGATTCATGCCATTAGAAAGAAAAACTAGCCTCACATACCTTGGTCGCTTAGCTAAGATGTCGCTCACTTATTCTTCGTCGATATCACGTCGTTACCTTCATAAGAGAATCCGTATCACCATTACTAAACTAACTACAAGAATGTATCGCAATTTCTAGGAAAAGTCGTACAACGCTTCCATCGTTCGTACCATTTTTCTCATGTTTCATATCACTCCCAACATTTATAATTCTACTGTCAAAATCGTACTCAACATTCATCATTTACATACAATTGGTAAAATTCACCATTTTCCTCAAATTTTCCCCTTATTTCTACTTCTAGCTTATCCTTGCGTTTTCATGCATTAATTGCTTGTTTCATGATATAAACATCATTTGTAACGTATTTGTATTCATGACACTTCAATGTTCATAGTTCAATTCAACTATCATTCATTTATGTCACTATTCACTCAACAATGACCCATTTCTCTGTCCTTCTACATTTCAAGTGTCTATGCTTTCCAATACCTCAAACGACACGGAATGATCATGAAACTTACCTTGGATAGTGGTTGAACAACCCTTGAGTTGAAATTCTTCACTTAGCCAAAACCCTAGTTCCACCTTCTTGGGAATTCTTGACTTAGATGATGCCTTGATGTGTTCTTGCACTTGGTTTCATAGATTTTGTGTTGTTGGACTTGATATCCCCTTTGATTCTCTTGGGTTCTTATGGATGGAGTGTTTGGAAAGTTCTGGAGGTTTCCTGAGTTGCATGAATGATGAATGAAATAAAATGAGGCCAAATGTTCCTTTTAATAACTCAATGATAATGTTTAATGAATTTCTGTCGGGATGAACAGTGACCGTAATGTGCAGTTTACGGACCGTATTTTGATTTACGGTCCGTCCCAGTGAACGTATTTAAGCATTCTCTCAAAAGCAGAGAGTTTGGCTGGTGGACAGGGCAGTTTACGACCTGGTTTACGGTCCGTAAACCAGTTTACGGGCCGTAAACTGGGTCGTATTTAACCATATTCAACAATTTCCAGAAAGTTGAGATTTTTGGCGGGTTGAAGGACGAGTGCACTATACGGTCCGTAAACCACTATACGGTCCGTATAGTGCCATATACGACCACTGGCAGTGAATTTCTCTGCAACTTTATTATTTTTCCGAGATTTCATAATTAGCCATTCCCGACTTAGTGAAACACCATACACTCATCATACCAGTACGGGAAAACTTCCGAGGTGTAACATTCTTCCCCCCTTTTGGAACATTTGTCCTCGAATGTTCGACACTCGGGGATTCTACAAAATTTTTGCCAGAATTTCCTTTGTAATTTGGCAATACCAATTTACCACAACGACCCATAGTATCATCGCCTCACAGGGCTATGTCACAATATCAACACATTTATGGCCACACACGACCAAAAACATAAAATTAAACATTCATACCTCATATTTTCGACGTCTCATCTTGAATCTCTTCTGGGGATTGGAACAAATGGGGGTACATAGATTTCGTCTTCTCCTCCGCTTCCCAAGTCATTTCTTCCCGATTATCGTTCTGCCACAGAACTTTGACTGAAGCAACCTTTTTATTCCGAAGCCTTCGCACTTGTCTATCCAAAATAGCAATGGGCACTTCTTCGTATGTCAACTTCTCTGTCACTTGTACATCATCAATCGGAACAATCCTCGTAGGGTCTCCAATACACTTGCAGAGCATCGAAACATGGAATACTGGGTGTACAGATTCGAGCTCTGAAGGCAAGTCCAACTCATAGGCTACTCTTCCCACCTTGCGGATGATTCGATAAGGTCCAATGTATCTTGGGCTCAATTTCCCCTTTTTGCCGAACCTCATTACTCCCTTCATTGGTGAAACTTTCAAGAATACCCAATCATTGGCTTGAAATTCTAAATCCCGTTGGCGGTTGTCCGCATAAGACTTTTGGCGACTTTGAGCTGTTAATAGTCGGTCTTGAATCACTTTAACCTTTTCAACCGCTTGTTGGATTAAGTCGGGGCCTATCAATTGTACTTCTCCGGTTTCAAACCATCCAATTGGAGATCTGCATTTTCTTCCATATAAGGCTTCATACGGGGCCATTTGAATGCTGGAATGATAGCTGTTATTATAGGCAAATTCAATAAGAGGCAAATGCTCATCCCAACTACCACCGAAGTCCAGCACACATGCTCGTAGCGTATCTTCTAAGGTCTGAATAGTGCGCTCGGCTTGCCCGTCGGTCTGTGGGTGGAACGCCGTGCTGAGCTTAACTCGAGTACCTAGACCTTCTTGAAAGGACTTCCAGAACTTGGCTGTGACCTGCGCCCCTCTATCCGTGATAATGGCCAAAGGAATACCATGAAGTCGTACAATCTCCTTGAGATACAATTTAGCATAGTCTTCCGCTGAATATGTAGTCCTGACGGGGAGAAAATGAGCTGCTTTTGTGAGCCTGTCCACGATCGCCCATATAGAATCATACTTCCCTCGCGTACGGGGTAATCCTACCATAAAATCCATATTAATTTCTTCCCATTTCTACGTAGGAATTTCCATTGCTTGCAATAAACCTCCTGGTTATTTATGTTCGGCTTTCACTTGCTGACAATTTGGACATTGGGCTACAAACCCTGCTAGGTCTAGCTTCATGCCATCCCACCAATATAGCAACTTAAGGTCGTGGTACATCTTGGTTGCACCTGGATGAATAGAATACCGGGAATAATGTGCTTCCTCTAAAATCCGTTGGCGTAAGTTTGCCACATCCGGTACGCATAACCTGCCCCGATATCTAAGGACCCCTTCTATGGAAACTTCGAATGGAGACTTTTCTTTTTCGTGAGCTAGATCTCGATAATGGCTTAACTGAGGATCTTCATATTGTCGTTCCTTCACTTCTAGATTCAATGATGAAACTGTGGGGTTGTTAACGCTAATACCTGCATCTCCTGAATCAATTGGTCGTATGCCAAGACTTGATAACCGATGGACCTCACGAACCATTTCTCGCTTTTCCGAAGGAACTCCACATAAACTACCCATTGATCGGCGGCTAAGTGCATCTGCCACTACATTCGCCTTTCCTGGGTGATATAGAATGTTCACATCGTAATCCTTCAGTAATTCTAACCATCGCCTTTGCCGCAGGTTCAGCTCCTTCTGTTTGAAAATATATTGAAGGCTTTTGTGATCCGTATAGATGTCCACGTGCACACCGTATAAGTAGTGTCTCCATATTTTCAATGCATGAATGGCCGCGGCTAATTCAAGATCATGAGTGGGATAATTCTATTCATGCTTTCGCAACTGTCTTGAGGCATATGCAATGACTTTCCCATGCTGCATCAATACACAGCCTAATCCCACACCGGAGGCATCACAATATACTACGTAGCCATTTGATCCCTCTGGAAGTGTTAGCACTGGTGCTGAGGTCAACCTATTTTTCAACTCTTGGAAACTACGCTCACAGGCATCATTCCACTGGAATTTAGCCAACTTCTGAGTTAACTTCGTCAATGGGGCTGAAATAGATGAGAAGCCCTCTACAAATCTCCTGTAATACCCTGCTAACCCAAGAAAACTACGAACTTCCGTAGGTGTCGTAGGCCTTGGCCAAGTCTTCACAGCTTCTATTTTCTGAGTGTCGACTCGGATACCATCATCTGAAATAACATGACCTAGAAATGCCACCGAGTTTAGCCAAAACTCGCACTTCGAAAACTTTGCATACAATTCCCGATCTCGTAGAACGCCAAGAACAATTCTTAGATGATCTGCATGTTCTGAATCTGTGCGAGAATATACCAGGATATCGTCGATAAACACTATCACAAAAAGATCCAAGAACGGCCTGAACACATTATTCATTAAATTCATGAACACCACCGGGGCGTTCGTCAACCCAAACGACATTACTCAGAACTCGTAATGGCCGTACCTCGTTTTGAAGGCTGTCTTGGGAATGTCTTCTTCTCTGATCCTCACTTGATGATAACCTGATCTTAGGTCTATCTTAGAAAACCACTTAGCACCTTGTAATTGATCGAACAAGTCGTCGATTCTGGGAAGGGGATATCTGTTCTTCACAGTCACCCTGTTCAACTGTCTATAATCGATACACATTCGTAGCGACCCATCTTTCTTTCGCACGAACAAGACCGGTGCACCCCACGGTGATGAACTGGGTCTAATAAAACCCTTCTCAAGTAAGTCTTTCAACTGTGCCTTTAGCTCTTTCAACTCTGCCGGAGCCATTCGATAGGGAGGAATAGAAATAGGCTCGGTGTCCGGCAATACATCGATGGCAAAATCAATTTCCCTTTCTGGAGGAAGACCTGGTAACTCGTCGGGAAATACATCTGGGAATTCATTCACTACCGGAACCGACTGGAAAGTTGGCACTTCTGTTTCCGTGTCCTGAACCCGAACTAGATGACAAACATAACCCTTGGCTACCATCTTTCTCGCCTTAAGGTAGGAAATAAACCTACCCTTTGGGGAAACCGTATTACCCTTCCACTCGAGTATGGGCTCTCCCGGAAATTTGAATCGAACTACCTTTGTCCGGCAACAAACATTAGCATAGCATGACGCCAACCAGTAAATACCCATAATTACGTCAAAATCTATCATCTCAAGTTCAATCAAATCAGCCTTTGTCTGACGATCACGTATAATGACTACACAGTTCTTATATACTTGCCTCGCTATTACAGGATCACCAACCGGAGTGAATACTTCGAAAGGTTTCATTGGCTCGGGTCTCACCCCAACACAATCAGCAATATACGGAGTAATATATGAGAAGGTAGAACCTGGATCAATCAGAGCATATGCGTCATGGGAAAATATAGTCAGGGTACCTGTGACAACATCTGGGGAAGACTCGAGATCCTGTCGCCCAACTAAAGCATACACACGGGGCTGAACAGCACCTGAAGTAGATGCTCCCCCTCTACCTCTGCCTCTACCTGCTGTAGTCTGGGGAGTCTGTGCTGTCGGGCGTGCTGAAGAAGAACCCGCTGCTGAACCTGTAGGCTGAGTCCCAGCTCTATCCTTCGTTGAGGGGCAATTTCTCATCATGTGACCAACTTGCCCGCAAGCATAACAAGCATCCGAACCCTGACGACACCGTCCGGAATGTAATTTGCCACACTGGCTACACCGCGGTACTGGAGGTCTCCTCTGACTAACATCTCCCTGATACTGAGAACTTGGGGCCCTCGAACTCTGACCCTGCCCTGACTGGAAAGAGCGATCGAACCTTCCGTCTGAGAATCTGGGAGGCGCACTAGTCGCGGACTGACCTGAGTGCCTGGGGTGTGTCTGTCTCGATCCCTCTCTATACTCACTGTTCTCCCCCATAGATCTAGCCCTCTTACCTTGTCTTCTGTCACCATCACGATCACTTCTTTGCTGTCGTTGTCGTTCCTCGAGATTCTGAGCATGGGCCTGTATCCGGGAAATATCCATCCCGTCTTGCAAGGAGGCCGTCAAACAATCTCTGTACAAATGTGGCCCCAGACCACTCACAAATCTATAGATTCTGTCTCCCATGTCGGCCACCATAGTCGGAGCATATCGAGCCAATGAGTTGAATTGCATGCTATACTCTCGGGCACTCATACCCCTTTGCTTTTAATTCAGGAACTTGTCCGCTCTAGCTCGGCGGACTTCGGGTGGCAAGTAGTGACGAATAAAGGCATCTACAAACTCTTGCCACACGGGAGGTGGAACATTTTCTCCTCTTGTTATCACCCAATTCTTATACCATAACACCGCCACATCGCGGAGTCTATAGGAAGCCAACTCCACGGATTCGGTCTCAGAAGCATGGATGATCTCTAAAGTCCTCAACATCTCATCGATAAAATTTTGCGGATCTTCATCTGGCTTCGACCCAAAGAATTCTGGAGGATTTAAGGCCATAAAGTCACGGGCTCTCGTGCTAGCTGAACGATCCCTTGGACCCGCATCCTGTCGTTGTGCCTGAGCGGCAACCAATTGTGTCAATAAATGGATGGCTTCGGACACTTGTTGACCCGAAACACCCGGTGGAGGAATCGGAGCTGAGGCTCCTCCCTGATCTCCTACATTGGGCGCGGCCTCACTTTGCGATTCTCTTTCCTCTACATTTGCTGGAGGCTCTCTTTCCGCCTGCCTCTTTGTCGTAGCTTTGCCCTTCTGGGCAGCTGTAGCTTTTCCCTTTGGCGGCATTTCCTGAAACCATAACGCACCTTTAGGAATAACATAATCCTAAGCATGGCTCTATCGCACGATTTCATGAGAAGAAGGATGGTCATTTTCCTAAATGCCCTGTAGCCTCTTGTTTATTAGCGTGGCGCGCAACACACCATGAACAAGACTCTACTAGACACGGCTCGTAGACACTTCCTAGGATGAACTGCTCTGATACCACTTCTGTCACGACCCAGCTAGGGCCGCGACGGGTACCCGGAGCTAGTTACCGAGCACCGCTCACTCTACTACTTATCTTGCCCATCTAATATTCCTTTATCAATTTACATGCCAGTTGTAGGAAAATCATAATTAAACAAACATAAATACTTTATATACAATTGCCTTTCGGCCCTCAAAATAATATACATGCATATGAAAACGTCTTGTGAGACCATCTAACCCACACTGCGTATCTACGAGCCTCTACTGACATACTGTATATTCATGGACGGAACAAGACCCGTCGCGGCCCTAGCTGGGTCGTGACACTAATGATGTCTTAGAGACAAGTAAAAACGTCCCTTAGATTGGTATTGAAGTGTTAAACAAGTGTTAAGAAGGTTCCATAAGGATCGGAGATCAAACGAGTCGACGAGAACAAGTTCCGGACAACGGGACATTATACGGCCAGACATACTGGCCGTATAAAATTCACGGACCGTATGTCTAGGCCGTAGATTCAGTCCAGAGCAGCATAGCTCACTGGACCAAACATACGGTCCAACATACGATCAGTGAAAAATATACGGACCGTATGTTGGTTCCGTATAAGTTGGTCGGGACAGCTTTTGTGACTTAATATAAGGAACCTTTCTCATTTCATTTTCATTCCATTTTCACTCCACAAGTCAAGAAGCCTCTAGAATATTCTCGAACATTCATCCACAAGAAAATCAAAGGAAAATCCATGATCAACCACTTCAATCAATGACAACAAATGTATGAAACCAAGTGAAAGTCATTCAAACCAAGAAAATCCCAAGAGAGGTGAAATAGGGTTTTGATGCTAGAAGAGTATTTCCATTCAAGGATTGTTCATCCACCATCTAAGGTAAGTTTCATGACCATACCATGCTATTTAAGGTATTGGAAGGCTAAGACACTTGAATTGTAGAAAGACATAGAAAATGGGTCATAAATGAGTGAATAGTGTCATGGTTGAATGGTAGTTGGATGGAATCATGAATGTTGGTGTGTTGTGATTATGAATATGTTATAAATGACGTTTAGACCATGAAATAAGTATTATATATGAGAAACCGCGATAATGAGCCATAACCATAATTGTAGAGAAATTGAAGAAAATTGGTGGATTGTGGTAAATGTATACAAATGATGATTGTTGGTTGCAATATTGTGAATGTTGTTGTGAACGTTTGGGAGCTGATATAGAACATGGGAAAAGTAGTATAAATGAAGGAAATTCTGCCCAATTTCCTCTAGCGTTAGTGAGTCCGTTCTTATAATTGTTAGCTAATGTCGATACGAATTCTCTTGAAGGTAGAATGTGGGCATTAAAGGAGAACAAGCAAGCGATAGACTAATTAAACGACAAAGGTATGTAAGACTAATCTCTTCATTCAAAGGCATGAATCCTTTAAGATTTCTATAATCCTCCTATATGATAAAGCTTGTGAGTCCTTAAATATACTAAACTACATACGAGCACGATAATGATGACGATGAGTTAAAGCACAGAGATCCTAGAGTTCATGATATGATGCTCCTATTATGTTAACGATGTCATTATTGTTAACACTCACCTTATATACTATTTCCTTCAAGGTGAGGCAGAATACTCATGAATGCTCATACTATAATCGGGGGTTCACGACCTTACGTCACCCCGACATAGCCACAGTTGCCTTCAAAGCCGAATGTATGCTCCTAATGATAAGATGATCAATAATGCTAGCTTATAATATGCCTATGTTATGTATGAAAATGCTGAGCTATGATAATATTGTGATACGTTCATGAGATGTGTAATAATGATGGGTTATTATTGACTATTTGACGATATGATTCCACTGAGCCTAGATGGCCGGGCATGTCACCGCTAAGGCGGGCTGCTATATTTACACCGAGCCTCGAGGGCCGGGCATGATCACCACTAGTGGGCGGCATATGATGGTTACCCAGACGCGGGTTAACGATGAGGATTACGATGTGATGATATATGTGATGCGATGACATATGTACCATGATTATGTAAAATATGATATATGTAAGAAATGTATTTGCCTATGACACTCATGCAGGTTACATTTTTTTCTTATGGCTCACGATCCCTCTATTATATTTATTTCATTCTTGTCTTATATACTCAGTACAATATTAGTATTGACGTCCGTTTTCTTTGGATGTTGTGTTCATGCCCACAGGTAGACAGGGAGGTGAGCTTGATCCAGACTCGCAGAAGCTGTTAGCTGACTGAAAGCACTCCTTTGTTCCGGAGGTGCTTATGACGATTCTTTTGTGTATATTCATGTATATGTATTTTGGGTATGACGGGGTCTTGTCCCGTCCTTATGCCTAGCACTCTAGTAGAGGCTTGTAGATACGCAGTGTGGGGTATGTGGTCTCACGAGGTTGCCGTTATGTATATATGTATATATGTATTATTTTGATAGCCTAAAGGCTTATGTATATAAAGTATTATGTTATGAAATGAAAGATGATTTTCCTTATAATTTGAGGGTGAAATTGATAAAGGAACGTTGAATGAGAATAATGAGTAATACAACGAGCGGTGCTCGGTGGTTAGTCCCAGGTACCCGTCGCGGCCCCTAGTCGGGTCGTGATAGGTCGCTAGTGATCAGGCACTCATCGTGGATCATCGGTTTGGGTCGTGACAAAAGTGTTATCAGAGCAGGTCCGTCCTAGGGTTATCTGCAGACCATATCTAGTAGAGTCTTATTTGTGGGTATGTTGTGCACTACACTTTTAAACAAGAGGCTACAGGACATTTAGGAAATTGCCATTCTTTCTCTCTTAGATCTTGCGATAGAGCCGTGTGTTAAGAGTTCGCTTTCTAATAGTTTGTTCTGATTTCAGCGATGCCTAGCAAGAAAGCTACAGCTGCCTAGAAGGGCAAGAGAGTGGCTAGTGAGGCCACTAGCCGTACTCAAAGGGCTACCAGGGCTTGGGGCGAGTCCCAGAGTGAGAGCCCATCTCAAACTTCGCATACACTGCCTCCAGCACCTGCCCCAGTGCCCCCAGTTCCTCAGCCAGATGCACCGAGCCAGGATATGCGAGAAGCTATACAGTTATTGACCAAATTGGTTACCGCTCAGGCTCAGCGGCAGAGAGTTGGTGTTGATCAGGGGGACCGAGCCGGTAGTGCGAGGGTTAAGACATTCCTTGGGTTAGATCCTCCAGGGTTTTCTATGTTGAAGCAAAATATGGATCCTCAGGACTTTATTGATAGTATGCAGCGGACTCTTAAGGGTTATGTATGCCGATGAGGTTGAGTCAGTGGAGTTGGCATCTTATAGGCTCCGTGATGTTGCAGTGCAGTGGTATCAGGCATGAGAGCTGTCTAAGGGAGAAAATGCGCCTCTAGCTGTTTGGCGAGAGTTTTCAGATGCTTTTATTCGTTATTACTTACCACCAGAAGTTCGACGGGCCCGAGCAGATAGGTTCTTACGTATTGAGCAGGGTCGTATGAGTGTTCAGGAGTATTGTGTACACTTTGATTCCTTGGCTAGATTTGCCCTAACCATGGTGGCTGAGATGGATGATCGAGTTCATCGCTTCATGGCTGGTCTAGGACCACATTTGATAAATGAGTGTACGATAGCTACATTACAGTCGGGCATGGATATTTCCCGTATACATTCATATGCACAGAATTTGAGGACCGCAAGCGCCAGCGGAGGACAGAGCACGAGTGTTATCGGAGCCATGGTAAGAGGGCAAGATCCTTAGATATTGCGGTTGAGTTTAGGGGTTGACAGAGACAACAACATTCCCGTTATTCATTTCATTCAGCAGAGAGTGCACCTCTGTGGTTTTCAGGCCCTAGATTTGATCGGTCCTCTTATTCAGGAGTGGGCCAGAGTTCTAGAGCACTAGGTTCTCAGCATAGACCAGAGTCAGCAAGATGAGACCATCTGCACCACAGTGTGCCCAGTGCGGTAGATTACATTCTGGACAGTGCCGATGGGGATCAAATTCTTGTTATGCTTGTGGCCAGCAAGGTCATGTGATGAGAGAGTGTCCGTCGAGGGGTGGTGTGGGCATTGTGCATCCCACCGGGTCTGTAGCTGGTTCTTCTTTATCAGTACGCCCGTTAGGGCAAGTTTCTCAGACACCAGCTGGACATGGTAGAGGAAGGAGTGGAGCATCTAGCTCGAGCGGTCCTGAGCATCGCATTTATGCATTAGCCGGTAGACAGGATCGTGAGTCGTCTCCTGATGTGGTTTACAGGTATATTATTAGTTTCTCCCTATGATGCATACGCACTGATTGATCCAGGCTCCACCTTATCATATGTTACTCCATTTGTTGCTGGAAAGTTTGGGATAGAGCCTAAATTGATTGAGCCATTTGAGGTGTCGACGCCAGTTGGTGATCCAGTTGTAGCTAGGTGAGTATATCGAGGCTGTGTTGTGATAGTTTCTAACCGTCATACCCTAGCAGACTTGATCGAGTTAGACATGATTGATTTTGATGTTATTATGGGCATGGATTGGTTGGCTTCCTGTTATGCTAATGTCGATTATAGAACAAAGATAGTTCGATTCCAGTTTCCCGATGAGCCAGTCCTAGAGTGGAAGGGTAATGCTGCATCACTGAGGGGTAGGTTTATTTCCTACCTTAAGGAAGGGAAGATGATGATTAGAAAGGGGTATATTTATCACTTAGTTCGGGTTCAGAATATGCAAGAAGAGTCACCGACCCTTCAGTCTATCCCTGTGGTCAATGAGTTTTTGAAGGTATTTTCGGATGAGCTTCCAGGCATTCCACCGGAACGGGAGATCGATTTTACTATTGATCTACTGCTACATACTCAGCCAATATCTATTCCTCCTTATAGAATGGCAGCTGCGAAATTGAAAGAATTAAAGAAGCAGTTGAATGATCTTCTAGAAAAGGGATTTATTAGGCCTAGTACATCACTGTGGGGAGCCCCATTAATATTTGTAAGAAACAAGGATAGCTCATTACGAATGTGTATTGATTATCATCAATTGAATAAAGTGACTGTAAAGAATAAGTATCCACTTCCGAGGATTGATGATTTATTTGACCAGTTGCAAGGCGCCAAATATTTCTCGAAGATAGATTGGAGGTCGAGATATCATCAGGTTAGGGTGAAGGAGGAATATATTCCGAAGACAGTATTCAGGACTAGATATGGGCAATACGAGTTCCGTGTCATGTCATTCGGATTAACTAATGCTCCAATCGTATTCATAAATTTTATGAATCGTGTATTCAGACCCTTCTTAGACCTATTCGTGATCATGTTTATAGATGAAATTCTGGTTTATTCACCGTCAGCAGCTGACCATGGAAATCATCTAGGTGCAGTGCTTAGAGTTTTTCGAGATAGAGAGCTATATGCAAAGTTTTCCAAGTGTGAGTTCTGGCTGAACTCTTTGGCTTTTCTTGGTCACATTATTTTGGATGAAGGCATTAGAGTGGATACTCAAAATATTGAAGCTGTGGAGAATTTGCCAAGGCCCGCGACATCCACGGAGATACATAGTTTTTTGGGCCTAGCAGGATACTATAGAAGGTTTGTGGAAGGATTTTCTTCTCTTTCAGCCCCATTGACCAAGTTGACTCAGAAGTCAGTTAAGTTCCTGTGGACGAATGCATGTGATCGGAGTTTTCAGGTATTGAAGGATAAGTTGATTTCAGCACCCGTCTTGACTCTTCCAGAGGGAACAGATAACTATGTGATATATTGTGATGCTTCAGGTATTGGTTTGGGCTGTGTATTAATGTAGCATGGTAAGGTTGTTGCTTATGCTTCTAGACAGCTGAAGCAGGACGAGAAGAATTATCCAACCCATGATCTTGAGCTAGCTGCAGTGATCCATGCCTTGAAGATGTGCAGAGACTATTTATACGGTGTTTATGTTGATATCTATACTGATTATAAGAGCCTCCAACATATCTTTAAGTAGAAGGAGTTGAACTTACGTCAAAGGCGATGGCTAGAGTTACTCAAAGATTACGATGTGGATATTCTGTACCATCCGGGAAAATCTAATGTAGTAGCTGATGCTCTTAGTAGTAAATCCATGGGTAGTTTGTCATATGTGCAATCACAGAAAAGGGAGATAGCCCGCGAAGTTCGCCAACTAGCCAGCCTTGGAGTTCGGCTGTTAAATTTAGGTGATGCATGAATTATGATCCAAGATACAACAATATCATCTTTGGTAGCGGAGATAAAGGAACGTCAGTACGAAGATCCCATTCTAGTTCATTACCGAGATACGACACCTCAGAAAGAAAAGACACCCTTTGTAATTATAGGGGTTGGAGTACTTAGGTATCGAGGCAGATTATGCGTTCCTAATGTTGCAGGACTTTATTACCAGGTTATGGGAGAAGCTCATTATTCTCGGTATTCTATTCACCCAGGCACAACCAAGATATACCTTGATCTCAAGGAAGTTTATTGGTGGGATGGAATGAAAAGAGACGTAGCAGAATTTTTCGCTCAATGTCCGAATTGTCAACAAGTCAAGATAGAGAACCAGAAGCCCGAAGATTTATTGTAGGCTATAGAGAGTCCAACATGAAAATCGGAGGTAATCAATATGGATTTCATCACAGGTTTGCCTCGTACGCAACGAAAGTATGATTCAATATGGGTCGTAGTTGATAGGCTTACAAAGTCAACCCATTTCCTAACTGTCAGAACTACTCATTCAGCTGAAGATTATGTGAACCTTTATCTTAGGGAGATTGTACGACTTCATGGTGTTCCTACAGGCATTATTTCAGATAGAGGGGCGCAGTTCACCGCTAATTTCTGGAGATCTTTTCAGAATGGATTAGGGACTCAGGTGAGTCTTAGTACTGCATTTCATCCACAGACAGATGGACAGGCGTAGCGTACTATACAGACACTTTAGGACATGATCAGAGCTTGCGTGATTGACTTTCGAGGTAGTTGGTATGATCATTTGCCTCTCATTGAATTTGCATATAATAACAGTTACCATTCCAGTATTCAGATGGCTCCTTACGAAGCTTTATATGAGCGGAGATGTAGGTCACCTATAGGATGGTTTGATGTTGGAGAAAATTATTTAGCAGGCCCAGATTTAATACAACAAGCAGTTGACAAAGTGAAAGTAATTCAAGAAAGGTTACTAGCGGTGGAGAGTCGACAGAAATCCTATGCAGATAATTGGCGGCGCAAGTTAGAATTTAAGGCAAGAGATTGGGTCTTTCTGAAGATTTCACCGATGAAGGGAGTGATGAGCTTTGGCAAGAAGGGCAAGTTGAGCCGTTGATACATTGGGCCATATAGAATCGTCCGTACAGTGGGTGAGGAAGCTTATGAGTTAGAGCTACCCTCTGATTTAGAGTATCTGCATCCGGTATTCCATGTGTCCATGCTCCATAAGTGCATAGGAGATCTTTCGAGGGTCATACTGGTAGATATTCAGGTAACCGAGCAATTAGTATACGAAGAGATTCCTATAGCTATATTAGACAGGCAAGTTCATCGATTGTGAACCAAGGAAGTGGCTTCTGTTAAATTTCTTTGTAGAAACAATAATGTTGAAGAAATGACTTGGGAAGCTGAAGAGGAAATGAAGGCAAAATACCGATATTTATTTCTAGCATCCCAGGAGGCTCAATCTGATGTATCATCTCCCCCAGGTATTGATTTTATTTAAAGATGTGGTGATTGGTCGTGTGAGGCCATAGTGTTGTATATTTCAGTTTGTGGCCATGTGTGTCACGAACCATCCCCGTAGGTCATGACTAGTGCCCGAACTGGGCACCCCTACGCGCTCATTTACCAGATTCAGCATACAGATGACTAGTACGCAAATGAACATCAGACGTGGCTCCACACTGGTGCCTACAATCATATATACTGCACAGAAGTCGGCAAGGCTATCATACTATACATAACGTACCAAAGCATACATACACGCGGCCGATAGGGCCGCCACGGCGGATGGGCCGCCTAAACACAATTTACACAACGCGTCCAAACAAAATTGTACATTACCCACGTCTATGTCTACAGACCTCTAGTACGGAACAACAGAATCAGATGGCGGGACAGGGCCCCGCCGTACCCTGAATAAACATAAACATATACATCAGAAGAGTATGTACCCAAAACGTCGGCTCCGGAACAAAGGGAGCACTCCGAACAGCAAAAGGGAAATCCTACGCCGGTGGGTCACCAAAACGTGAATCTGTACCTGCGGGCATGAAACGCAGCCCCCGAAGAAAGGGGGTCAGTACGAAAGATGTACTGAGTATGCAAAGCATAAAGTACAGAAAATGAAGACATAACCGAAATAAAGTGTACAGAAGGTGAGCACAATAGCCAGAATACCAAAGTATTGCATCTGACGTACAAATCATACATAAGGTTCCGGAAGACAAATACTGCAATCAAAATGTCAAAATACTTTGCTTTCTTTTGAAAAACATCTCCGTCTCATACATACAGAAAATCAAACACACAATTACCGCGGCCAAAAGTCCAGCGGTCACTATCACACATACCGCGACCAAGTGTCCAGCGGTTAGCATCCCAAACCCGACATACCGCGGTCAGGGGTCCAGCGGTCGATGTCGCAGATACCGCGGTCAGGGGTCCAGCGGGCAACATCACATAGTGCGGCATACCGCGGTCAGGGGTCCAGCGGTCAATGTCGCACACACCGCGGTCAGGGGTCCAGCGGTCAATACCACACAGTGCGCACAATAACACAAGTGCTAACTTTATTACTTTCCAAACATAAGTCACACATGCCAGAATAATGCATCACACAAGAATCGTATATCAGGAAAAATACAGAAGGTAAGTAGCTTATCCAGAATATCAGAATACTTACTTTTATATCATACAAGAATAGCTCAAGTGAGACAAGCGAAGGAAGTTTCGGAACTTATGGGCCCACCTCGGGTCAAGTCGAGGTGGCGGATATAAATTACAAACATTGGACTCTATGGAGTCATCCAAGAAAGTTTCAAAGCAATCCGAATACGCTTGTGGATGTTATGGATGTTTAGACACTTTTCCAACAAAACATAAGAATTATAGTTCAATTACATTGAACGAATAGTATTCAAAATCAAACTCGGGTTTCGATGGACAGAATTGTTCCCGAGGCTCAAGTCTTGACCTAGTATACATAGGACATGCCAAAAGAAGGAAAGAGTGAGCTTTACATACCTTAGTTGCGCCTTACGCTCGCTCAAATTCGATTCCCGTTTCGCCCAAAATCTACAAATGGTCATATTTACCAATTGTGAGTTATAGCTTCTAAGAGTTCTCTTGAACTCATATTTATCTACCGAAATTTCGGCAGCATTTCCCCTATACATATAGCATCCCCGAGACTTAGCTCGGCCTAATATATCAACAACAGCAACCCAACAATCCAACAACATCAACAATTATCATATAAAACACAATATAACATAACTAGTCATCTTTCCAATATAATGTCATAACCTTCATTCCAACTTCGTATTTTCAAATCAATATCGACATTCTCGTATTCATTACTAATCAAGATCATTGTAAGACAATTCGGAAACATTTCATAACATTTCCACAAAATATTCACAAGATATACAAAATATACAACTTTCCACCCAAAACCATAATCCACCTAAACTTCCAATCTTTAACATAAACATCCATAGCATATCCTTATCTTCAATTTCATTTACAACCACAACAATTAGCATCTTACAACTTCATTCTCATAATTACATAAACTATAACAAAATCACATACTTTCCGACAACCACTTAACAACAATTTTTCTCATTTTCATCACAAGATTACAACAACACAATTAACATACTAAATACAACAATCCATTTCCATTTCAATCCCCTACACCTCACGGCCATATTCCTACATTTCCAACTTCCACCAAATTCATTCAACTTTCATTTCCAATATAAATTCTACCATAACCACAACTAGAATACAACACAAAAATTCAACTCATCATACCTATACATTAACACACACACACGACCACCTTCATATAAACACACCCACTTTTCAAACTTCCATATTTTCATAAATTCTACTCATCTCTACATACTACAACATAAACGAAACTTTATAACATAAGAAAATGAATTGATTCTTACCTTTTCTTCAAGTTCTTCACTGGCCACCAAAGTCACCTTTTTGCCAAAATAATTATATCACTTTGTAGAGAATCTTGCACTTAGTAGTAATTCCAAAAGAGATAGATTTTTTAACCAAAGGATTGAGCTCCAAGAATTTTTTTTTTCTTTTTCTCTACTTGGCCGTGGGCCTTTTTTTTCTCTTCTTCTCTCAATTTCTTTTGATTTCTCGAAGCTTCTAGTTGAAGATGGCTCATATATGGTACTTTATTATAATTTAGCACATGGAAATTAATAAAATTCCATGGGCTTGGGCCTCTCAATGGCCGGCCACCCCCTTATCAATTGGGCCTCATTTTTCTTTTCATATTTTGAGCCCAATTGGTTAAAATTCTTGTTTTGTAATTCCCGAAACTAATTCCCAAAATTCCAATTTTTGCCCTTGGCCTTCTCTCGTATTTCCACACCAATGTTATCATAGCCGGCACATTCATACTAAGTAAGGTCCAAATATAGCCTCATTCATTACAAATCAAGTTATCTAGAATTTTTCCGAATATGCAAAAATGCCGGATATAATAATGTGTGGCATTATTTTGGATTGTTGTGTACAGATTGGATTGGTATATTTTACAGGGGAGACTCTTCCAAATATTTTATAGCCCATGACTTGCATAAACATTCTGGGACGATTGTTTCTAAGGGTAGGGGGGGAATGTTACACCTCTCATCTTCGTCACAAGCAGTCCTTGGCTTATTGGTGGTCTATACCCTTAGTATGGGAATTCGTATCCGAGTTTTTGAGAAATTAAGTGACTCACCCCGCGTGTACCAAACTGTAAGTATACATTCTTTGCCATTTGATAGGAATTGAAGCTAAACGAATCGAATCGACACGGCCCAGAGCGACTCAGGAGAGTGTGCAGAACTTAGTCCCATCGACGGGCCGTCGTGGTGCACCGTCCCTACTCCACCACCTCTGAAGTTTTAGGTGGCAGGTCGACGGAGCACGTCGACGAGCCGTCGACCCACACCACTGGAACTTCCTAGTTCCATCTATATATATTTGACCCTCACGTTTTATTCTCATTATTTTCCACTTCCAAAATCAGAGAAAGTCCTAGAATATTCCTCTCAATATGTTCCATCATCGTAGTGAATATTTAGCACGATCCGAGCCCCATAAACCCGAGCTTGTGAAGGGAAAGCTGCTCATAGGGTTCTCTTGGAGTTGTTAAGCATTGGAATTGGAGTTGAAGTTTGATTCTTCGAACCCTAGATTCCTCAAGGTATGTATATGATTCCTACCTTTGTGTTTAAGTTAATTATCAAGAGTTTTAGTGGTCTTAAGTAAAGAGAATTATAGCTATGAAAGTTGTAAGTTGAATAAGGGTAGAGTTGGACTTGAGCGCTATTTTGAGGGATGATTTGGAGTGGAATTGATTATATTTTGATATGTAAGTATTGATATGGTTGTTGTTAGTATTGTTGTTCATATTCAAGTTAAATTGGAAATTGAAGGATTATTGAGTTATGAAGGAGATGTTGTCCGAAGTTCGTTAAGTCCATTTTCACTTGAATTGGATGGTAAGTGTTATAAAGGGTCTAATTGTGGCCTATGTTATCTTGGTTGTAAAATTATGAGTTTAAGAAGTAGACGTTGGACGAGTAGATACGCTTCATGGTATGTTAAGGCTGTCCCTTTTATTCTTTTGGCATGATCCTTATTATTTGAACGAACAAGTGAGCGAGCGAGTTCCAAAAACTCTACTCTTAGATGGTACAGGATTCATCGTATCCTTGATCCCTTATGTTTATGTTCATGACTTCTTGAGATATTTTATTATCTAGAGTAATTCGGAGTATATCTTTCATGAGTCATTTATGCATTATATTTATAAATACATGTACAGCTATTTTCTTACACCGCGCCTATATGGTCGAGCAGTATAACAGATTGCCTATATGGCCGAGCAGCACCACTAGTGGGCGACGTGAGTTGACTACCGTCCCAGACGCGGGATGATTATGATGAAACCGCACCTATATGGTCGGGCAGTTTACTATATATATATATATATATATACGCACACACACACAGATGTACATGATTTTTACAGAGTGCATGCATGTCAGACACCGCAGAGGTATCTTCAGACATGCAGATGCATTCAGATAGTCAGTTTGTTTATGAGTTTCAGATTCCTTTTATGATTCTTATGTATATGTTACTCTTATGCCTTGCATGCTCAGTACATTGTCCGTACTGATTCCCCTATTGCTCGGGGGGCTGCATTCATGCCCGCAGGTACAGGTAGACAGACAGGCAGTCCAGCCCAGTAGGACATTCCTCCAGTGGTGGTCAGCGCGGTCCACTTGATCCGGAGCAGCAGTTCATTTTGGTATGCTACTTTTGAGATATAGATATGCATATGGGTATGACGGGGCCCTGTCCCGTCCTTTCTACAGCTTTTATTCCAGTAGAGATCTGTAGACAGTAGTTATGTGTAAATGACTTGTGATGTAGCCTTATTGGCTCCTATTCTTTTGTGTACAATTCATGTGACAGCCTAGTCGGCTATATATATATATATATGCACAGTTCCTGATATTGTTCTTTCATGAGTCAGTTTAATCCTGATTGAGTTGCTTGTGCGCCCTTATTATGTAGTATTATCCAGGTATGAGTATAGGGGTGTTTGGTTACTAGTGATCAGGCACTCGTCACGGCTCATCGGTGTTACATCCCGTATTTTTGTACGTCGAGTTATTCGCAAGCTAATCGACTTAAGTTAAGGACAGGATTATTTTTGGATATCAAATAGGAACTTTTAATTTTCAATTTTAATTAGAACATAAATTGTTTATAAATTTTATTTAGTGTAGAAATAATATTAGAGATTAGGGACTAATTAATTATGATTAGATTAGTAAGTGAAAATTAGTGATTAATTAAGATTAATTAAGTTAGCCAATTATAAAATTAGTGGGCCCCACCCGATTATTTAAAAAAACAATTTAAAATCAACACAATGACTCACCTTGAGGGGCACGTGGAAGGCATAGGGGCAGCATATAAAACCATGCTTTGATGAACAATTGATTCATCACAAATTCATTTCTTTCCAAGTAGTTAAGTTATAAATAGAAAGAGGCAAAGTAAGAGAGGGAGAGAGCGGCTTTCGGCCATGGCATTTCTAGCCGAGAATGAGCATGAATAAGAGAGGAATTAAAGTGTTAAGGTGTTGTAAACATCCAAGTGATTAGCAAGGTTAAGGAGCCAAGCTTATTAAGGTAAGATTTAATCTTTTTTTTACATGTTTTGGAGGTGATTTAAAAGTGTATAATTTAGTAGGTGTGTGATGAATGTAAGGAGTTGTGTATGTTGATGTAATGCGTAAATTGATCCGTGTAGAGGGGCTGTTCTAATTAGGCGTGGAGAATTGATTTTTAAGTAGCATTATGGTTGTTGTTATTATGGATTGTATGGTAAAAATGAAGGGATTAAATGATTAAAATTGAAGTTGTGTTGTTTGTTGGACATGTTGTTATCCTTGTTGAATTGAAGGTATGATTATGTTCATATATTGTTGTTGGTATTTCTGTGATAACAGGAGGATAATTGGAAATTCGGGTTAGGCAAATATATAGGGGAAATGCTGCCCAATTTCCGTTAAGTTCTTAACTAATGAAAACCCTAATCAAGAAAGTATGAATTAAGGAATGAGTGCTATAAGCGATTGGTTATAGATTTATGAGCTAGGGAGTATAGTTTACTAACGATAGTGTTACTTTCATATTAAATAGGCTAAAGGGGCGACAAAGCGAACGTGATTACGAATAACCTTTAACAGGTATGTAAAGTTGTCCCTTCTTTATTTTGGCATGTCTTAGATTTAAGTGATGAATAATATGAGCTTTGAGGTAATCCTATTCATAAGTCTTGAATGTGATTCATGATTCTTATTCACTTCTTGATGGTAGAACTCTTAAGTGATTGAGCTTCCCTCTTCAGTTTCCTATACGTTGGATAATAGTCGATATATATATAAGCTCCTATTCCTAAAAACTCTACGATAACTGATGTCCTTGACTTCTATAAGCTGTTTCATTATATATTGACATATGTCTATGGTTCTTAAGGCTCTTTTGATATTATTTATGATGACGTTCGAGGGATATTTGGTATGATTGTCGCTATTGATACTCAGGTGTAAATCCCTTCTTCTTATTCTGTTTGAGTCTTGATAATGTTTTAAATTGCATATGGTTGCTCACTACTCTGCTCGTGCATGCCTCAATATGTCTTGTTCACCGAGTCCCACACTAGAGGGCCGGGTACGGAATATATATATATATATATATATATATATATATATATATATGTATGATATGATGATATGATGATATGTTATGGCGGCCGGGAGGGCATATGATGACTTTATTCACCGAGTCCCATAATGGGCCGGGTATGATATATGATATTGACATGCATGATTTATGTTTCAAAAGGAAAGTGTTTTGGTATTCTTGATGTTATACTTGTCTCCTGCACTCCCTATTTCAGTTATGATCCTCTTTACTGTATTTCAAGCTTTACATACTCAGTACATATCTCGTACTGACCCCCTTTCTTTGGGGGGCTGCGTTTCATGCTCGCAGGTACAGACGCTCGATTCGGTGATGCCCCAGCTTAGGATTTCCATTCAGCTATCCTGGAGAGATCCGTTGTTCCGGACCCTAGATTTTGGTACAGACCTTCTAATATTTATATATATGTTTGTCCAGGGGTACGACGGGGCCCTGTCCCGTCATATTTCACCGTTGATAATCTTAGAGGTCTGTTGACATGTATGTGGGTTGTATACGGATTTGAGCAGCTGTGTCTATATAGTTTTATTGTGGATGTTTTGTCATTGTAGCAGCCTTGTCGGCTTGCGTAATATACTGATATGTAGTGGCAGCCTTGTCGGCTTGCGTAATATACTGATATGTAGTGGTAGCCTTGTCGGCTTGCGTAGTATAATGATATATACAGTGGCAGCCTCGTCGGCTTGCGTATGTTATTACGATGTGATTGATTGAGGACCTATAGTACCAGTCCGATTATGTTTGACAGGTATATATGGATGTCCAGCTCGGGCACTAGCCATGGCCCACGGGGCTGGGTCGTGACAAAAGTTATATCAGAGCAGTTCATCCTCGGAGTGTCTACAGACCGTGTCTAGTAGAGTCTTGTTTATCGGTGTGTTATGCACCACATCTATAAACAGGAAACTACAAGATATTTAGGATGTCATCTTTTCTTCTTATCCTAGATCGTGCGAAAGAGCTATATTATCAGGATAATCCCTTTCTAACAGACTATCAGCTATGCCTCTAAAGAAAGCGACAGCTGCCCAGAAGGGAAAATCGGTAGCGGGGGATACTAGCCAGACTCGGCGAGTTACTAGGGCTCGTGCCCAGTTTATGCCTGAGATTGTGTTCCAGTCCGCGAGTTTTGCTACACGGCCACTTCCAGAGGAACCTAGGACAGCGGCAGCTCCAGGTCAGGGGGCGGCTCCACCGCCAGCTCCCGAGGTTCCAGCACCTGAGCCTCCAGCTCCTCAGCCAGGGGCGGAGGATAGAGCCATGCGAGATGCAGTTCAGTTGCTCACCAGATTAGTGGCATGGCAGGCTCGCAGGCATAGACTAGGGCTTGACCAGACGGATAGACATGACAGTTTGAGAGCCCGTGACTTCCTAAGCTGTAATCCTCCAGAGTTTTTTGGGTCGAAGCCCGAGGATGACCCACAGGAGTTCGTTCGGCAGATGCAGCGTACGCTGCGGATAATTAAGGCTTCGGAGAGTGAGTCTGTTGAGTTAGCTTCGTATCGATTGCGGGATGTGGCTATCAATTGGTATGAGTCGTGGGAGTTGTCTAGGGGCGAAGATGCTCCTCCAGCAGTATGGTATGAGTTTGTGGAGGCCTTCCATGGCCACTTTCTGCCTCCAGAGATGCGGCAAGCTAGAGTTGATAGATTCCTACAGTTGAGGCAGAGGGGCAGGAGTGTTCGAGAGTATAGCCTAGAGTTTGACTCGTTGGCTAGATATCCACCCACTATTGTAGCTGATATGGTGGATAGAGTGCATCGGTACATGATGGGGTTAGATCGTTATTTGGTTGATGGTTGTATGGCAGTGGCTCTTCAGCCAGGTATGGATATTGCGGGTACAGGCATATGCACAAGGGGTAGAGGATCGACACAGAGGACGCCAACCAGATAGAGATTATGATAGAGGCCAACATAAGAGGGCCAGATCGGCTGGCTATCCTGGCGAGTTTCAAAGCGGGCAGCCTCAGCAGCATATTAGATATCCGTCCCAGCCAGTACAGAGTGCACCTCCACAGTTTACAGGTAGAAGGTTTGACAGCACAGGGTATTCAGGAGCCGGTCAGAGCTCCAAGGCTTCGGGTTCGCAGATGAACAGAGGTTTCAGTCAGTCGAGGCCACGCTCTCGGTGTGGTAGGCCCCATTCTGGGGAATTTCGTCTCGTTACAGGTGCTTGCTTTTTTTACGGCCGTCAAGGCCATATTATGAGAGAGTGTCCGTATGGGGGCGGTTCAGGCGGTAGGGTTCAGCCCACTGGGTCGGTTGCTAGTTCATCTTCTTCTGTAGCTATGCGCCCTATGGGGCAGGGTGTTCAGGTTCCAGTAGGCTGTGGTTGAGGTCGTGGCGGAGCTTCCAGTTCTAGCGGTCCTTCGAACCGCATATATGCTTTGGATAGTAGACAAGATCAGGAGGCATCACCAAAAGTGGTTACAGGTATACTATCGATTTTGTCCCAAGACGTATATGCATTGATAGACCCAAGCTCCATATTATTGTATATTTCTCCCTTTGTTGCTAGTAGAATTGGGATAAAACCTGAATCGATTGAACCATTTGAGGTAGCTACACCGGTAGGAGATTCTGTTATAGCAAGGCAAGTATATAGAGATTGTTCGGTGATTATATATAGTCGTTGCACCAGGGCAGATCTGATAGAGCTAGATATGACTGAGTTTGATGTTATTATGGGTATGGATTGGTTAGCTTCTTGTTATGCTAACGTTGATTGTAGAGGCAAGATAGTCCGATTTCAGTTCCCAGGAGAGCCAATTATAGAGTGGATGGGAAATACAGCATCGTCGAGGGGTAAGTTTATTTCATACCTCAAGGCAAAGAAGATGGTCAGAAAGGGTTATATTTATCATCTGGTTCGGGTGCATGACCTGAAGGCATAGGCGCCGACTCTTCAGTCAGTGCCGATAGTTAGCGAGTTTCCAGATGTATTCCCAGATGAACTTCCAGGCCTTCCTCCTGAACGGGAGATAGAGTTTGCTATAGATGTGCTGCCAGATACTCAGCCCATATCTATTCCTCCTTGTAGGATGGCACCTGCAGAACTGAAAGATTTGAAGGAGCAGTTGAGAGATTTATTAGAAAAGGGCTTCATCAGGCCCAGTACATCACCTTGAGGAGCACCGGTACTATTTGTGAGAAAGAAAGATGGGTCGCTGCTGATGTTTATCGATTATAGGCAGCTGAATAAAGTGACGATAAAGAATAGATATCCCCTCCCCAGAATTGATGATCTATTTGAACAGTTGCAGGGTGCTAAGTGTTTCTCGAAGATAGACTTGCGGTCAGGCTATCACCAGGTGCGGGTAAAGGAGGCAGATATTCCGAAGACTGTGTTCCGAACCCGATACGGGCATTATGAGTTTAGAGTGATGTCTTTTGGGCTGACCAATGCTCCAGCAGTATTTATGGATTTGATGAACCGAATATTCAAGCCATTCTTAGATATGTTTGTGATTGTGTTTATCGATGATATTCTGGTCTACTCACGATCGGAAGGGGAGCATGCAGATCATTTGAGGACGGTAATTAGGGTGCTCCAGCACCAGAAGTTGTATGCTAAGTTCTCTAAATGTGAATTCTGGTTGACTTCAGTAGCATTCTTGGGGCATATTATTGGAGCTGATGGCATTCGGGTAGATACACAGAAGATTGAGGCGGTGAAGACTTGGCCTAGACCTACGACGCCTACTGAAGTACGCAGTTTTCTGGGGCTAGCAGGGTATTACAGGAGGTTAGTAGAGAAATGTGCCTCAATTTTAGCGCCTTTAACAAGGGTAACACAGAAGGCAGCCAAGTTTCAGTGGACCGATGCTTATGAGCGAAGCTTCCAATTATTGAAGGATAAGTTTACTAATGCTCCAGTTCTAACACTCCCTGAGGGGCCAGATGGCTATGTTATTTATTGTGATGCCTCGGGTGTTGGGCTAGGTTGTGTGTTGATGCAGCATGGCAGAGTTATAGCCTATGCCTCCCGACAGCTCAGAAAGCACGAAAGAAATTATCCCACTCATGATCTGGAGTTAGCAGCGGTGATTCATGCCTTGAAGATATGGAGACATTATTTATATGGCGTGCATGTTGATATTTATACAGATCATAAGAGTCTCCAATACATCTTTAAGCAGAAGGAGCTGAATTTGCGGCAGAGGCGGTGGCTAGAGTTGCTGAAGGACTATGATGTTGACATTCTATACCACCCAGGGAAACAAAATGTTGTAGCAGATGCACTCAGCCGTAAATCTTTGGGCAGCTTGGCAGATGTACAACCAGAACGGAAGGAGATAATTCATGAGATTTTCCAGTTAGCTAATCTTGGAGTCCGTATAGCTGATTCTGATGATGGCGGAGTTTCTATTCGAGGAGTTGCTGAACCCTCTATCATTGAAGAGGTAAAGAGACGCCAGTACGAGGACCTTGTTTTTATACATTATAGAGATGCAGCTCTTCAAAAGGAGGAGACTCCATTCAAAGTTGCACCTGACGGAGTGCTACGATACAGAGGCAGATTATGTGTACCTGAGGTTGCAGGGTTACGGCGACAAGTTATGGGGGAGGCACACTATACCCGTTATTCTATTTATCCAGGGTCAACGAAGATGTATCAACACCTCTGATATTTGTATTGGTGGGATGGCATGAAAAAGGATATAGCGGAGTTTGTTGCTCAGTGCCCGAATTGTCAACAAGTTAAGGTCGAGCATCAGAAGCCCGGTGGATTATTACAGGAGATAGAGATTCCAACCTGGAAATGGGAGGTAATTAATATGGACTTCATCACAGGTTTACCTCGCACTCCGCGAAGATATGACTCTATTTGGGTTATCATTGATAGGTTGACAAAATCAGCCCACTTTCTTCCAGTCAGGACTACTTATTCAGCTGAGGACTATGCTAGATTATACCTCAAGGAGATAGTAAGACTGCACGGGGTTCCCACAGCTATCATCTCCGATAGAGGAGCCCAGTTTACAGCTAACTTCTGGAGATCCTTCCAGGAGGGATTGGGGACACAAGTGAGTCTTAGCAAAGCATTCCATCGTCAGACTGACGGATAGGCTGAGCGTGCTATTCAAACACTACAAGATATGTTACGGGCCTGTATTATTGATTTCAGGGGTTGCTGGGATGATCATTTGCCACTTATTGAATTTTCCTATAATAACAGTTACCATTCGAGTATTCAGATGGCACCGTATGAGGCCTTGTATGGAAGGAAGTGCAGGTCACCTATTGGCTGGTTTGATGTTGGTGAGACTAAGTTAATAGGCACGGATATGGTTCAGCAGGCTGATGATAAAGTGAAGCTCATTCAGGAGCGGTTACTGGCAGCCCAGAGTCGACAGAAATCATATGCAGATAATCGACGTCGACACTTAGAATTTCAGGTTGGTGATTGGGTGTTCTTGAAGGTGTCACCCATGAAGGGTGTCATGAGATTCGGCAAGAAAGGGAAGCTAAGCCCGAGGTACATTGGGCCTTATCAGATTATTCGTAGGGTAGGCCGGGTTGCCTACGAGTTGGACTTACCGTCTGATTTGGAAGCAGTGCATCCAGTCTTTCACGTGTTAATGCTTCGCAAATGTATAGGCGATCCTTCCAGAGTATTTCCCGTAGATGATGTCCAGGTGACAGAGGAGTTATCCTACGAGGAGCAGCCTGTAGCCATACTTGATCGGCAGGTTAGGAGGTTACGAACCAAGGACGTGGCTTCCGTCAAAGTATTATGGCGAAATAACAATAGGGAAGAGATGACCTGCGAAGCCGAGGAGGAGATGAAAGACAAGTATCCTTACTTGTTCTCTATGCCTACAGGTAACTTCAACTCCTCACTTGATTATATTGATTGTCCGATAATACTATATATTATGACGATAAGGGAAACCTTTCCAAAAATTCTTATAGGACCTTACGGGACCAATGCAACATTCGAGGACGAATGTTCTAAAGGGGGGAAGAATGTTAGACCCCATATTTTTGTACGTCGAGTTATTCGCAAGCTAATCGACTTAAGTTAAGGACTGGATTATTTTTGGATATGAAATAGGAACTTTTAATTTTCAATTTTAATTAGAACAAAAATTGTTTATAAATTTTATTTAGTGTAGAAATATTATTATAGATTAGGGACTAATTAATTATGATTAGATTATTAAGTGAAGATTAGTGATTAATTAAGATTAATTAAGTTAGCCAATTATAAAATTAGAGGGCCCCACCCGATTATTTAAAAAAATAAAAATAAAATCAACACAATGACTCACCTTGAGGGGCACGTGGAAGGCTTAGGGGCAGCATATAAAACCATGCTTTGATGAACAATTGATTCATCACAAATTCATTTCATTCCAAGTAGTTAAGTTAGAAAGAGAAAGAGGCAAAGTTAGAGAGGGAGAGAGAGGCTTTCGGCCATGGCATTTCTAGCCGAGAATGAGCTTGAAGAAGAGAGGAATTAAAGTGTTAAGGTGTTGTAAACATCCAAGTGATTAGCAAGGTTAAGGAGCAAAGTTTATTAAGGTAAGATTTAATCTTTTTTTTACATGTTTTGGAGGTGATTTAAACGTGTATAAATTAGTAGGTGTGTGATGAATGTAAGGAGTTGTGTATGTTGATGTAATGTGTAAATTGAGCCGTGTAGGGGGGCTGTTCTAATTAGGCGTGGAGAATTGATTTTTAAGTAGCATTATGGTTGTTGTTATTATGGATTGTATGGTAAAAATGAAGGGATTAAATGATAAAAATTGAAGTTGTGTTGGTTAGTGGACATGTTGTTATCCTTGTTGAATTGAAGGTACGATTATGTTCATATATTGTTGTTGGTATTTCTGTGATAACAGGAGGATAATTGGAAATTCGGGTTAGGCAAATATATAGGGGAAATGCTGCCCGATTTCCGTTAAGTTCTTAATTAATGAAAACCCTAATCAAGAAAGTATGAATTAAGGAATGAGTGCTATAAGCGATTGGTTATAGATTTATGAGCTAGGGAGTATAGTTTACTAACGATAGTGTTACTTTCATATTAAATAGGCTGCGACAAAGCTAATGTGATTACGAATAACCTTTAACAGGTATGTAAAGCTGTCCCTTCTTTCTTTTGGTATGTCTTAGATTTAAGTGATGAATGATATGAGCTTTGAGATAATCCTATTCATAAGTCTTGAATGTGATTCATCATTCTTATTCACTTCTTGATGTTAGAACTCTTAAGTGATTGAGCTTCCCTCTTCAGTTTCCTATACGTTGGATAATAGTCGATATATATATATAAGCTCCTATTCCTAGAAACTCTACGATAACTGATGTCCTTGACTTCGATAAGCTGTTTCATTCTATATTGACATATGTCTATGGTTCTTAAGGCTCTTTTGATATTATTTATGATGACGTTCGAGGGATATTTGGTATGATTGTCGCTATTGATACTCAGGTGTAAATCCCTTCTTCTTATTCTGTTTGAGTCTTGATAATGTTTTAAATTGCATATGGTTGCTCACTACTCTACTCGTGCATGCCTCAATATGTCTTTCACCGAGTCCCGGACCGGGTATGTTATCGTGCACAGTTTCACTGCATTGTTCACCGAGTCCCTTACTAGAGGGTCGGGTACGGTATATATATATATATATATATATATATATATATGATGATATGATGATATGTTATGGCGGCCGAGAGGGCATATGATGACTTTATTCACCGAGTCCCATAATGGGCCGGGTATGATATATGATATTGACATGCATGATTTATGTTTCAAAAGGCATGTGTTTTGGTATTCTGGATGTTATACTTGTCTCCTGCACTCCCTATTTCAGTTATGATCCTCTTTACTGTATTTCATGCTTTACATACTCAGTACATATCTCGTACTGACTAACTTTCTTCGGGGGGCTGCGTTTCATGCCCGCAGGTACAGACGCTCGATTCGGTGATCCCCCAGCTTAGGATTTCCATTCAGCTATCCTGGAGAGCTCCGTTGTTCCGGAGCCTAGATTTTGGTACAGACCTTATGATGTTTATATATATGTTTGTCCAGGGGTATGACGGGGCCCTGTCCAGTCATATTTCACCGTTAATACTCTTAGAGGTCTGTAGACATGTATATGGGTTGTATACATATTTGATCAGCTGTGTCTATATAGTTTTATTGTCGATGTTCTGTCGTTGTAGCAGCCTTTTCGGCTTGCGTAATATACTGATATGTAGTGGCAGCTTTGTCGGATTGCGTAATATACTGATATGTAGTGGCAGCTTTGTCGGCTTGCGTAATATACTGATATATACTCGTTCTATTACTCATTCTGCGTACAATTGTATTTCTTATGCTCATAATCGTAGGAAAACCATTTTCACTGGAAACATATTACCTTTATATACATAAGCCCTTTGGCTTTCCACATTATGCACATATAAACGTAGAAAATCGTGAGACCATACTACCCACACGTTCGTATCTACGAGCCTCTACTAGAGTACTAGACATATGGACGGGACAGGACCCCATCGTGCCCAAAACATATATGTACATAAAATAGTAAATCAGCGGCACCTCCGGAATAATGGAGTGCTCTCAAAAGTCTGCTTATCGGCTTCTATAAATCTGGGTCACCTCCCTGTCTACCTGTGGGCATGAACACAGCGTCCAAAGAAAACGGACGTCGGTATGAATATTGTACTGAGTACGTAAGGCGTGAATGAAATGAACATAATAGAGAAATCATAAGACATAAGAGGAAGATATAACCTGCGTAACTTTTTAGGGTGCATACGTTTCATGCCTATATCATATGTAATCATAGTACATGTATCGTCATGGCGCATACATCATCGTATCATATATACATATATATCGTAGTACCGTATCTGCTCATACACATAAAGCATTATCCATATTCGGCCACGTAGTGGCTCGATAATATCCGTATTCGGCCACGTAGTGGCTCGACAATATCCGTATTCGGCCACGTAGTGGCTCGACAATATCCGTATTAGGCCACGTAGTGGCTCGACAATATCACATACATGTCTTCAGTACCTGGCCATAACAAGGCTCGGTATATCTCATCATCATCATTGCCATCACATACATCTCATAAGCTTATCATAACTCTCCATAAAGCATGCATTTGAATTTAAAGACTACCTATGAAAATCATATCATATTCGTAGCATGAACTTCGTAAAAATATCGTATGATAGGCTTTATAATCTCTAAACTTAGGCTCATCATTACCATTATCGTATCTATAGCATATCTCCTACCTTTATCTCATATGAAACCCCCTATGAACATAGACTCGTAATTTTTCGGAACATTGGTCATAGAACATGCATTAGAGCTTATAGACAATTTATAACAATGTCGGGGTGACATAAGGTCGAGAACCCCCGAATACATTATGGAGTACTCATATTCATCATATCTCACCATGAAGGAACTAACATTTTAAGGTGAGTGTACACCATGAACAACATCAAGGGATCATAAGTAGGATCTTTATTTCATAGGCATCATATCTTGCTTTAGAATCTCTAGGATTAAACTTACCATCATTATTTTCGTATTCATGACATATTTCTCATCTTTATCTCATAAGAAGCTCTTTATCAATATTGTCTCATAGTTCCCGGAATGTAAGAAAGTCATGGAGAGGTAGGGAGATAATATCATAGGAATCATGTAAGGGTCATTAGTTTCGTAGGAATATCGTATCATGAGCTTTAGGACTTCTAGACTTAGATTCATCATCGGTATTTTCATGCTCGTAGCGTATCTCTTTTCTTTATCTCGGGCGAAGATCTTTATACTCGTAGATTCATAATTCTCGATATGTAGGAAAATCATGGAAGGATAGGAGGATTCATACCATAAGAGTCATGCCTTAGAAAGAAAGGACTAGCCTTACATACCTCTTTCGTTTAACAATTTCCATCGCTTGATTGTTGTCCTTCAATGCTCACGTTTCTACCTTCAAGAGAATTCGCATTCACATTAGCTAATCGAATATATGAACGTGCTTACTAAAGCTAGAGAAAATTGGGCAGAATTTCATTTGTTTATACAACCTTCCCCATATTTTCTATCAACTCCCAAACATTTATAATAACGTTCACAATATCATAACCAACAATCGTCATTCATTTACATTACCCTTATTTCACAATCCCACTTCAATTCATCCATAATCACGGTCATAGTATACTAGTAAGTTTTCTCACATATAAGGCTTATGCCATGTCCTTAATATCATTTATAGCATAATCGTAATCACAATATATCAAGAATCATTACTCAACCCAAGCTACTACTCACCAACATCACTATTCTCACATTCAAGACCCATGTTCGATATCCCTCTACATTCCAAGTGTTTCAACTTCTCACTACCTTAAAAAACATAGAAATACCATAAAACTTACCTTAGATAGTGTAGGAGCAAGTTTTGGATGATAATCTTTCACTTGAAGAAAAACCCTATCTTCAATCCAATGGGGTTTCTTGCCTTGGATGAACTCCAATGAGTTTCTTACACTTGATTTCCTTGGTTTGATGAGGTTGATCACAAATCTCTCTTTAGTTCATGTGGAAGAAGTGTGGAGAGTTTTCTAGAATGTTCTTGAAGTGTGGAGTGAGAAAATGAAATGAAATAATGAGATTGAGGTCCCTTATATCAACTTAAAAATCTGCCCGACTCGGTTATACGGACCAACATACGATCCGTATAAATTATATGGACCGTATGTATGGCTGTATATTTGGTCCAGTGGAGCTGCCATTCTGGGCAGGATATACAGCCATACTTACGGCCCGTATCTTTTGTACGGTCCGTATAGTGGACCGTACAATCCACAGTTTTTCAAAACTCGTTCTCGTCGACTCGTTTGATCTCCAATCCTTATGGAACCTTCTTAACACTTGTTTAACACTTCATTATCAATCTAAGGGACGTTATAACTTTTCTTTAAGACATCATCAAGTCATCATTAACTTGGTACCTTGTGAATCCTTTCCGGTACACCGCGTATGCCTTGCCTTTCTTGGCAAACTTTCTTCTATTGCCTCGAATATCTTCGAAATCTCATTTAGAATCATCAAATGTTATTTCTTACTCATCAAAACATCGTATACGTCGTGCCCTTCGTCTGTCTATTCACTGTGCATGGATGAAATGTTTTTCGAGGTGTAACCTTACGAGTTCAAGAAGTAGACGTTGGACGAGTAGATATGCTTCAAGGTATGTGAAGACTGTCACTTTTATTCTTTTGGCATGATCCTTATTATCTGAACGAACAAGTGAGCGAGCGAGTTCCAAAGACTCTACTCTTAGATAGTACAGGATTCATCGTATCCTTGATCCCTTACGTTCATGTTCATGACTTCTAGAGATCTTTTATTATCTAGAGTAATCCGGAGTATATATTTCGTGAGTCCATTATGCATTATATATATACAAACATGTACAACTATTTTATTACACCGCGCCTATATGGCTGGGCAGTAGAACACCGTGCCTATATGGCCAGGCAGTATAACACCGTGCCTATATGGCTGGGAAGCACCACTAGTGGGCGGCCTGAGTTGACTACCGTCTCAGACGCGGGATGCTCAGACGCGCGATGATGATGATGACACCGCAGCTATATGGTCGGGCAGTTTAATACACACACACACACACACACACACACACACACAGATGTACATGATTTTTTTTTACAGAGTGCATGCATATGATACACTGTAGAGTTATCTTCAGTCATGTAGATGCATTCAGACAGTCAGTTTGTTTATGAGTTTCAGATTCCTTTTATGATTCTTATGTATATGTTACTCTTATGCCTTGCATGCTCAGTACATTATCCATACTGACTCCCCTATTGCTCGGGGGGCTGAGTTCATACAAGTAGGTACATGTAGACAGACAGGCAGTCCAGCCCAGTAGGGCATTCCTCTAGCGGTGGTTAGTGTGCTCCACTTGATCGGGAGCAGCAGTTCATTTTGGTATGCTACTTTTGAGATATAGATATGGATATGGGTATGATCGGGCCCTGTCTCATCCTTTCTACAACTTTTATTATAGTAGAGGTCTGTAGATAGTTATGTGTAGATGACTTGTGACGTAGCCTTGTCGGCTCCTATTCTTTTGTGTACAGTTCATGTGACAGCATAGTCGGCTTGTATTGTTGCCTTCAGTATATATATATATATATATATGTATGTATGTATGTATGTATATATGTATGTATATATATGCGCACAGTTCCTGATATTGTTCTTTCGTGAGTCAGTTTAATCCAGATTGAGTTGCTTGTGGGCCCTTATTATGTAGTATTATCCAGGTATGAGTATGGGGGTGTTTAGTCCTGTTACACCTTGGAAAATTCCCCGTTATTGTACAGTGAATAAGCTAGCAAAGGACACGAGGTATACGATGATTTGGATAAGTAAGAGAATGCATTTGATGATCTTAATCGAGATTCGAAGACATTAGACGTAAAGAAAGAAGTTTTATGAAGGAAGTAAAGGATATGTTATGTATCGGATAGGAATTATGGACGATTGGTTAATGAGGGCCTAATGATGTCTTAGATACAAGTAACAATGTCCCTTAGATTGGTATTGAAGTGTTAAACAAGTGTTAAGAAGGTTCCATAAGGATCGGAGATCCAACGAGTCGACGAGAACAAGTTCCGGACAACTGGACATTATACGGCCAGACATACTGGCCGTATAAAATTCACAGACCGTATGTCTAGGCCATAGATTCAGTCCAGAGCAGCATAGCTCACTGGACCAAGCATACGGTCCATCATACAGTCAGTGAAAAATATACGGACCGTATGTTGGTCCGTATAAGTTGGTCGGGACAGATTTTGTGACTTAATATAAGGGACCCTTCTCATTTCATTTTCATTCCATTTTCACTCCACAAGTCAAGAAGCCTATATAATATTCTCTAACATTCATCCACAATAAAATCAAAGGAAAATCCATGATCAACCACTTCAATCCATGAAAACAAATGTATGAAACCAAGTGAAAGTCATTCAAACCAAGAAAATCCCAAGAGAGGTGAAATAGGGTTTTGATGCTAGAAGAGTATTTCCATTCAAGGATTGTTCATCCACCATCTAAGGTAAGTTTCATGACCATACCAGGCTATTTAAGGTAATGGAAGGCTAAGACACTTGAATTGTAGAAAGACATAAAAAATGGGTCATAAATGAGTGAATAGTGTCATGGTTGAATGGTAGTTGGATGGAATCATGAATGTTGGTGTGTTGTGATTATGAATATGTTATAAATGACATTTAGACCATGAAATAAGTATTATATATGAGAAAACGCGATAATGAGCCATAACCATAATTGTAGAGAAATTGGTGGATTGTGGTAAATGTATACAAATGATGATTGTTGGTTACAATATTGTGAATGTTGTTGTGAACGTTTGGGAGCTGATATTGAACATGGGAAAAGTAGTATAAACGAAGGAAATTCTACCCAATTTCCTCTAGCGTTAGTGAGTTCGTTCTTATAATTGTTAGCTAATGTCGATACGAATTCTCTTGAAGGTAGAATGTGTGCATTAAAGGAGAACAAAGGTATGTAAGACTAATCTCTTCATTCAAAGGCATGAATCCTTCAAGCTTTCTATAATCCTCCTATATGATAAAGCTTGTGAGTCCTTAAATATACTAAACTACATACGAGCACGATAATGATGACGATGAGTTAAAGCACAGAGATCCTAGAGTTCATGATATGATGCTCCTATTATGTTAACGATGTCATTATTGTTAACACTCACCTTATATACTATTTCCTTCAAGGTGAGGCAGAATACTCATGAATGCTCATACTATAATCGGGGGTTCACGACCTTACGTCACCCCGACATAGCCATAGTTGCCTTCAAAGCCGAATGTATGCTCCTAATGATAAGATGATCAATAATGCTAGCTTATAATATGCCTATGTTATGTATGAAAATGCTGAGCTATGATAATATTGTGATACGTTCATGAGATGTGTAATAATGATGGGTTATGATTGACTATTTGACGATATGATTCCACTGAGCCTAGATGGCCGGGCATGTCACCGCTAAGGCGGGCTGCTATATTTACACCGAGCCTCGAGGGCCGGGCATGATCACCACTAGTGGGCGGCATATGATGGTTACCCAGACGCGGGTTAACGATGAGGATTACGATGTGATGATATATGTGATGCGATGACGTATGTACCATGATTATGTAAAATATGATATATGTAAGAAATGTATTTGCCTATGACACTCATGCAGGTTACATCTCTTTCTTATGGCTCACGATCCCTCTATTATATTTATTTCATTCTTGTCTTATATAGTCAGTACAATATTCGTACTGACGTCCGTTTTCTTTGGACGTTGTGTTCATGCCCATAGGTAGACAGGGAGGTTAGCTTTATCCAGACTCGTAGAAGCTGTTAGCTGACTGAAAGCACTCCTTTGTTCCGGAGGTGCTTATGACGATTCTTTTGTGTATATTCATGTATATGTATTTTGGGTATGACGGGGTCTTGTCCCGTCCTTATGCCTAGCACTCCAGTAGAGGCTCGTAGATACGCAGTGTGGTGTATGTGGTCTCATGAGGTTGCCGTTATGTATATATGTATATATGTATTATTTTGATAGCCTAAAGCCTTATGTATATAAAGTATTATGATTTCAAATGAAAGATGATTTTCCTTATAATTTGAGGATGAAATTGATAAAGGAACATTGAATGAGAATAATGAGTAATACAACGAGCGGTGCTCGGTGGTTAGTCCCGGGTACCCGTCGCGGCCCCTAGTCGGGTCGTGACAGGTCGCTAGTGATCAGGCACTCGTCGCGGATCATCGGTTTGGGTCGTGACATATGTGGTATCAGAGCAGGTTTGTCCAAGGGTTATCTACAGACCATATCTAGTAGAGTCTTATTTATGGGTGTGTTGTGCACCACACTTTTAAACAAGAGGCTACAGGACATTTAGGAAATTGTTATTCTTTCTCTCTTAGATCATGCAATAGAGTCGTGTGTTAAGAGTTCGCTTTCTAATAGTTTGTTCTAATTTCAGCGATGCCTCGTAAGAAAGCTACAGCTGCCCAGAAGGGCAAGAGAGTGGCTAGGGAGGCCATTAGCCGTACTCAGAGGGCTACCAAGGCTCGGGGCGAGTCCCAGAGTGAGAGCCCATCTTATTCTTCGCATACACTGCCTCCAGCACCTGCCCCAGTGCCCCCAGTTCCTCCGCCAGATGTACCGAGCCAAGATATGCGAGAAGCTATACAGTTATTAACCAAATTGGTTGTCGCTTAGGCTCAGCGGCAGGGAGTTGGTGTTGATCAGGGGGGCCGAGCTGGTAGTGCGAGGGTTAAGACTTTCCTTGGGTTAGATCCTCCAGGGTTTTCTATGTTGAAGCAAAATATGGATCCTCAGGACTTTATTGATAGTATGCAGCGGACTCTTGAGGGTTATGCATGCCGATGAGGTTGAGTCAGTGGAGCTAGCATCTTATAGGCTCCGTGATGTTGCTGTTCAGTGGTATCAGGCATCAGGCGTGATTACATTCTGGACAGTGCCAATGTGGATCAAATTCTTGTTATGCTTGTGGCCAGCAAGGTCATGTGATGAGAGAGTGTTCGTCGAGGGGTGGTGTAGGCATTGTTCATCCCACCGGGTCTGTAGCTGGTTCTTCTTTATCAGTACGCCCCTTGGGGAAAGTTTCTCAGACACCAACTGGACATGGTAGAGGAAGGAGTGGAGCATCTAGCTCGAGCGGTCCAAAGCATCGCATTTATGCATTAGCCGGTAGACAGGATCGTGAGTCGTCTCCTGATGTGGTTTACAGGTATATTATCAGTTTCTCCCTATGATGCATACGCACTGATTGATCCAGGCTCCACCTTATCATATGTTACTCCATTTGTTGCTGGCAAGTTTGGGATAGAGCCTGAATTGATTGACCCATTTGAGGTGTCGACGCCAGTTGGTGATCCAGTTGTAGCTAGGTGAGTATATCGAGGCTGTGTTGTGATAGATTGTAACCGCCATACCCTAGCAGACTTGATCGAGTTAGACATGATTGATTTTGATGTTATTATGGGCATGGATTGGATTGCTTCCTGTTATGCTAATGTCGATTATAGAACAAAGATAGTTCGATTCCAGTTTCCCGATGATCCAGTCCTAGAGTGGAAGGGTATTGCTGCTTCACCGAGGGGTAGGTTTATTTCCTACCTTAAGGAAGGGAAGATGATGATTAGAAAGGGGTATATTTATCACTTAGTTCGGGTTCAGAATATGCAAGCAGAGTCACCGACCCTTCAGTATATCCCTGTGATCAATGAGTTTCCGGAGGTATTTTCGGATGAGCTTCCAGGCATTCCACCGGAACGGGAGATCGATTTTACTATTGATCTACTGCTACATACTTAGCCAATATCTATTCCTCCTTATAGAATGGCACCTGCGGAATTGAAAGAATTAAAGAAGCAGTTGAATGATCTTCTAGAGAAGGGCTTTATTAGGCCTAGTACATCACTGTGGGGAGCACCAGCATTATTTGTAGGAAAGAAGGACAGCTCTTTACGAATGTGTATTGATTATCAGCAATTGAATAAAGTGACTGTTAAGAATAAGTATCCACTTCCGAGGATTGATGATTTATTTGACCAGTTACAAGGCGCCAAATATTTCTCGAAGATAGATTTGAGGTCGAGATATCATCAGGTTAGGGTGAAGGAGGAACATATTCCGAAGACAACATTCAGGACTAGATATGGGCAATGCGAGTTCCGTGTCATGTCATTCGGGTTACCTAATGCTCCAATTGTATTCATAGATTTGATGAATCGTGTATTCAGACCCTTCTTAGACCTGTTCGTAATCGTGTTTATAGATGATATTCTGGTTTATTCACCGTCAGCAGCTGACCATGGAAATCATCTACGTGCAGTGCTTAGAGTTCTTCGAGATAGAGAGCTATATGAAAAGTTTTCCAAGTGTGAGTTCTGGCTGAACTCTGTGGCTTTTCTTGGTCACATTATTTCGGATGAAGGCATTAGAGTGGATACTCAAAAGATTGAAGCTGTGAAGAATTGGCTATGGCCCGCAACATCAACGAAGATACATAGTTTTTTGGGCTTAGCAGGATACTATAGAAGGTTTGTGGAAGGATTTTCTTCTCTTTCAGCCCCATTGACCAAGTTGACTCAGAAGTCAGTTAAGTTCCAGAGGACGAATGCATGTGATCGGAGTTTTCAGGTATTGAAGGATAAGTTGACTTCAGCACCCGTCTTGACTCTTCCAGAGGGAACAGATGGTTATGTGATATATTGTGATGCTTCAATTATTGGTTTGGGCTGTGTATTTGTCACACCCTAACGATGAAAGGGCATGACGGGCACCCGACTTTCATCAGAGTCGAGCGAACCCTTAGAAATTCGCTCTATTAAAACCTGTCATTTCAAAAACTTTTAAGAACATAAAATTTTTCCCATTTGAAAATCATTATCTCTAAATGACTCAACTGATATCACTTTGTCGACATCTCGACAAACATACCACACGACACTGTCTGCAAAAGTCTCTAAGAAGTGAACTGAACATTATGTGTCAGGACAGGTCCCTGACATACCCATAATCATACATATCTATACATGACTCAGCACAGCTCCAGAATGTGGTGGAACTTGCCAATCCCAGCAGACGTCAGAGCATCCTAGCTATATACTTAACCTGCCAAGCAATATGGGGCTGCGGGCATGAACGCAACGTCCCCAGGCAAAAGGACGTCAGTACGGACAATGTACTGAGTATGTAAGGTGGTAACAAATCATAATCATAATTTGATTTAGGATATAATAAATAACAATCTAACTCAATACCTGCAGCCTTCGCTGGAAGAAACATAAATGTATACACGAAGTCTCAAAACAACATTTAAGTAAATGATGCAATCCAACACACATGCCGCTTCCGACATGTTAACAAAATGGTCCCTTCGGACAGCCGCTTCCAGCTAGTATCACAATAGTCCCTTCGAACGGCCGCTTCCGGCATAATAATACTGGCTCCTTCGGGTAGCCGCTTCCGGCTTAGCAATGATGGCCCATTCGGGCAGTCGTTTCCGGCTTAATAATGATGGCCCGTCCGGGCAGCCGCTTCCGGCTTAATAATGATGGCCCCTTCGGGCAGCCTCTTCCGGCTTAATATCACAATTATGTCAACACAAATTTAATCCACAAATATCAATACAAGAAATGATGCTATGGAATGTAAACATAAATCGTAAATGAAATGAAATAGTAAAACCTCGCACCCCCTTCGGAGTGGTTTTGAAAATCGAACTTTATGTTCCCTTTAGTATAAAACTAATTTCCTCGAAATCATTAGTAAAACCATATACATAACTCAACTGGCACCTTATGGATGTTCCCTTCAGAACAGAATAGGAGTACCATATCAATAAACCATCACGAGGAACATATAGACCTTACTTGTCTAAGAATGGAGTCATATGGAGTACATATAGAACGAATAGCACAAGAATCATGCCAATGAAAGAAAGGTTTGCCTTACATACCTTTAGCGCTTATTTTTCACACAATATGTATACGCTGCCTAATAATACTTCAACCTATATTAAGACGCCAACAACTATGGTTAAGCTACGGGGAGATTCAAAACTTATTCTAACGTTAGTAACTCCTTTCTAGATGTTTAGACGACGTTTTCTCTTGTAGTCTAACCAATTACATACAACCAATCCCACATCAATAAGTATAAATTCAACACCAATCCATACAGCCCACACTATATTCTAAACAGCCCACATTCATAACATGCAATAACGATTCACATACGGCTACGACATTCTCCAGTTACTTCTAATAGTTTGTAGCCTTAACGTTTGCATGTAACAACTTATAACAGCCCATACAACATACCATATGATGTATACTATTAACTTATAATTAGTCTTTCCAACTTAATGAAAACACAAGTCCAAAACGGTCCCTAACCAACAACACATCCAAAACAGTCCCTAACCGACAACATAACAATGTTCGGAATTCTTGCAAACGTTTACGAACATACTAAGCCAACCACATACGATTTTTACACATAATTTCATGTCTTATTTTAATATAATTTCAGTAAGTTATGACCAGCTATCCACACGACAAGTACGACATCAATTCAGACGCAACTACGCTATATCGTCATTTCTATAATCCTTACAACAATTCTCAAACGACTTTAGTTTCAACTCCAATCATTAAACACCTTCATTTCCATCATAAATTTCATGATAATAACAATCAAAATATCAAGTAAAAACAGTTCACTAACTTCCTCACAAAACAGTCCACACACGGTTATAACATGCTTCAACATCACTTCACATAAAATCATAGATTCACTTTATTTTCATACTAACACAACTTCACCTTTAACCTTCCAATTCTTCTCATTCTTTTTACCATGATATCTATGATAGTAACATCCATATTTATTAACGAAAATTAGTTCATTAATTCCACCAAAACAGTCCCCTCGGTCACAACAGCATTCCAACACCAACATTCATGATTTTATGCATGCGATTCATGTTCTTCAAGTTACAACCATACTTCAACATCAACACATATAACCTCATGGTTACTATCATGTTCCAACATCATCACACCTTATTTCATACATACAAATTATATCTACTCATCTACATCACCCTTAATGCATGGAAAAGAAAGTTAGATCTTACCTTGACAACTTGACTTCTCTACTTGGCTAGAGTTGGGTGACTTGAGATGAAAATAGTTCTTGTTGCTCCAAAGACTGTCTTCACGTTTTAGGGACCTTCTAAAGGGTTGAAACACCTTGGAAAGTAATTTTTGGATCAAGACTCAAAGAGCTCAAAAATCAGCCCCTTGGCCGAATGCTCTCTCTCTCTAGGCTTAGGTTTTCTTTCTTTGTGTTGTGTAGTTGAAATGATTTGTGATGGCTCATTTCTTGGTCATTATTTGGTTCAACTTTGATGCCTACAAGTTGGTCACATGCTCCACTTATGGCATGATTCATTCCATTAACTTTACACTTAAAATTTTCTATTTTTTTTTCTTCAACTTTCGGCTAAGTGTGTTGGCTGATTTTTCATCTTTGTTTCCTTTCTTCTTTCTTTTCAATTGTTTACAAGACAATCTCATGTGTGGTGAATGATTCACACACCACCCTTTGTCCATTGTAATCATTCCAAGATGAATGATCCGTATTTAATGTGAAATGATCCCTCCACCATGTTATATCTTCCTAAAATAATGTATACTTTTATAAAGTAATGCATGCTTCAATATTCAATTACATGACTAACCTTTTCCTCCTCCAAATTTCAGCTCCTTGGCCGAATATACATGTATATTTGTTCCAATTTAATTGTCCACAATATAATGAAAGTGTAGTGGATGAATTAACAATTAATGCATATTTGTATGTCTTCCATAATAGCCTTATTTTAGATGACTTTGAGTCATCTTTTGGACATGGCATGTTAATGTTCATATTGACTCATTGTTGCCACTAATTTTTACTTAACACCATAATTAAATAGTTCCTAATTTCCAACAATAGTTTGTAACCGCCATACCCTAGCAGACTTGATCGAGTTAGACATGATTGATTTTGATGTTATTATAGGCATGGATTGGTTGGCTTCCTATTATGCTAATGTCGATTAAAGAACAAAGATAGTTCGATTCCAGTTTCCTGATGAGCCAGTCCTAGAGTGGAAGGCTAATGCTGCTTCACCGAGGGGTAGGTTTATTTCCTACCTTAAGGAAGGGATGATGATCATTAGAAAGGGGTATGTTTATCACTTAGTTCGGGTTCAGAATATGCAAGCAGAGTCACCGACCCTTCAGTATATCCCTGTGATCAATGAGTTTCCGGAGGTATTTTCGGATGAGCTTCCAGGCATTCCACCGGAACGGGAGATCGATTTTACTATTGATCTACTGCTACATACTCAGCCAATATCTATTCCTCCTTATAGAATGGCACCTGCGTAATTGAAAGAATTAAAGAAGCAGTTGAATGATCTTCTAGAGAAGGGCTTTATTAGGCCTAGTACATCACTGTGGGGAGCACCAGCATTATTTGTAGGAAAGAAGGATAGCTCTTTACGAATGTGTATTGATTATCAGCAATTGAATAAAGTGACTGTAAAGAATAAGTATCCACTTCCGAGGATTGATGATTTATTTTACCAGTTACAAGGCGCCAAATATTTCTCGAAGATACATTTGAGGTCGAGATATCATCAGGTTAGGGTGAAGGAGGAACATATTCCGAAGACAGCATTCAGGACTAGATATGGGCAATGCGAGTTCCGTGTCATGTCATTCGGGTTACCTAATGCTCCAATTGTATTCATAGATTTGATGAATCGTGTATTCAGACCCTTCTTAGACCTGTTCGTAATCGTGTTTATAGATGATATTCTGGTTTATTCACCGTCAGCAGCTGACCATGGAAATCATCTACGTGCAGTGCTTAGAGTTCTTCGAGATAGAGAGCTATATGAAACGTTTTCCAAGTGTGAGTTCTGGCTGAACTTTGTGGCTTTTCTTGGTCATATTATTTCGGATGAAGGCATTAGAGTGGATACTCAAAAGATTGAAGCTGTGAAGAATTGGCTATGGCCCGCAACATCAACGGAGATACATAGTTTTTTAGGCTTAGCAGGATACTATAGAAGGTTTGTGGAAGGATTTTCTTCTCTTTCTGTTATTGCCCGTACTTCGTACGTTCGGAAAATTCAAGATAATGGAGAGAAGTTAAGAACAAGACTATGTTTCAAAAATTATTTTAATATACGAGTTGTTGAAAATATTATTTATGGTTATTACTAGTATGGGAATATTGAGAGAGGTTAAGGGCAAAAAGAGAAATGTGCAAAATGACCAATGGAAATAATGTGGAAGCTTAGGGGAAAAATGGTAATTTCACGAGGAGTCCAAGAAAATTCTTGAAATTTTATGTTGACCGTGTGACATGTCCTTAAAATTTCCACATTTTATTTAATGGAGGGCTAATTATATATATGTGTGGACAAAACTTGCAAGAGAAGGCAAAAAAGGCATCTTTAATGACTTAAGGAAAACTCTAGAAAATTTAAGAAGATTGGAGAAAAATAAAGGGGCATGTGACCGGCCATGTGCCCCTCTACATATATATATATGTGTGATGGTCAAGTGAAGACCATAATTCATCATTTAACTCTAGAAAATTCAAGAGAAGGATGGAGAGAAAAAGGAGAGGGAGACCGGCCAAGAGGGGGCTGGCCGAACCAGCCCCTAGATGTGATCATGGAAAAATTGTTCCCTTCATGCTTTCATACTAATTGGAAGGTCCTCTACGACATGGAGTAGTTGTTGGGAGAAGAAAATCATTCGTTGCGTCCAAACATAAGCTAGCCGAGTGGAGAACAAGTGGAAGAGGTAAGACCTAATCTTGATTTTCATGAGTTATGTGTGGCTTGTGGATGTTGTGGAATGTGGAAATGAATGAAGTTTTTGAAAATATGATGTTATGTGTGTTGGCCGTGTATGTGTGTGATTAACAATGTGTATGTAGAGTTGTGTTGGGGTGATGAATTAGTTTGTATTCAACATGCTTGTGTGCCTTGTAGTGTGTAGATTGAATGGAAGTCATGAAAAATATGTGGGTTAGGTGTGGCCGTATGGGCTGATTTGGTATGACAAGGAAAGAGTTGATTTTACTTAGTGTTCTAGTTGTTGTTGTTGTTGTTATGAATTATGTGACGATTGAAATGGATGAAACTTATGAAGTTGCGTGTGTGTGCTTGGTGTAGTGGCCGAATAGTGGCCATTTGTGTAGAAGAGATGAACAAACTTTATTTAGTACCTTGCTTGTGGTTGTGTAAAATTTATGGTAAAGAATGAAGGTTTAATGACGTATGTTGAAGTTGTAATGGTTGCGGGCTGTTTTGAAAATTTATATGACTTTAACATAGACTCTTATGAAAATGATGTTGTTAATGTGTGAAAGGTATGGTTATTGTTGAAATGTAAAGGGATGGATGAAAATGCGCGAAAATATGTAAGAAGTGGTTATGGTCAAATAATAGACGTTTTGGTAAGTTAATGTAAATTGATGTCATTTGACATTCTAGTAGTCGTCGTTACGGATTATGCGATGAAGAATGAAGGTTGTTGTCGAAGTTAGCATACATGAATGATGATGATATGCATGGTTGTTGTTGAATTGAAAGGTTTCGGGTAAAGTAATATGTTGATTAAGTCGTTGAAAGATCATGTGAACTGAATTGAATTGAATTGAATTGAATTGAATTAAATGTTGGAATGTTTCTAGAATGAATTGCTAATATTATTGTTGGTTTGGCCGAGTTCCATTCTCGGATTGTTGTTGCTAAATTTGGCCGAGTTAGAATCTCGGGGGTGGTGTATTTACAGGGGAGATGCTACCGAAATTTCGGCACAATATAAATGAATGTGCTTGAAAGGTCAAGGCAAGTATATGACAAAGGATCTAATGAATGTGTGAACTCCTTTGACTGTAGATTAACAAGTTGGACGAATAAGCGTAGCTAGTAAGGCGCGGCGCAGGTATGTTAAGGCTAAGCCCTTTCTTTCTATGGCATGAATCCTATGATGTAATCTTATAAATGTTCCCCATAACGTCCTTGTTTTCAAAAGCTAGAAGTTATGAATTCAAAACATGATTTCCTTTCCAAAAGTTATAAATGCTTTCCAAAATATACATTTTTCTCCAAAAATCCAAGTTTTATGATTTTGAAAGTTTTTATAACTAAAACAATGACTACGAAGTTATGATGACAATAATGAAGCCAGACATGAGAAAGTGTCTATGACGAATATGCCAAGGATATGTTCTTACCATGAATACGACGATATGAAATGTTAAGCTACTCTTGGATAATGACTACTTTGAAGGTTTTAAAGTATATGAAGTAATATGTTATGATCCTGTTTTATGTTTTCCCGAGATAATGTTCTTCATTGATAGTCTCGCCTTATAATTGTTCCTTCAAGGCGTGACATGACGACCATGATGATTCCATAATACAAGCGGAGGTTACCGACCTTACGTCACTCCGATAGACACATGACTTTCCTTGGGCTCTCATGCATGCTATATATGTATATGGGAGGGGGGAAGGGATACATGTATATGGGGATATGGGGAATGGACACATGTTTCATCGCCACCTGGTCAGCTGGCATTATCATCCCGGACGCGGGATGCCCGGACGCGAGATGCCCGGACGCGTGATATATGGGCGAGCCGACATATTTCGGCTCAATGTGGGCGAGCCGACTTATTCGGTGCTATGATATGATATGACCCGATAAGCATGCATGGTTTCCGCCCTAAGTGGAATTCCTATGTACAGGTATCTCAATCAGCCTATAATATGCTATATGACTCCCTATGATATGATACGATATGATACGACAGGATATGATATGCTATGATATGACATGATATGATATGATACGACATGATATGCTACGATATGACATGATATGACATGATATGGTATGACACGATATGATATGACATGATATGTTCCATACGAGATGCCATATGATTCCTTTGTGATTATCTCCACTGGTACCTCTCCTTGTATTGTCGTCCATGCCTTACATACTCAGTACATTGCTCGTACTGACCCCTCTTCTTCGGGGGCTGCGTTTCATGCCGCGCAGGTACACCCAGATGAGCCGAAGCCAATATAGAAGATTCTCCAGCGAAGTTGGCGAGCTCCACTTGGCTCTGGAGTGTAGCCGAATCAGCGTGCTATACCATGATGTCTTGTTCTATGTTAGAGACTTTGCAGACAGAGTCGTGGGTATAGAGTGTCCGCTTTGTAGACGGCTTCACCCGTCGATATGTTATTATGTTTCACGTCACGGGTCCTATAGGATGATAGACTTTACTTATAAAAAGAAAAACAAAATATTGAGAGCTTACTATGTATTTTATTCTGAATTGATTCCAGAGTTTATATATGTAATAAGAGTCAGCGGGTTCGCTCGGCTCCAAGTATGGGGTCGGGTGCCCATCACACCCTAGTAAGGTCGGGGTGTGACACTTTCAGCCCCATTAACCAAGTTGACTCAGAAGTTAGTTAAGTTCCAGAGGACGAATGCATGTGAACGGAGTTTTCAGGTATTGAAGGATAAGTTGACTTCAGCACCCGTCTTGACTCTTCCAGAGGGAACAAATGGCTATGTGATATATTGTGATGCTTCAATTATTGGTTTGGGCTGTGTATTTGTCACACCCTAACGATGATAGGGCATGACGGGCACCCGACTCTCATCAGAGTCGAGCGAACCCTTAGAAATTCGCTCTATTAAAACCTGTCATTTCAAAAACTTTTAAGAACATAAAATTTTTCCCATTTGAAAATCATTATCTCTAAATGACTCAACTGATATCACTTTGTCGACATCTCGACAAACATACCACAGGACACTGTCTGCAAAAGTCTCTAAGAAGTGAACTGAACATTATGAGTCAGGACAGGTCCCTGACATACCCATAATCATACATATCTATACATGACTCAGCACAGCTCCAGAATGAGGTGGAACTTGCCAATCCCAGCAGACGTCAGAGCATCCTAGCTATATACTTAACCTGCCAAGCAATCTGGGGCTGCGGGCATGAACGCAACGTCCCCAGGCAAAAGGACGTCAGTACGGACAATGTACTGAGTATGTAAGGTGGTAACAAATCATAATCATAATTTGATTTGGGATATAATAAATAACAATCTAACTCAATACCTGCAGCCTTCGCTGAAAGAAACATAAATGTATACACGAAGTCTCAAAACAACATTTAAGTAAATGATGCAATCCAACACACATACCACTTCCGACATGTTAACAAAATGGTCCCTTCGGACAGCCGCTTCCAGCTAGTATCACAATAGTCCCTTCGAACGGCCGCTTCCAGCATAATAATACTGGCCCCTTCGGGTAGCCGCTTCCGGCTTAGCAATGATGGCCTATTCGGGCAGCCGCTTCCGGCTTAATAATGATGGCCCGTCCGGGCAGCCGTTTCCGGCTTAATAATGATGGCCCCTTCGGGTAGCCTCTTCCGGCTTAATATCACAATTATGTCAACACAAATTTAATCCACAAATATCAATACAAGAAATGATGCTATGGAATGTAAACATAAATCGTAAATGAAATGAAATAGTAAAACCTCGCACCCCCTTCGGAGTGGTTTTGAAAATCGAACTTTATGTTCCCTTTAGTATAAAACTAATTTCCTCGAAATCATTAGTAAAACCATATACACAACTCAACTGGCACCTTATGGATGTTCCCTTCGGAACAGAATAGGAGTACAATATCAATAAACCATCACGAGGAACATATAGACCTTACTTGGCTAAGAATGGAGTCATATGGAGTACATATAGAACGAATAGCACAAGAATCATGCCAATGAAAGAAAGGTTTGCCTTACATACCTTTAGCGCTTATTTTTCACACAATATGTATACGCTGCCCAATAATACTTCAACCTATATTAAGACCCCAACAACTATGGTTAAGCTACGGGGAGATTCAAAACTTATTCTAACGTTAGTAACTCCTTTCTAGTTGTTTAGACGACGTTTTCTCTTGTAGTCTAAGCAAATACATACAACCAATCCCACATCAATAAGTATACATTCAACACCAATCCGGGCAGCCCACACAATATTCTAAACAGCCCACATTCATAACATGCAATAACGATTCACATACGGCTACGACATTCTCCAGTTACTTCTAATAGTTTGTAGCCTTAACGTTTGCATGTAACAACTTATAACAGTCCATCCAACATACCATATGATGTATACTCTTAACTTATAATTAGTCTTTCCAACTTAATGAAAACACAAGTCCGAAACAGTCCCTAACCAACAACACATCCAAAACAGTCCCTAACCGACAACATAACAATGTTCGGAATTCTTGCAAACGTTTACGAACATACTAAGCCAACCACATACGATTTTTACACATAATTTCATGTCTTCTTTTTATATAATTTCAGTAAGTTATGACCAGCTATCCACACGACAAGTACGACATCAATTCATACGCAACTACGCTATATCGTCATTTCTATAATCCTTACAACAATTCTCAAACGACTTTAGTTTCAACTCCAATCATTAAACACCTTCATTTCCATCATAAATTTCATGATAATAACAATCAACATATCAAGTAAAAACAGTTCACTAACTTCCTCACAAAACAGTCCGCACACGGTTATAACATGCTTCAACATCACTTCACATAAAATCATAGATTCACTTTATTTTCATACTAACACAACTTCACCTTTAACCTTCCAATTCTTTTCATTATTTTTACCATGAGATCTATGATGGTAACATCCATATTTATTAACGAAAATTAGTTCATTAATTCCACCAAAACAGCCCCCTCGGTCACAACAACATTCCAACACCAACATTCATGATTTTATGCATGCGATTCATGTTCTTCAAGTTACAACCATACTTCAACATCAACACATATAACCTCATGGTTACTATCATGTTCCAACATCATCACACCTTATTTCATACATACAACTTATATCTACTCATCGACATCACCCTTAATGCATGGAAAAGAAAGTTAGATCTTACCTTGACAACTTGACTTCTCTACGTGGCTAGAGTTGGTGACTTGAGATGAAAATGGTTCTTGTTGCTCCAAAGACTATCTTCACGTTTTAGGGACCTTCTAAAGGGTTGAAACACCTTGGAAAGTAATTTTTGGATCAAGACTCAAAGAGCTCAAAAATCAGCCCCATGGCCGAATGCTCTCTCTCTCTAGGCTTAGGTTTTCTTTCTTTGTGTTGTGTAGTTGAAATGAATTGTGATGGCTGATTTCTTGGTCATTATTTGGTTCAACTTTGATGCCTACAAGTTGGTCACATGCTCCACTTATGGCATGATTCATTCCATTAACTTTACACTTAAAAGTTTCTAATTTGTTTTCTTCAACTTTCGGCTAAGTGTGTTGGCTTATTTTTCATCTTTGTTTCCTTTTTTCTTTCTTTTCAATTGTTTACAAGACAATCTCATGTGTGGTGAATGATTCACACACCACCCTTTGTCCATTGTAATCATTCCAAGATGAATGATCCATATTTAATGTGAAATGATCTCTCCACCATGTTATGTCTTCCTAAAATAATGTATACTTTTATAAAGTAATGCATGCTTCAATATTCAATTTCATGACTAACCTTTTCCTCCTCCAAATTTCAGCTCCTTGGCCGAATATACATGTATATTTCTTCCAATTTAATTGTCCACAATATAATGAAAGTGTAGTGGATGAATCAACAATTAATGCATATTTGTATGTCTTCCATAATAGCCTTATTTTAGATGACTTTGAGTCATCTTTTGGACATGGCATGTTAATGTTCATATTGACTCATTGTTGCCACTAATTTTTACTTAACACCATAATTAAATAGTTCCTAATTTCCAACAATATTCTTATACTAAGTAAATTTATAACCGATTAGTTCTAGTTTAAAAATTAAAATCCGAGGTTTCTATCTCACGTCGATTCTTTCGCAAATAACTCGACGTATAACAATACGGGGTCTAAGATTCTCATGTAATATAGCACTAGTCCATAACTTCATTTTCCACACATAAATTATCATTCCAAATCACCGTCGTCACACTTTTTCGTCTTAAATAATTGTGGGACTTCATTCCTTGTACACACCAAGTTATTCGTTTCATGCTTGAATATGATCAAATTCTCCGGGCTTGAGTAAATTTACTCATGTTGGACGGTCCAATTTCCTAGTCCAAAAATACGGGGTGTAACATCCTTCCCCTCTTAGAAACATTCGTCCTCGAATGTCAAATGAGGACTAATACTCGTATCCAATTTCTACACTTATTAATATCATGTTACTCCCTTTTCTCAAACACATATAATCATGTTTCTTTCTCATCCTTGTTTCAGTCTTTACTCGTTAAAGCTTACTCTTTTTTTTATACTAACTCACCTCTCGAATGACTCCTTGCTTATCATTGCTTCCCCTCTTATGTCTCTTCTCGTAATCTTATCACATTATTCGAATCACCTTAATCTTAGTTCATCAACCTTACTTCTAATCCCCGAGTGAATTTATCTTAACCCTCGACTCACTTCTATATACTCGAGTAATTTCAACCTAACTCTCAAACTCATTCTGAACCTATCTCATAATCCTCCTTTCAGCCGGTTTACAATTATTATTAACCTTTTATCCTTCAGTTTACTCTTGTGCATCTTACTGATCATAGCACACATATATATACTGATCACAATCATTTTTTTTAACCAAATTTTGGCAGAACCTCCTTTGTAATTTGTACTACCCACCTGTATACAACTAACCAACAAGCCTCACAGGGTAACAATCAAAATATATCAACATGCCTCACAAGGCCACAATCATATTACAACCCCCTATACATACCTGTACAAATGCTCTTCACAATGACATTCTCAATTCGATAAGAGGCATACCTTTCTTATTGAAATCCTTAACCTGCAGCACTTGCCTCACATAGCAGTCATTAATCATCAGAGGACTTACCTTTCTTACGAACAATTCCAATTTTGCAATCATGGATGCACTTTACAATCACTTAAACAATATTCAAATCTTGAAGTTAGTGGTAAGGATTTAAGGTCTCTAACACAGCTCTATAGCACAACCTATGATCTGAATGAAGCGAAACCATCCTAGATGCCCTGTAGCCTCCTGTTCATAAGTGTGGTCGACAACACACCCATGAACAAGACTCTACCTGACATGACTTTGCAGACAACCCCTAGAACGAACTGCTCTGATACTACTTTGTCACACCCTAACGATGATAGGGCATGATGGGCACCCGACTCTCATCAGAGTCAAGCGAACCCTTAGACATTCGCTCTATTAAAAAAAGTTGCACTGTGGTGTTTGCTCGTGCACTTTTTTCAATTTCATGGATGCCTGGACATAAGTGAAAGAAAGTTTAATTAATATGAAATTCGTCTAACTCTAACCACGGATCTGTCCGACGTAGTTCAGTACATCTGACTCTGATTATGGATTTGCCCGATATGAATCTGTTTGATATGACGTGGGATTATGATAACGTAGTGAGTAATCGAGAAGTGTGACAGGAGGTGAATGATGTTGATGGCAAATGTAGCATTGAAAAGAATTTTGAAGGAAAGAAAGGAACCTCCCCGAAGTGTCACGAGACCCCCTAAGGTCAATTGAACATTCGAGGACGAATGTTCTAAAGGGGGGGAGGATGTTATATCCGGCATTTTTGCATATTCGGAAAAATTCGAGATAACTTGGTTTGTAATGAATGAGGCTATATTTGGACCTTACTTAGTATGAATGTGCCGGCTATGATAACATTGGTGTGGAAATACGAGTGATGGCCAAGGGCAAAAATTGGAATTTTGGGAATTAGTTTCGGGAATTACAAAACAAGAATTTTAACCAATTGGGCTCAAAATATGAAAAGAAAAATGAGGCCCAATTGATAAGGGGGTGGCCGGCCATTGAGAGGCCCAAGCCCATGGAATTTTATTAATTTCCATGTGCTATATTATAATAAAGGACCATATATGAGTCATCTTCAACTAGAAGCTTCAAGAAATCAAAAGAAATTGAGAGAAGAAGAGAAAAAAAAGGCTCACGGCCAAGTAGAGAAAAAGAAAAAAAATAATTCTTAGGAGCTCAATCCTTTGGTTCAAAAATCTATCTCTTTTGGAATTACTACTAAGTGCAAGATTCTCTACAAAGTGATATAATTATTTTGGCAAAAAGGTGACTTTGGTGGTAAGTGAAGAACTTGAAGAAAAGGTAAGAATCAATTCATTTTCTTATGTTATGAAGTTTGGTTTATGTTGTAGTATGTAGACATGAGTAGAATTTATGAAAATATTGAAGTTTGAAAAGTGGGTGTGTTTATATGAAGGTGGCCGTGTGTGTGTGTTAATGTATAGGTATGATGAGTTGAATTTTTATGTTGTATTCTAGTTGTGGTTATGGTAGAATTTATATTGGAAATGAAAGTTGAATGAATTTGGTGAAAGTTGGAAATGTAGGAATATGGCCGTGAGGTGTAGGGGATTGAAATGGAAATGGATTGTTGTATTTAGTATGTTAATTGTGTTGTTGTAATCTTGTGATGAAAATGAGAAAAATTGTTGTTAAGTGGTTGTCGGAAAGTATGTGATTTTGTTATAGTTTATGTAATTATGAGAATGAAGTTGTAAGATGCAAATTGTTGTGGTTGTAAATGAAATTGAAGATAAGGATATGCTATGGATGTTTATGTTAAAGATTGGAAGTTTAGGTGGATTATGGTTTTGGGTGGAAAGTTGTATATTTTGTATATCTTGTGAATATTTTGTGGAAATGTTATGAAATGTTTCCGAATTGTGTTGCAATGATCTTGATTAGTAATGAATACGAGAATGTCGATATTGATTTGAAAATACGAAGTTGGAATGAATGTTATGACATTATAATGGAAAGATGACTAGTTATGTTATATTGTGTTTTATATGATAATTGTTGATGTTGTTGGATTGTTGTGTTGCTGTTGTTGATATATTAGGTCGAGCTAAGTCTCGGGGATGCTATATGTATAGGGGAAATGCTGCCGAAATTTCGGTAGATAAATATGAGTTCAAGAGAACTCTTAGAAGCAATAACTCACAATTAGTACATATGACCATTTGTAGATTTTGGGCGAAACAGGAATCGAATTTGAGCGAGCGTAAGGCGCAACTACGGTATGTAAAGCTCACTCTTTCCTTCTTTTGGCATGTCCTATGTATACTAGGTCAAGACTTGAGCCTCGGAACAATTCTGTCCATCGAAACCCGAGTTTGATTTTGAATACTATTCGTTCAATGTAATTGAAATATAATTCTTATGTTTTGTTGGAAAAGTGTCTAAACATCCATAACTTCCACAAGCGTATTCGGATTGCTTTGAAACTTTCTTGGATGACTCCATAGAGTCCAATGTTTGTAATTTATATCCGCCACCTCGACTTTACCCGAGGTGGGCCCACATGTTCCGAAACATCCTTCGCTTGTCTCACTTGAGCTATTCTTGTATGATATAAAAGTAAGTATTCTGATATTCCGGATAAGCTACTTACCTTCTGTATTTTTCCTGATATACGATTCTTGTGTGATGCATTATTCTGGCATGTGTGACTTATGTTTGGAAAGTAATAAAGTTAGCACTTGTGTTATTGTGCGCACTGTGTGGTATTGACCGCTGGACCCCTGACCGCGGTGTGTGCGACATTGACCGCTGGACCCCTGACCGCGGTATGCCGCACTATGTGATGTTGACCGCTGGACCCCTGACCGCGGTATGTCGGGTTTGGGATGCTAACCGCTGGACACTTGGTCGCGGTATGTGTGATAGTGACCGCTGGACTTTTGGCCACGGTAATTGTGTGTTTGATTTTCTGTATATATGAGACGGAGATGTTTTTCAAAAGAAAGCAAAGTATTTTGACATTTTGATTGCAGTATTTGTCTTCCGGAACCTTATGTATGATTTGTACGTCAGATGCAATACTTTGGTATTCTGGCTATTGTGCTCACCTTCTGTACACTTTACTTCGGTTATGTCTTCATTTTCTGTACTTTATGCTTTGCATACTCAGTACATCTTTCGTACTGACTCCCTTTCTTCGGGGGCTGCGTTTCATGCCCGCAGGTACAGATTCACGTTTTGGTGACCCACTGGCGTAGGATTTCCCTTTTGCTGTTCGGAGTGCTCCCTTTGTTCCGGAGCCGACGTTTTGGGTACATACTCTTCTGATGTATATGTTTATGTTTATTCAGGGTACGGCGGGGCCCTGTCCCGCCATCTGATTCTGTTGTTCCGTACTAGAGGTCTGTAGACATAGACATGGGTAATGTACAGTTTTGTTTGGACGCGTTTTGTAAATTGTGTTTGGGCGGCCCATCCGCCGTGGCGGCCCTATCGGCCGCGTGTATGTATGCTTTGGTAAGTTATGTATAGTATGATAGACTTGCCGGCTTCTGTGCAGTATATATGATTGTAGGCACCAGTGTGGAGCCACGTCTGATGTTCATTTGCGTACGAGTCGTCTGTATGCTGAATCTGGTAAATGAGCGCGTAGGGGTGCCCAGTTCGGGCACTAGTGACGACCTACGGGGATGGGTCGTGACATGATGTCTGATTAATGTAAGAGACTTTGCAGACAGAGTCGTGGGTATAGGATGTCAGTTCTGTGAGCGGCTCCATCAGCCGAGGTGTCGTTTGTGTTATGATATAAAATCCATATGATCACAGATTTTGTTTGATTTGAGAACGATAGAAGAAAGATTTTGAAAGCCTTATTATGTATTTCATGTTTATTTGATTTAAAGGTCCAATGAGGTTATGTGTGTATTAAGAGTCAGAGGGTTCGCTCGGCTCTAAGTAAGGGTCGGGTGCCCATCACACCCTAGTGAGATTAGGGAGTGACAGAATTGTCAACAAGTCAAGATAGAGCACCGGAAGCCCGGAGATTTATTGCAGGCTATAGATATTCCAACATGAAAATGGAAGGTAATCAATATGGATTTCATCACAGGTTTGCCCCGTACTCAACGAAAGTATGATTCAATATGGGTCGTAGTTGATAGGCTTAGAAAGTCAGCCCATTTCCTAACTGTCAGAACTACTTATTCAGCTGAAGATTATGTGAATCTTTATCTTAGGGAGATTGTACGACTTCATGGTGTTCCTACAGCCATTATTTCTGATAGAGGGGCGCAGTTCACCGCTAACTTCTGGAGATCTTTTTAGAATGGATTAGGGACTCAGGTGAGTCTTAGTACTGCATTTCATCCACAGACAGATGGACAGGCGTAGCGTACTATACAGACACTTTAGGACATGATAAGAGCTTGCGTGATACTTTCGAGGTAGTTGGTATGATCATTTGCCTCTCATTGAATTTGCATATAATAACAGTTACCATTCCAGTATTCAGATGGCTCCTTACGAAGCTTTATACGGGCAGAGATGTAGGTAACCTATAGGATGGTTCGATGTTGGAGAAAATTATTTAGCAGGCCCAGATTTAATACAACAAGCAGTTGACAAAGTGAAAGTAATTCAAGAAAGGTTACTAGCGGTGGAGAGTCGACAAAAATCCTATGCAGATAATTGGCGGCGCAAGTGTTATATCCCGTGTTTTCGCACCTTTGGAAAAATTGGAAATAATTTTGACTTGAAAGAATTAAGGCCATAATTGATTACATCTAGCTCTAGCACATGAGTTGGTTGTGGAAGAATATTAAGGTGAAAGTGTCGGGGAAGGCTAAGGGCAAAAATTGAAATTTTGGAAATTAGTTTCGGGAATTGTAAAACAAGGATTTAAATCCATTGGGCCAAGAAAATTGAAGAGAAAAATGAGGCCCAAATAAGGAGGGGGTGGCCGGCCATAAGGCCAAGCCCACCCAACCTTTTAGTTAATTTTCCATGTGCTCAATTACATAAGGGATTATATTATATAACAAGTCTTATCCCTTAGATAGTTCAAGAAACTTAGAAGGAGAAAGAATAAGCAAAACAAGAACAACAACTAAACCTATTTCGGGTTGGCTATAGAAAATTTGACCCTCACAAATCTCCCTCCAAAAATTATTTTCTTGTTGAATTCCTACTAATTCAAGGTCCCTTTACAACTTGGTGTAGTTGGTTTGGAAGGAAGAGGTCTTGTTTCTTCAAGTTGACCTCCTATTCAAGTGAAGAAGATTGGAGGAAAAGGTAAGAATTCATCCCTTTTTATTGTGTTATGAAGTCTTGTTTGTGTTGTAGTATGTAGGAATGAGTTGAAAGTATAGAAATATGGAAGATTTCAAAGTGGGTTTGGAATATAGTGTGTAGCCGTGAGGGTGTATATGTGGTATACATATATGAGTTGAATTTTATGTTATATTCTAATTGTGTGGATGATGGTATTCACATTTGAAATGAAAGTTGAATGAATTTAGTTGAGGTTAGTAGTGTGGTGTTTGGCCGTATGGTATGGTGTTGGTAAGATGCCAATGAATTAATTTTGTTTAATGTGGTAGTTGTGTTGTTGTGATGCTTGCAATGTAAATGAAGATAAAATGATATAGGTTGCATTGAAATGGAAGGTAGAAGCTTATGTCGTTTTAGTTCGATTTTATGACATTATGAAAAATGAAGTTGTTAGGTTGCGAATTATGATGATCATTGATAGATTTGGAAGATGGAAACATGTTATGAATATGTATGCCGAAGATTAGAAGCTTTGGATGAATTATGACTTTAGCGGAAAGTTTGTATATTATGTATATCGTATGAATATTTTGTGGAAATGATACGAAATGCTTCTAAATTATATGGTGATGATCTTGATTAATGATGAATATGAAAACATTGAACTTGGTTTGGAAGTGCGAAGTTGGAATGAAGGTTGCGATATTATGTTGGGAAGATACTAGTTGTGCTATATTATGTTATGTGGTGATTGTTGTTGTTGTTGATGTTGTTGTTGGGTTGTTGTTGATTGTTTTGGCCGAGTTAAATTCTCGGGGGTGCTATATGTATAAGGGAGGTGCTGCCGAAATTTCGGTAGACAAATATGAGTTAAGTTGAATTCGTAGAATCTATAACTCACAATTGGTAAATGTGACCATTTGCAGATTTTTGACGAAACGGGAAGTGAGCTTGGAAAGGCGTGAGGGGCCCAAAAGGTATGTAAAGCCACCCCGATTCTTCTTTTGGCATGCCCTAAGTATACTAGGATCGGATTCGGGCCTCGAAAGACTTTCTGCCCATCGGAATCCGCAACTGAAAATGTCACTTTTTCCTTTAGTAAGATTGAACCCTTTTGTATGTTTTCTTGAAAATTATGCAAACTTTCCCCAAACTACTTGAAGTGTTATAGAATGTCCGTAGAACCTTCGTAGGTGACCCCATCAGCTTAAAATGCGTAATTTGAGCCCACCGCCTTGCTTGTCCCGAGGTGGGCCCACTATTCCCGGTTTTACCTTTATTGTAGTTGAGGCTTGTTTTCGAGCAGTTTTTGAAAGAAATGTTCTGACTACTCTTTTAACTACTAAACAAAAACTGTTTAAAATATTTCATTAAGTCTTATAAATTGTCTTGGCACTCGGAACGATTTCAGAAAGATTATGCTTCTGTAATTTATTATGACACCCGAAACCCACTTATTATGATCCCGTCTGACTTCATTGGATTGGTTCGTCATTGATATGCCTCATCGAGTCTCTTAAAATATTTATGATATTTTAATTGCATTTAGTTTCTCACTACTCTATTCGTGGATGCCCCAATGTTTCCCACACTGAGCCCGGGCCAGGATATGTTCTCAAGCGACTTCCACTGCATTGTTCGTCGTGCCTCGATGTGAGGGGGCAGGTATACATGTACATGGGTTGTGGAGTATGTTGTGCCATGTACACTATTTTGATATGATATGATCTGATATAGCCATCTGATACGATATGCTATGTTATGGGGTTATCCCCTATTCTGATCCTTATGTGTTGTGGCACCAGCGTCGGGGGGTGGCCTCGTTCTGTCTACCGAGTCCCTTGCCGGGGGCCGGACATGATATGGCATACGCTTCTGTACACACTTCTTATGTTTTGAAATATGCATTTGATATTCTAGATTTTGCATTCTTTTTCTTTGTTCGTTCTGTTTCCGGTTATGACTTTATTTCTGTACTTACGGCTTCGTATATTAAGTACATATTCCGTACTGACCCCCTTTCTTCGGGGGCTGCATTTTCATGCCGCGCAGGTACTGACGACAGGCTTGCTGATCCACTCGCTTAGGATCTTATTCTGCTAATTTGGAGCGCTCTTTTATCCAGAGCCCATCTTTTGGTACAGCCTGTTACTATTATATATATGTACATTATTCAGGGGTATGACGGGGCCCTGTCCCGTCTTATGATTTTTATATGTTCTGTAGAGGTCTGTAGATATATCTGTGTGGGTTCTGTATATGTTTTGGGTTATTATGATCTGTGATGGCCTTATCGGCTTCAACGTGCTATATCTGTTCCCCTGCACTATTTAGTACCGCTAGCTAACTTTTATGTTGATATTTTCTGCTAAGATACTGGTTTGGGGTTTGGGTACATTTGGGTGTCCAGCACGGACATTAGTCATGGCCTACGGGGTTGGGTCGTGACAAAAGTGGTATCAGAGCGGTTAGTCCTCGGAATGTCTACAGACCGTGTCTAGTAGAGTCTTGTTTATCGGTATGTTGTGCACCACACCTATAAACAGGAGGCTACAGGGCATTCAGGATACTACCCTTCTTTCTGTCTTAGATCGTGCGATAGAGCTGTGTTATCAGGATGACTCCTCCCTAGCGAATTGTTACATTTGCAGTTATGCCTCCAAAAAAGGCTACGGCGGCCCAAAAGGCCAAGGCAGCGGCCGCGGGAGAGACTAGCCGGGCCCAGAGGATTACCAGGGCCCATGCACATATTGCTCCTGATATTTTTCCCCCGGCAGAGGTCTCTTCCACACCGCCACACGTAGAGGAGATTGGAGCAGCAGCAGCTGCAGGTCGAGGGACGGCTCCACCGCCAGCTCCCAGGATTCCAGTACCTGAGCCTCCAGCTCCACTGCCAGGGACTGAGGATTAGACTATGAGAGAGGCAGTCCAGTTATTGACCAGACTTGTGGCGGGACAGGTTCAGGGGTACGGATTGGGAGGTGACCGAGCAGGTAGGCGTGACAGTTCGAGAGCTCGTGAGTTCCTGACTTGTGGTCCTCCAGAGTTCTTCGGGACAAAGCCCGAGGAGGATCCTGAGGAATTTATCAGGAAGATGCGGCGCACCTTGCATTTGATTAATGCTTCCGCGACAGAGTCAGTCACGTTGGCTTCGTACCGGTTGTATGATGTAGCGGCTAATTGGTACGAGTCATGGGAGTTATCCAGGGGCGACGGCGCTCCCCCAACAGTCTGGGATGATTTTTCGCAGGCTTTTCTTAGCCATTTTCTGCCTCCGGAGTTACGGCGGGCCAGGGCTGACAGATTCTTATTGCTGAGACAGAGGGCCCGTAGTGTTCGAGAGTACAGTATGGAGTTCGACTCATTGGCCCGATATGCACCTGCTGTGGTAGCTACTATGGCTGACAGGATGCACAGGTATATCATGGGGCTGGACCGTTATTTTGTCGACAACTTTTTGGTATTGGCTGCTCAGCCCGACATGGACATTGCCCGGATTCAGGCGCATGCCCAGGGCATGGAGGATCGGCATAGGGAGCGTCAGCCTGATAGGAGCCAGGTTCGGAGACAGCCCAAGAGGGCCAGATCATCTGGGTATTCTGGAGATTTTCGGGGCAGACAGCCTCAGCAGCCGCAGCAGCCTAGCATATATCCATCCCAGCCGGCACAGAGCGCACCTCCACAGCCTGCAGGTTGCAAATTTGATAGCCCAGGGTATTCAGGAGCAGGTCAGAGCTCCAGGGCTTCAGGTTCGCGGACAGATAGGGGTTCTGGTCAGATGAGGCCACCTAGGCCTCAGTGTTCTTATTATGGCAAATACCATCCTGGGGAGTGCTACAGAGCCACCGGTGCATGTTTTTCTTGTGGCTGTCAGGGCCATTCTGTGAGAGATTGTCGTATAAGGGTAGTTCGGGTGGTGCAGCGCAGCCTACCGGATCAGCCGCTGGGTCCTCATCTTCGTCAGTGGCTATGCGCCCTACAGGGTAGGGTACATCAACACCGGCGGGTCGCGACAGAGGCCGTGGTGGAGCTTCTGGTACTAGCGGTCCTTCGAACTGCATTTATGCTTTGGCCAGCCGCCAGGACCAGGAGGCATCGCCTAATGTCGTTACAGGTACATTATTGGTCTTCTCTCGGTCTGTGTACGCATTGATTGATCCAGGTTCGACTTTGTCATATATTTCTCCCCTTGTTGCTAGTAAAATTGGTATAACGTCTGAACCTATAGAGCCATTTGAGGTAGCTACACCGATTGGGGACTTTATTGTAGCGAAACAGGTATATAAAGACTGTTTTGTAATTGTATGTGGCCGAGATACTACGGCAGATCTGGTGGAGTTAGATATGATTGAATTTGATGTTATAATGGGTATGGACTGGCTATCCTCCTGTTATGCTAATGTTGACTGCCAAAATAAGGTAGTTCGTTTCCAGTTTCCTGGGGAGCCAGTTATAGAATGGGCCGGTAATATAACATCGCCGAAAGGTAAGTTTATTTCATACCTTAAGGCGAAGAAAATTATCAGAAAAGGTTATATTTATCATCTGGTTCGGGTACAAGACTTGAAAGCAGAAACGCCGACCCTTCAGTCAGTTCCAGTGGTTAATGAATTTCCAGATGTATTCCCAGAGGAGCTTCCAGATCTTCCTGCAGAGTGGGAGATAGATTTTACTATTGATTTGCATCCAGATACTCAACCTATATCTATTCCCCCGTACAGAATGACACCGGCAGAATTGAAAGAACTGAAAGAGCAGTTGAAGGATTTGATAGAAAAAGGCTTCATCAGACCCAGTACTTCGCCTTAGGGAGCCCCGGTATTATTTGTGCGTAAGAAAGACGGGTCGCTGCGTATGTGTATTGATTATCGGCAGCTGAATAAGGTAACCATAAAGAATAAATACCCCCTCCCCAGAATTGATGATTTGTTTGATCAGTTGCAGTGCGCCAAATATTTTTCGAAGATAGACCTTCGGTCAGGCTATCACCAGGTACGGGTACGAGAAGCCGATATTCCTAAGACAGCATTCCGGACCAGATATGGGCATTATGAATTCAGAGTTATGTCTTTTGGGCTGACTAATGCTCCTGCGGTATTCATGGATTTAATGAACCGGGTATTCAGGCCGTTCTTGGATATGTTCGTGATTGTATTTATCGATGATATTCTGGTTTATTCTCGGTCAGAGGAGGAACACGCAGATCATCTGAGAGCGGTACTTGGGGTACTTCGGCATCAGAAATTATATGCAAAATTTTCTAAATGTGAATTCTGGCTGGCTTCAGTGGCATTCTTGGGACATATTATTGCAGCTGATGGTGTCCAGGTGGACACACAGAAGATTGAGGCCGTGAAGAATTGGCCTAGACCCACGACGCCCACAGAGGTACGCAGTTTTCTAGGATTAGCAGGCTATTACAGAAGATTTATGGAAACGTTTGCTTCGATTTCAGCGCCTTTGACAAGGCTAACTCAGAAGGGAGCCAAGTTCCAATGGACTGATGCTTGTGAACGAAGCTTCCAGTTGCTGAAAGAGAAGTTGACCACAGCTCCAGTTCTGACTCTTCCAGAGGGACCAGACGGGTATGTTATTTATTGTGATGCTTCTGGTGTGGGGTTAGGCTGTGTATTGATGCAGCATGGCAGAGTTATACCTTATGCTTCCCGACAGCTCAAAAAGCATGAAAAGAATTATCCTACCCACGATCTGGAGCTTGCAGCGGTGATTCATGCCCTGAAGATATGGAGACATTATTTATATGGCGTTCATGTTGATATCTATACAGATCATAAGAGTCTCCAGTATATTTTTAAGCAGAAAGAGCTTAATTTGTGGCAGCGGAGGTGGCTGGAGCTCCTGAAGGACTACGATATGGATATTCTGTATCATCCGGGCAAGGCTAATGTTGTTGCAGATGCGCTTAGCCGGAAATCTATGGGCAGCTTGGCAGATCTACAGCCAGACAGGAGAGAGATAGTACGTGATATTCATCAGTTGGCTAATCTTGGGGTTCGTCTGGCCGATTCTGGGGGTACACGGATTTCTGTCCGAGGGGTTTCTGAATCATCTATTAAGGAAGATATCAAGCGGCATCAATATGAAGATCCTGTTTTAGCTCGGAATAGAGACACAACCCATGAAAAGGAGAAGACTCTGTTTGAGTTTACACCAGACGGAACCTTACTATACAGAGGCAGGTTGTGTGTACCTGATATTGCAGGGCTACGGCAGCAGGTTATGGGCGAGGCACGCTATGCTCGCTATTCTGTTCATCCTGGGTCTACGAAGATGTACCATGATCTCAGATGCCTATACTGGTGGGATGGCATGAAACGGGATATCGCAGAGTTCGTCGCCCAGTGCCCAAATTGTCAGCAGAAACCGAGTGGACTGTTGCAAGAAATGGAGATTCTGACATGGAAGTGGGAGATCATTAATATGGACTTCATTACAGGTTTGCCTCGCACTCTACGGATGTATGATTCCATCTGGGTTATTGTTGATAGGCTGACAAAATCACCCCATTTTCTCCCCGTCAGAACTACTTATTCCGCTGAGGATTATGCCAAGCTATATATTAGAGAAATTGTGAGACTACACGGAGTTCCTATATCTATTATCACTGACAGAGGTGCCCAGTTTACGGCGAACTTCTGGAGATCCTTTCAGGAGGGATTAGGGACTCAGGTAAGCCTGAGCACAGTTTTCCATCCTCAGAGCGACGGGCAGGCCGAGCGCACTATACAGACGCTGGAAGATATGTTGCGGGCCTGTGTTATTGATTTCAGAGGTAGCTGGGATGATCACTTGCCACTGATTGAATTTGCTTATAATAATAGCCACCATTCCAGCATCCAGATGGCTCCGTACGAGGCTTTATATGGCAGGAAATGCAGGTCACCGATCGGCTGGTTTGATATTGGCGAGGCCGAGTTGATTGGCCCAGATATGATCCAGCAGGCAGTGGATAAGGTGAAACTTATCCGAGAGCGACTATTGGCAGCCCAGAGCCGACAGAAGTCATATGCGGACAAACGGCGTAGACCTTTGGAATTTCAGGTTGGTGATTGGGTATTTCTGAAGGTATCGCCGATGAAAGGCGTAATGCGGTTCGGCAGAAAGGGTAAGCTTAGTCCGCGGTATATTGGGCCTTATCTGATTGTTCGGAAAATTGGAAATGTTGCCTATGAACTAGATCTGCCATCTGATTTGGGAGCGGTACATCCGGTATTTCATGTGTCCATGCTCCGCAAATGTATTGGTGATCCCTCCAGAATATTTCCAGCAGATGATATTCAGGTAACGGAGGAGCTATCATATGAGGAGCAACCTATAGCCATTTTGGATCGCCAGGTAAGAAGATTGCGGAATAAAGATGTAGCTTCCGTCAAGGTGCTGTGGCAAAACAATAACAGGGAGGAAGTGACCTGGGAGGCCGAAGAGGAAATGAAGAAGAAATATCCTCATCTGTTCCCTATGCCCACAGGTAATCTAAAATCCTTGCTCAGTTATATTTAATAATAGATGTTTATCATATGTGCTGACCAGAAAAAGAAAATCCCCCGAAATATTTACAGACCCTATAAGACTAATCTAACATTCGAGAACGAATGTTCTAAAGGGGGGAAGGATGTAATATCCCGTGTTTTCGCACCTTTGGAAAAAATTGAAATAATTTTGACTTGAAAGAATTAAGGCCATAATTGATTACATCTAGCTCTAGCACATGAGTTGGTTGTGGAAGAATATTAAGGTGAAAGTGTCGGGGAAGGCTAAGGGCAAAAATTGAAATTTTGGAAATTAGTTTCGGGAATTGTAAAACAAGGATTTAAATCCATTGGGCCAAGAAAATTGAAGAGAAAAATGAGGCCCAAATAAGGAGGGGGTGGCCGGCCACAAGGCCAAGCCCACCCAACCTTTTAGTTAATTTTCCATGTGCTCAATTACATAAGGGATTATATTATATAACAAGTCTTATCCCTTAGATAGTTCAAGAAACTTAGAAGGAGAAAGAATAAGCAAAACAAGAACAACAACTAAACCCATTTCGGGTTGGCTATAGAAAATTTGACCCTCACAAATCTCCCTCCAAAAATTATTTTCTTGTTGAATTCCTACTAATTCAAGGTCCCTTTACAACTTGGTGTAGTTGGTTTGGAAGGAAGAGGTCTTGTTTCTTCAAGTTGACCTCCTATTCAAGTGAAGAAGATTGGAGGAAAAGGTAAGAATTCATCCCTTTTTATTGTGTTATGAAGTCTTGTTTGTGTTGTAGTATGTAGGAATGAGTTGAAAGTATAGAAATATGGAAGATTTCAAAGTGGGTTTGGAATATAGTGTGTAGCCGTGAGGGTGTATATGTGGTATACATATATGAGTTGAATTTTATGTTATATTCTAATTGTGTGGATGATGGTATTCACATTGGAAATGAAAGTTGAATGAATTTAGTTGAGGTTAGTAGTGTGGTGTTTGGCCGTGTGGTATGGTGTTGGTAAGATGCCAATGAATTAATTTTGTTTAATGTGGTAGTTGTGATGCTTGTAATGTAAATGAAGATAAAATGATATAGGTTGCATTGAAATGGAAGGTAGAAGCTTATGTCATTTTAGTTCGATTTTATGACATTATGAAAAATGAAGTTGTTAGGTTGCGAATTATGATGATCATTGATAGATTTGGAAGATGGAAACATGTTATGAATATGTATGCCAAAGATTAGAAGCTTTGGATGAATTATGACTTTAGCGGAAAGTTTGTATATTATGTATATCGTATGAATATTTTGTGGAAATGATACGAAATGCTTCTAAATTATATGGTGATGATCTTGATTAATGATGAATATTAAAACATTGAACTTGGTTTGGAAGTGCGAAGTTGGAATGAAGGTTGCGATATTATGTTGGGAAGATACTAGTTGTGCTATATTATAACTGTTATGTGGTGATTGTTGTTATTGTTGGGTTGTTGTTGATTGTTTTTGCCGAGTTAAATTCTCGGGGGTGCTATATGTATAAGGGAGGTGCTGCCGAAATTTCGGTAGACAAATATGAGTTAAGTTGAATTCGTAGAATCTATAACTCACAATTGGTAAATGTGACCATTTGCAGATTTTTGGCGAAACGGGAAGTGAGCTTGGAAAGGCGTGAGGGGCCCAAAAGGTATGTAAAGCCACCCCGATTATTCTTTGGGCATGCCCTAAGTATACTAGGATCGGATTCGGGCCTCGAAAGACTTTCTGCCCATCGGAATCCGCAACTGAAAATGTCACTTTTTCCTTTAGTAAGATTGAACCCTTTTGTATGTTTTCTTGAAAATTATGCAAACTTTCCCCAAACTATTTGAAGAGTTATAGAATGTCCGTAGAACCTTCGTAGGTGACCCCATCAGCTTAAAATGCGTAATTTGAGCCCACCGCCTTGCTTGTCCCGAGGTGGGCCCACTATTCCCGGTTTTACCTTTATTGTACTTAAGGCTTGTTTTCCAGCAGTTTTTGAAAGAAATGTTCTGACTACTCTTTTAACTACTAAACAAAAACTGTTTTAAATATTTCATTAAGTCTTATAAATTGTCTTGGCACTCGGAACGATTTCAGAAAAATTATGCTTCTGTAATTTATTATGACACCCGAAACCCATTTATTATGATCCCGTCTGACTTCATTGGATTGGTTCGTCATTGATATGCCTCATCGAGTCTCTTAAAATATTTATGATATTTTAATTGCATTTAGTTTCTCAATACTCTATTCGTGGATGCCCTAATGTTTGCCACACTGAGCCCGGGCCAGGATATGTTCTCAAGCGACTTCCACTGCATTGTTCGTCGTGCCTCGATGTGAGGGGGCAAGTATACATGTACATGGGTTGTGGAGTATGCTGTGCCATGTACACTATTTTGATATGATATGATCTGATATGGCCATCTGATATGATATGCTATGTTATGGGGTTATCCCCTATTCTGATCCTTATGTGTTGTGGCACCAGCGTCGGGGGGTGGCCACGTTCTGTCTACCGAGTCCCTTGCCGGGGGCCGGACATGATATGGCATACGTTTCTGTACACACTTCTTATGTTTTGAAATATGCATTTGATATTCTGGATTTTGCATTCTTTTTTTTGTTCGTTCTGTTTCCGGTTATGACTTTATTTCTGTACTTCCGGCTTCACATATTCAGTACATATTCTGTACTGACCCCCTTTCTTCGGGGGCTGCGTTTTCATGCCGCGCAGGTACTGACGACAGGTTTGCTGATCCACTCGCTTAGGATCTTATTCTGCTACTTTGGGGCGCTCTTTTATCCAGAGCCCATCTTTTGGTACAGCCTGTCACTATTATATATATGTACATTATTCAGGGGTATGACGGGGCCCTATCCCGTCTTATGATTTTGCTATGTTCTGTAGAGGTCTGTAGATATATCTGTGTGGGTTCTGTATATGTTTTGGGTTATTATGATCTGTGATGGCCTTATCGGCTTCCACGTGCTATATCTGTTCCCCTGCACTATTTAGTACCGCTAGCTAACTTTTATGTTGATATTTTCTGCTAAGATACTGGTTTGGGGTTTGGGTACGTTTGGGTGTCCAGCACGGACATTAGTCACGGCCTACGGGGTTGGGTCGTGACAGCAAGTTAGAGTTTAAGGCAGGAGATTGGGTCTTTCTGAAGATTTCACCTATGAAGGGAGTGATGAGATTTGGCAAGAAGGGCAAGTTGAGCCCTTGATACATTGGGCCATATAGAATCGTTCGTACAGTGGGTGAGGTAGCTTATGAGTTAGAGCTACCCTCTGATTTAGAGTCTGTGCATCCGGTATTCCATGTGTCCATGCTCCGTAAGTGCATATGAGATCTTTCGAGGGTCATACCGGTAGATATTCAGGTAACCGAGCAATAAGCATACAAAAAGATTCGTGTGGCTATATTAGACAGGCAAGTTCATCGATTGTGAACCAAGGATGTGGCTTCTGTTAAAGTTCTTTGGAGAAACAATAATGTTGAAGAAATGACTTGGGAAGCTGAAGAGGAAATGAAGGCTAAATACCCGTATTTATTTCTAGCATCCCAGGATGCTCAGTCTGAGGTATCATCTCCCTTAGGTATTGATTTTATTTAAAGATGTGGTGATTGTTCGTGTGAGGCCATAGTGTTGTATATTTAAGTTTGTGGCCATGTGTGGCATTATTTTGGGTTGCTGTGTACAGGTTGGATTGGCATATTTACAGGGGAGACTCTGCCAAAAAGTTTATAGCCCATGACTTGCATAAACATTCTAGGACGATTGTTTCTTAGGGTAAGGGGGCGGGGGGGGGGAAGGGGGGGGGAATGTTACACCTGTCGTCTTCGTCACAAACAGTCCTTGGCTTATGGGTGGTCTATACCCTTATTATGGGAATTCGTATCCGAGTTTTTGAGAAATTAAGTGCCTCACCCCGCGTGTACCAAAATGTAAGTATACATTCTTTGCCATTTGATAGGAATTGAAGCTAAACGAATCGAATCGACATGGCCCAGAAAGACTCAGGAGAGTCTGCAGAACTTAGTCCCATCGACGGGCCGTTGTGGTGCACCGTCCCTACTCCGCCACCTCTGAAGTTTTAGGTGGCAGGTCGACGGAGCACGTCGACGAGCCGTCGACCCACCGTCGACCCACACCACTGGAACTTCCTAGTTCCATCTATATATATTTGACCCTCAAGTTTTATTCTCATTATTTTCCACTTCCAAAATCAGAGAAAGTCCTATAATATTCCTCTCAATAATTTCCATCATCGTAGTGAATATTTAGCAAGATCCGAGCCCCGTAAACCCGAGCTTGTGAAGGGAAAGTTGCTCATAGGGTTCTCTTGGAGTTGTTAAGCATTGGAATTGGAGTTGAAGTTTGATTCTTCGAACCCTAGATTCCTCAAGGTATGTATATGATTCCTACCTTTGTGTTTAAGTTAATTATCAAGAGTTTTAGTGGTCTTAAGTAAAGAGAATTATAGCTATGAAAGTTGTAAGTTGAATAAGGGTAGAGTTGGACTTGAGGGCTATTTTGAGGGATGATTTGGAGTAGACTTGATTATATTTTGATATGTAAGTATTGATATGGTTGTTGTTAGTATTGTTGTTGATATTCAAGTTAAATTGGAAATTGAAGAATTATTGAGTTATGAAGGAGATGTTGTCCGAAGTTCGTTAAGTCCATTTTCACTTGAATTGGATGGTAAGTGTTATAAAGGGTCTAATTGTGGCCTATGTTATCTTGGTTGTAAAATTATGAGTTTAAGAAGTAGACGTTGGACTAGTACGCTTCATGGTATGTTAAGGCTGTCCCTTTTATTCTTTTGGCATGATCCTTATTATTTGAACGAACAAGTGAGCGAGCGAGTTCCAAAAACTCTACTCTTAGATGGTACAGGATTCATCGTATCCTTGATCCCTTATGTGTATGTTCATGACTTCTAGAGATCTTTTATTATCTAGATTAATTCGGAGTATATCTTTCATGAGTCATTTATGCATTATATATATAAATACATGTACAGCTATTTTCTTACACCGCGCCTATATGGCCGAGCAGTATAACACATTGCCTATATGGCCGGGCAACACCACTAGTGGGCGGCGTGAGTTGACTACCGTCCCAGACGCGGGATGATTATGATGACACCGCACCTATATGGTCGGGCAGTTTACTATATATATATACGCACACACACACAGATGTACATGGTTTTTACAGAGAGCATGCATGTCAGACACCGCAGAGGTATCTTCAGACATGCAGATGCATTCAGATAGTCAGTTTGTTTATGAGTTTCAGATTCCTTTTATGATTCTTATGTATATGTTACTCTTATGCCTTGCATGCTCAGTACATTGTCCGTACTGATTCCCCTATTGCTCGGGCGGCTGCGTTCATGCCCGCAGGTACAGGTAGACAGACAGGCGGTCCAGCCCAGTAGGACATTCCTCCAGTGGTGGTCAGCGCGCTCCACTTGATTCGGAGCAGCAGTTCATTTTGGTATGCTACTTTTGAGATATAGATATGCATATGGGTATGACGGGGCCCTGTCCCGTCCTTTCTACAGCTTTTATTCCAGTAGAGATCTGTAGACAGTTATGTGTAAATGACTTGTGACGTAGCCTTATTGGCTCCTATTATTTTGTGTACAGTTCATGTGACAACCTATTCGGCTATATATATATATATGCACAGTTCCTGATATTGTTCTTTCATGAGTCAGTTTAATCCAGATTGAGTTGCTTGTGCGCCCTTATTATGTAGTATTATCCAGGTATGAGTATAGGGGTGTTTGGTTACTAGTGATTAGACACTCATCGCGGCTCATCGGTTTGGGTCGTGACAGTGAGTATGCTTAAGGAAGGGAGTCTACCGAAAAGGACTAAGTGATATGACATAGTTTCGTGAGGGTTCGTCATCAGCGACTAGTGAGAAGCAAATTTTAGGTAACCGATGTGGTAGGGCTGTCATGACCCAAACTGGAGGGTCGCGACTGACACCCAGGACCCTACTTGGCTGAGTGCCATACTACCATTCTATTCATAAGTCAAAAATCTTATGTCAACATTTAAATTATAAAATGACGCTTCCGTCAAGTAAAACATGAAAAACATTTTTAGTAAAACTCTTTCGTCAAGTCAGGGACTTCTCCCTTATCATTAATTCAGAGAAAACATTTAGTCACAATAAAATCTTTAAAAACAAAGCATAAAAACACATCGACCTACATGGTCACTTTACACAATTGTCGACATCTCGACGCACTATCCACAGGATACTGTCTGCAAAAGTCTCTTACATACACGAGATACTATAGCATAAGTACTCTGACTTGGCGACACTCCGAACTGAGATGGATCTCATCAATCAAGCTAATAGCTTGGGAAGATCCTACAGCCAACGTTTTCTACTCATCTGTATACACGTGAGTGGCATGAAACGCAGCGCCCCCAGGCAAAGGGACGTCAGTACGAATAATGTACCGAGTAAGTAAGGCAGAACTGAAACATTATATCTCGACTCGGATGATAAGAGAGTAACAGACTCAATCTATACCTGTAACCAACTCTGATAAACATGTATGTGCATATGAACGTTTGATGCAGCATGAGTATGTATATATGTATATATGTATATATATATATATATATATATGTATATATATACATATATATATATATGTATATATATCTAGATATATATACACACATATATAATGCATGCCTTCGCCCTGCTCGCAGCCCTTTTCTGGCATAATAGCATAATGGCCCCTTCGGGCATCATAATTGTCACGACCCAAACCCATGGGCCATGACTAGTGCCCGAACTGGACACTCGTATACGAACCTGCTAGATATAGTCAGACTGAAACTAAACACAGTATGGAAACTTGTAAAAACAAACGAAAGATTCACAACGCCACATATCATAAACCTATCTTCTGAGGAGTCACAGCTGACCAAAGCATAACATAATACGCAAGCCGATAAGGCTGCCACTATATACGGAAAGATCCAAAACAAACCATATCGACACAGTCAGATACAACCCACATATGTCTACAAACCTCTAAGAGTGTACAAGTAAAATATGACGGGACAGGGCCCCGCCATACCCCTGGACATGCATAGGTCGACATCAAAAGATCTGTACCAAAATAATCTAGGCTCCGGAACAATGGAGCTCTCCAAAACAGCTGAGCAGAAGTCCTAAGCTGGAGGATCATCAAACCGAGTGTCTGTACCTGCGGGCATGAAACGCAGCCCCCCGAAGAAAGGAGGTCAGTACGAGATATGTACTGGGTATATAAAGCATGAAATACAATAAAGAAGATCAAGACTGAATAAAAGGTAACAGAAGGCAAGTATGATACTCAAGGATACCAATGCACCTGTGTCGTACGAGATGAAAATCATGCATGTCTATATCATATACTATATTTGGCCCATTATGGGACTCGGTGAATAAAGTCATTATATACCATACTCGGCGCCATAATCACATCATATATATATATATATATATATATATATATATATATGTACCGTACCCGACCCTCTAGTGAGGGACTCGGTGAACAATGCAGTGAAACTGTGCACGAAAACATACCCGGCCCGAGACTCGGTGAAAGATAAATTAACGGCATGCACGAGCAGAGTAGTGATCAACCATATGCAAACTAAATCATCATCTGAGACTCAATAGAATAAGTAGATTGAACTAACACTTGAGTATCAAAGACAACAGTCATGTCAAGTACCCCTCAAATGTCATTATGAATTATATCAAATAGAACTTCAAGAATCATAGACACGTATCAAGACATAATGAAATAGGTTCTGGAAATCAAGAACATTAGCCATCCTAGTGTCTCTAAGAATAGGAGTTTCTTTGGAGCTTATACATTCGTCATCTGTTTGTCTCACATAGATCATGCCAAAAGGAAAGAAAGGATAGCTTTACATACCTTTCGTTGTCCAAGGAACTCAACTTAATAACGAACTTTTCACAATTAGTCTGCCAAACCTATAATCGTAAGAATATACACGTGACTTAAGACGGCTTTCGTATATCATATATATTAATTGATAACTTAATTCTAAAACGAAACAGGCAGCATCTCCCCTATATCATTAGTATCTCCCAATTCGGTATATCACCACAACAGCCCAACAACAAATAAATCTCAAAAACATAAAAATATACTTAATTTACTGCAACAATCCATCCAATATACATCCTTAAAATCAATCCCTTAAACTTATCTCTATTTCTAACGGAATTTCGACAGCATTTCCTTTATAAACTGGATATACCCGAAAATCCAATTCAGCTAAATTATCAGAAACAACGTCAAACAACAATATCGACAATAAATATACATCATAACTCAGATATTTCCATCCATTTAACTCCACTGAAACAGCCCCACCTTCATAAACCTCCCAAAAATGCCATACGAGCTTTTAACATTATTTCCTCCGTTCTAATCCGTTAAAACTCTAAATAAACACTTTAATAACATAAGAGGAACCTTATACATACCTTAGCAGCAGATCAATGCTCAATAATTAGCTTAAAACGACGACAACAACTCGTACTACACTTTATCCTTCACGAGCCTTGGGATTCGGGGCCTCGAACTTGCTCGATTCTCTACTTTCTCTTTCTAACTCTCCTCTCTGTCTCTCTCTAAAAGTTTCTGGACTGATTTCTTTGTAAATGAACGAATTTTTATGCATTTAGCCCTTATATATGGGTCTTGGGTCGGTTCCCACCGACCTTCAGTCGGGTTGGGCCGAGCCCACTGCCCAGTTTGACCTTGCTGCATTAACATGTCCATAAATTTTTATCCCTATGTCGTGTGAAGGCCTACGACCTATGGTTGGAAAGCTAATTCAATTATCTAAAACGTTCATATTTGTGGTTTTCCCAAATTCCCAAATAATGATGGGGTTATGGTCTCCCGAAGTCAGATCACCCGAAAACGTAACTTAAAAACGTCTTTTTGGAGGGCTTACACTTGGATTTGGCTCAAGGGTCCTTCTTGAGTTGTGTTTAACTTCACATATATTGTCCATATAACTTATCATATGTCCTTTATAAAAATCCCATCATGTGGGCCCCACCGCAGCTTACGGTTACGAGGGCTATATATATCTTTTAACGTATCATTCCAATCATATTGTACGAATTCCAAATATCATACTCATGCTATCCTCATGCTACTACAGTAGAATTTCATTCTTTATACTTGTAATTATTTCTCCTCCTTGAGCTCACATTAAGCCGTCTGTAGCCTTAGTAACACAAAATTGTTTGGGGTGTAACATCCTTCCCCTCTTAGAAACGTTCGTCCTCAAATGTTAAATGAAAACTAATACTCGTATCCAATTCCAATGCTTACTATTATCACTCAACCCTTCACAATTCCTAAAGTTCTTTTCAATACTTATCTTTCCTCTATAAGCTTCAAATTCATTGTCCTTTTCAATACTTATCTTTCCTCCATAAGCTTCAACATCCCTTAGCCAGTTGATGCTTTCAGTTATTGTCACACCCCCGACCTCGCTGGGGTGTGATGGGCACCCGACCCTTACTTAGGGCCGAGCGAACCCTCAGACTCTCGCTGCACATAAAATCACGTCAACTCTTTTTTTTTTCTTTAAAACAATAATAAAGTACATAGCAAAACTTTTCTTTCAGAAATATTCTTTCTCGTGGCTTTCAAGCCGAACAAATTTGTGATATACAAAATTCATTACGTACACAGACCGACAACCAATACCCACGACACTGTCTGCAAAGTCTCTAGTATGATCCCAAGAGCATAACATACAGAATCTGACTCGGCAGCACTCCGGGAACAAATAGAGCTTGCCATCTGCACTGGAACATCTTCCATCTGTCCTCAACTCAACTAGGAGTACCTGCGCGGCATGAAACGCAGCCCCCGAAGAACAGGGGGTCAGTACGGAAATGTACCGAGTATGTAAAGCGGAAATATAACAATATAAGCAAAACCGAGCCAGAAGTATAGAAATAGAACAGGTAGTATCGGATCCGAGTCCGAAACGGAAAATACAGAGTGTGTGGCCAGGACCACGATATATATCATAAGCACGGGGTGTAGCCGTCTGAATCGTGATATGAAACAGAGGTACAAAGCCTAACTGGCAGGATCATCGTGCGGATCGGGGCACAGAGTGCGACTGACATACCCGCAACCGAAGCTAGGGGTGTAGAACTATAGCCGACTGAAGCATAGTCCGGCTCAATCATGCAGAAGCAACACCAACAGAATCATTCTCCGAATCCGCTGTCCAGAAATGTAACAGGCAGAACCATGCATGCAGAATCATAAACTTACACAAGCACAGGTAGTATACATTTACCTCAGGTTTCGGCCCTTTAGTGAGGGGCGCAATGGACAGTGCACTGGGGTGTGCACGAATAACCAGGTCGCCACAGGGTCGCCTCTAGTGCACAAGTCATACCCAATAGGTTCCAGCAGGTAAATACGGCAGTTAGAATGTCAAAATGCTTTACTTTCTTTTGAAAAACATTTTTGTTTCACACATATAAAAGAATCAACGCACAATTTCCGTGGCCATAAGTCCAGCGGTGGCTACCACGCATACCGCGGCCAAGTACCCAACGGTCACTACCACACGTACCGCGGCCAAGGGTCCAGCGGTCAATGCCACACGTCCGGCATGACGCGGTCAAGGGTCCAGCTGTCAATGTCGGACACGCCGCGGTCGAGGGTCAAGCGGCCAATATTACATATGCGCATATTCACATAACCGGCCCGGGACTCGGTGAAACAGAAAACAACCATACAGGATACCAAATCACTACTTCCCAAACATAAATCACACGTGTCAGGATCATGCATCACACAAGATTCAGGTATGCCAAAATCGTATATCAGAAAATACAGAAGATAAGTAGTTTATCCAAATTATCAGGGTAAGGTTTTCAAAACGTTTTAGATGTCAAAAACATTTTATAACGCTCATGAAGGTGGTCATAACACCTATCGTATAGTAAAAAACATAATAACCAGGAGTTACCTGCGAACTCCGGACAAGAGTACATTGGCTAAAGCCATACAGCACATATCAAGGTTTCTGTCCCCGCAGTTGGTTCAATAATAATTAAAATCCGTCTCAGGATAGATAAAATATCTCCTGTTTAGTAGTCGGGACAATAGCCATAAGTCCCTAGACTTGTCGCACCGAAGTGAGACAAACAAAACCATAGGAGGGGCGCCGGGGGTAACGGGCCCACCTCGGGTCAAGTCGGGGTGGCGGACATGAATCACACCCATTAGACTCTACGGAGTCATCCAGGAAAGTTTCGGAGTGATTGGATTACATTTGTGAAAGTTAAGGAGGTTTAACCATTTTTTTTTCAACAAAAGCACCTTTTGAAGTTCAATTGAATTGAAGGAATAGTACCAAGAAATCAATCTCGGTTTCCGATGAGCAGAATTGCCCCCGAGGCTAAAATCTCCACCTAGCACACCTAGGACATGCCAAAGAACAAAGGGGAAGGCTTTACATACCTCGATTGCGCCTTATGCTCGCTTGGCTTCAATTCCAATTTCGTCCAGAATCTACAAATGGTCATGTTTACCAATTGTCAATTTCAAGCTTTTCAAGAATCTAAGCTTAATCACATAATTGCGTACCGAAATTTCGGCAGCATTTCCCCTATAAACTCGCCTATCCGAATTTCCAATTGCTCTCCTGTTGACACAGAAATACCAACAATAACATATGGACACAACCATATCTTCAATTCTTTTATTTCAACAAGAACAACAACATATCAAAACAGCCCCCAACTATAACATAACGATGCCCGAAATTCTAACGAACACTTGCAATACACCAAGCAGCCCGTATGCACTTCTTATACCTTATTCCATGCAATCTTTTCAGCAAATTTCTGAGAAATACAACAGCAGCCACACGACACCACATCATCTATTCATATGCAACTAAACCACATTATTATCTCTATAATCCTTACAACAACCCACAACAATTTTTAACTCCAACTCTAACCTTCAAATTCCTTCATTCTCATTCCATAATCTATGATTACAACAACCAAAATATTAATTCAAATCAGTCCATCAATTTCAATTAAAACAGCCCATAATCCATAAATCTCAACAAAACAACAAACGAGTTTATAATGTTGTTTTCTCCGTTCTAATTCGTTAAAACTCTAAATAAACACTTTAATAACATAAAATGAATCTTATAAATACCTTAGAAGCATCTCAAACACGAAAATTTCATTCCCCAAGACCAATAGTTAGCTCAAATTGAAGGCAACTCAACGTACAATGCTTTTCTCTTCATGAGCTTCGGGATTCGGGGCTCGGATTTTGATTAAAATGACCTTCTTAGCCTTGAAATTTTATCTCTCTCTCTCTAATGTTCTTGGAAGATTTTATGTTAAATGACAAGCCCTCAAATAATTTTTCCTTATATACTTGACGTTAATGGGCCTCATGGGCCGAAAGGTGAATGTTTGGATCGGGTCACAATTTTCTGCCCCGCCAGCCCAACTTGCACCGTCCATATCTGCTTATCCAGATATCGTTTTGACGAGCGGTTTGTTGCGTTAGAAACTATACTCGATGAACTTCATTTTAGAATTTTGAAACACCTTAAAACTCCTCATATACGAGGAGATATGCCTCCAACAATATGGGCTAAAATCTGGTCCGAGATATTTTCTGAAGTTGTTTGGATTCATTTCGTTCAGCTTCGTTTAACTTCTAATCCTCTTCCGACCCTCATGTAACCTCTTATACATACATATACATACTCATATATGCTCATAACGCGATTTCAAATCCTTTAGGTTACGATGTCACCTCGGGATACTTAAGGCAACCATATATATATAACGATATTCTTACTAACTCGATTAACTTTCCTTGAACTTTCTTAACTCATTCTTTCTTGTCTTAATTAAAATAGCACGGACTCTTACGGGGTATAACAGTTATATTGATTTCTATAACGGACACATTAGTCACTTTCCCAAACCGCATGTAATCATGTTTCTTTCTCTTCCTTGTTTCATTCTTTACTCGTTTAAGCTTACTCTTTTTATACTAACTCACCTCTCAGATTACTCCTTGCTTATCGTTGCTTCCCCTCTCAAGTCTCTTCTCATAATCTTATCACATTATCCGAATCACATTAATCTTAGTTCATCAACTTACTTCTAATCCCCGAGAGAACTTATCTTAACCCTTCTTTCAGTCAATTTACAACTATTATTAACCTTTCATTCTTCAGTTTACACTTGTTTATCTTACTGATCATAACACACATATATATACTTATCACAATCAACTTTAACAAAATTATGGCAGAACCCCCTTGATACTCGGACTCGTCGATCCTTTTTCTTGCTCAATAATGGTATTAAGTCTCACATGGTTTGCAAATCTCTCCCACTTCATTTCTTCCATATGACCATGAAAATGGTATTGATTCACATATGTAGAGTCTAGATAAATTCAATCTGAAATGTCCTGTCGAGGGTGTCCCCCGTCGACTCATTAAAGGCTTCATAATTTTCGAGAATTTTCATAATCCTCTGGGATACTATATAACCACAATGATACAAAAATTAAAGTTCCAAGCCGTAATATTCTTCTGGTAAAACCCCATTTATTCAATGATCCCATCGAATTCGCAAGTAATCTAACAGACCTCAAGGCTATCGTAGGAAACATATAACATATACTTATATCATATTCAAAGTGATTGTCCTATTTTCCCTTAATCATAATTCTAACTCAACATTTCGACTCAATTTACCATATATTTTCCCTCAACTGACTCGGAGTATCACAAACACACTATTCTTGCTTACCTCTTACTCCCCTTTTTAAGTACCTAAGCGGTTTCATTCCCGACGTGTAAATACTTGCAAGTTACATAACCGTTCTTGTGTGATTCGTGAATGAACATCTAAACTTATTCATAAACTTCCCTTCCTTTGGTTCGTTCTACTTTACACATATCATACATAACAAAACTCTTTTTTTTTTGTTGTATCCTATCTCGTCATACTCTTTTCTTTCCTTTATTTGTCCCCTGATTATCACATCTTATATTCTACAATAGAAAGGTTTATGTCCCTCTTATTCGTCACTTGTAAATCACTATATCATTATCAAACGACTCTACTGTCAATTCCTTTGCCTCTATTCCAACATAGCATCGCTATCCTTTACAACTTGAGTTATGTGCTCTCAATGTCATGTTGTTCAAGGTCTTTACAATTATTTTTAGTACCGTCTCAGATACCCGCTCGATTCTTGTCCACTTATTTACTAGCTATTAGACTCATTTCTACATAAAAGTCTATATCTATCACATCTCAGGATTCCTCGTTTCAATCCCTACACTTATATTTTCCTTACTCGCTTCCCCTCTTTAAGGGTCTTACTTATCTCTGTTACCTCACTTCCAATCTCGAACTCATATATCTCTTTCGTCAATTCCCTTATTATACTATATCATATTCATATGTGAAGTCTTAACGTGCTCATCTTGCAGTTTTGCAACCAAGTAATACAACCAACATATCAACCCAAACAAGGTTGTATTTTACTTAGCTCAACCATTAGTTATGAGTCAATGTCTACATCCGCTCAAATTAACAACTTCTGTTCCATAGGGATGCTTGAAATAGTAGTATGTCTAGTTATCCGTATTATCCAAGTAAAGTCACTTATTCCATTCTTCACTACTCAGAATTTACTTATAGCGTCATCCTTCCCTTTTCTTCCCATCTCAACTTATTCCTCTCTTTCCCGTAGTCGACTTGTAGTGACCGTAACTGCATTTTCTCTTAAACCTGCCATCTTTATTTTGAAGGATCTAAGTCTCATGCACAACTAATACCTCTTATGCCTCATACTTTTCTACTCTTGTTTTGCACTCAACATTGATTTCAAAAGCAAATCATAGACATGTCGTATTTGTCGTTGGTCATAGCCTTGCTTTATTGGTTTATCGTCGTACGGTAAACATTTTTCTTTCCAGCTTATTCCTTTATATACTTTACTTGTTCTATCTTGGTATAGGATATTCATAGGAGATGCATCTTTTTTTTTTACGACTATATCTTAAGTGCGCGTACTTCGCATATTTCCTTTTCTTCCTATACCCATACTTATTCCTTTTTATTCATTCCTTCACAATTTATCTTATTGCCTCCCGTTATAATCAATCCTTCATTCCTCACACGAGGAACCCTATTATTAACTCAATAGCGCCGTGTCCTTTAGGATATATTACTTCTATACAGTCCATTCTTCGCTTCCAAAACTTATTTTGTTCATTCTGATCATCCCCTCTCATTCTTATTGTGCTGATCCCTTGCCTAACAATCGTTTTATTTCGTTATTCATCTTTCCGTAGTCTTGGTCTTTTACATCCAGCCAAAAATATCACTCGTGATCTCGATTATACAAATCACAACTGTTACTACTGTGCCATATCAGTTTTCTATGATTTCTCTTTCAAGTCGACTTCCTTTTTCCTTTTGCTTACTATCATTTCTGTCATTGTGAAACCTCTATGCTGGATCTTCCCCCAACAAGATCTTATAAGCTTTCTTATCTACTGCCCCATGGCTCGCTTACTGGTTTCACACTTGCATTCACTTTTTATTCATGTAGAACATGTCACATCCTTAGTCGTTTCCTCGCTACACTTCACTTACATTGTATTAAAGTTCTTGCTACGTTCTCATTATACCCTGATCATAATCAACTCTATAGAGTGCCACTTCTTGATCTCATTCGTTATAACCTTCGTATTCCGTACCCCTGTCTCAGTCATGTTGTTACTTTATTTTGCTAATAAACTTGTCATATTTTACTCGTGCTTATCCATCTAATCAGTACTTCAGTATCACTCTATTGGAATTACTCTTTCTCTTTTATGTCATGCTTTAGTACTACCAGTCTCCCTAATTTACCCTAGCATTTCCCTTTACCATATCAATGTCGAACTGACAATCGCTGCTATTTTCAATTCAACAATATTTAACTCATCTCTTGTAGTGGTGGACGATACTCCTAACTTAATCCCGTCCTACCATTACTTTTTACATAACATCTTTTCCCGTTAGGACATATTACAAGCTTGTATCTCATCTCCTTTAAATTCTAGAAAAATTTCGACAGAGTTTCCTCTATATTTCTTTACTATCCAAAACCTGCACGCAGCAAATACCAGCAACGCCTCATAGGGCTAATGTATATATGACATATCTCAGCCACACAGGGCTCCCAATTTCAAGTAAAAGTATAAAGATGTCGAAACTTACCTCATATATCCTTTAGCGATCTGTCCTATTATACCTTCCTATCTACCTTCCCTTTCATTCTTCAACTTTACATTTCAATCATACTTCAATATTCTTACCTTATCTAACATGCATCTTTCGCACCGTTGCTTACCTGTGTACTTTGTAACTTCCAATATCATCAGTCACTTTCTTCCGTCGATGTTGTTCTTCTGCTGTAATCAAGGGTTAGAATAAGGAATTTCATTTCCTATGACTGGGCTCTATCACACGATCTTAGATATGAAAGGAAGGTAACATCCTAAATGTCCTGTAGCTTCCTGTTTATAGATGTGGTGTACAACACACCGATAAACAAGACTCTACTAGACACGGTCTATAGACACTCCGAGGATGAACAACTCTGATACCACTTTTGTCACGACCCAAACCCATGGGCCATGACTAGTGCCCGAACTGGACACTCATATATGAACCTGCTAGATATAGTCAGACTGAAAACTAAGGACAGTATGGAAACTTGTAAAAACAAACGAAAGATTCACAACGCCACATATCATAAACCTATCTCCTGAGGAGTCACAGCTGACCAAAGCATAACACAATACGCAAGCCAACAAGGCTGCCACTATATACGGAAAGATCCAAAACAAACCATATAGACACAGTCAGATACAACCCACATATGTCTACAGACCTCTAAGAGTGTACAAGTGAAATATGACGGGACAGGGCCCCGCTATACCCCTGGACATGCATAAGTCGACATCAAAAGATCTGTAACAAAATAATCTAGGCTCCGGATCAATGGAGCTCTCCAAAACAGCTGAGCAGAAGTCCTAAGTTGGAGGATCATCAAACCGAGTGTCTGTACCTGCGGACATGAAACACAGCCCCCCGAAGAAAGGGGGTCAGTACGAGATATGTACTGGGTATATAAAGCATGAAATACAATAAAAAAGATCAAGACTGAATAAAAAGGTAACAGAAGGCAAGTATGATACTCAAGGATACCAATGCACATGTGCCGTACGAGATGAAAATCATGCATGCTTATATCATATACTATATCCGGCCCATTATGGGACTCGGTGAATAAAGTCATCATATACCATACTCGGCGCCATAATCACATCATATATATATATATATATATATATATATATATATATATATATATATATATACCATACCCGACCCTCTAGTGAGGGACTCGGTGAACAATGCAGTGAAACTGTGCACGAAAACATACCCGGCTCGGGACTCGGTGAAAGATATATTAACGGCATGCACGAGAAGAGTAGTGAGCAACCATATGAAAACTAAATCATCATCTGAGACTCAATAGAATAAGTAGAATGAACTAACACTTGAGTATCAAAGACAACATTCATGTCAAGTACCCCTCGAATGTCATTATGAATTATATTAAATAGAACTTCAAGAATCATAGACACGTATTAAGACATAATGAAATAGGTTCTAGAAATCAAGAACATTAGACATCCAAGTGTCTCTAAGAATAGGAGTTTCTTTGGATCTTATACATTCGTCGTCTGTTTGTCTCACGTAGATCATACCAAAAAGAAAGAAAGGATAGCTTTACATACCTTACTTCGTCCAAGGAACTCAACTTAATCATGAACTATTCACAATTAGTATGCCAAACCTATAATCGTAAGAATATACACGTGACTTAAGAAGGATTTCGTATATCATATATATTAATTGATAACTTAATTCTAAAACGAAACGGGCAGCATCTCCCCTATATCATTAGTATCTCTCAATTCGGTATATCACCACAACAGCCCAACAACAAATAAATCTCAAAAACATAATAATATACTGAATTTACTGCAACAATCCATCCAATATATATCCTTAAAATCAATCCCTTAAACTTATGTCTATTTCTAACGGAATTTCGACAACATTTCCTTTATAAACTGGATAAACCCGAAAATCCAATTCAGCTAAATTATCAGCAACAACGTCAAACAACAATATCGACAATCAATATACATCATAACTCAGATATTTCCATCCATTTAACTCCACAGAAACAGCCCCACCTTCATAAACCTCCCGAAAATGCCATACGAGCTTTTAACATTATTTCCTCCGTTCTAATCCGTTAAAACTCTAAATAAACACTTTAATAACATAAGAGGAACCTTATGCATACCTTAGCAGTAGATCAATCATGAAATATCATCCCCCAATCTCAATAATTAGCTTAAAACGACGACAACAACTCGTACTACACTTTATCCTTCACGAGCTTGGTGATTCCGGGCCTCGAACTTGCTCGATTCTCCACTTTCTCTTTCTAACTCTCCTCTCTCTCTCTCTCTCTCTCTCTCTCTCTCTCTCTCTCTCTCTCTTTCTCTCTCTCTCTCTCTCTAAAAGTTCCTGGACTGATTTATTTGTAAATGAACGAATTTTTATGCATTTATCCCTTATATATGGGTCTTGGGTCGGTTCCCACCGACCTTGAGTCGGGTTGGGCCGAGCCCACTGCCCAGCTTAACCTTGCTGCATTAAAACGTCCATAAATTTTTATTGCTATGTCGTGTGAAGGCCCACGACCTATGGTTGGAAAGCTAATTCAATTATCTACAACGTTCATATTTGTGGTTTTCCCAAATTCCCAAATAATGATGGGGTTATGGTCTCCCGAAATCAGATCAGCCGAAAACATAACTTAAAAACATCTTTTTGGAGGGCTTACACTTGGATTTGGCTCAAGGGTCCTTCTGAAGTTGTGTTTATCTTCACATATATTGTCCATATAACTTATCATATGTCCTTTATAAAAATCCCATCATGTGGGCCCCACCTCATCTTACGGTTACGAGGGCTATATATATCTTTTAACGTATCATTCCAATCATATTGTACGAATTCCAAATATCATACTCATGCTATCCTCATGCTACTACAGTAGAATTTCATTCTTTGTACTTGCAATATTTTCTCCTCCTTGAGCTCGCAGTAAGCCGTCTATAGCCTTAGTAACACGAAATTTTCTGGGGTGTAACAATAATCATCGTATACCAGCTGATCAGGTAGTTTGCATATATAATGCCTTAGCCCTTTTTACCTTCCCTATGAAAAGATGTCGTGCATGTATGTAAATATTGAAATGCATAATAGTCTTTGTAAAACATCAAAAGACTCCCTTCGGAGCAACTTTTAGTTCAAAAGGGGAACTTCTTCCCCTTTTCATTTGTCTTCTTCGAGACTTAAAATCAAACATGAAATGCATATGAATAAGGAAACCTTATGAATGTCCCCTTTGGGATTTAGACATCATTATGAAAACATACAACTTATGGATGCCCATTTCGGGACTTAAGAGGTCAAGGATACAAATATCCCTACACTGTCTAGGGATGGAGTTTTTGGAATCCGTTTATGTGTTGGGTTCATTCAGATAATAAGGATATTCATCACTACCATAATCATCACCACTATCATGTCTCACTTTGAATGATCCATAACATAAGCTGAGGCCACATATCCTGAATATAATCAAGAATTATGTAGCACGCTCAAACATAAGCTGAGGCCACATGTTATGTTGCACGCTCAGACATAAGCTGAGGCCACATGTTATGTAGCACGCTCAGACATAAGCTGAGGCCACATATTCTGTAGCACGCGCAGACATAAGCTGAGGCCCAATATTCTGTAGCACGCTTAGACATAACCTGAGGCCACAAATTATAAATATAATCCAGAATTATCTAGCACGCTCAGTCACGTCATGAAATCATCTAGAACCTTAGGCTTGGAAATCTCTAGGATTGGAGTCATCATAAGAATCTTCAGAAATTATAGACTTCTGGCATTTCTAGGAGTAAAAATACTATAGATGTCATGTATGGAATCAAAACATAGGAATTATGCCTTTGAAAAAAAGGGAAGAGCCTTAACATACCTGATTGATCTCCTACGAATTAACACTTATTCTCCCGAACTTGTAAATCTAGACCCAAGAGAAATTATACTATCGTTAGACTTATCGTCATATGCCTATCTCAAATTCTTAAACCAAACTCTTCTAGAATCTGCCAAAATTCGGGCAGCATCTCCCCTGTTTATATGCCTACCCCGAAATCACAATCCAGCAACCAACAACAACAACAACAATACCAACATCAACAACAATATTATCAATACCAATATATTCCATAAAACATCCCACGCGATGTTTTACAACATACAACAATAATATACACTTCCTTTCTTCCCAATCAAGGAGCATAATCTCATAAACACACCAATAACATTATATACCATCTCTATATATGTAAATCAGCCCAGCCACATGGCCAAAACATGTTCAAAACAGTCCATAAACAGAACAACTTCAACACGACACTTTATGACCTTTCCTCCATAACTATTTTCACTTTTAAGACTTGCTAAACCTTTAAATCAACTCAACATAAGAGATAGGATGAATAGCATACCTTATACTTGAAGAAATTCAGCCACACCAACTTTATTCACGACCAAACTTACCACAACATCAAGTAGAAGCAAGAACAATCACCTTTCATGGATTAGTTTGGTGTAATCTTGTTAAATTCTTGATTTAATAGGCTATAAGTGTTTGGGGGTTGTGTTGAGAAGTTTATAGGACTATTGAGAATGTAAAATACTGAAAAAATGGAGTTAATGGGGGTATTTATACCCCTCATAAGTCGTTTCCACCGACATTCTCAAGTGGGACCCGCAGAAGCCATTTGGCAGCTTGGAGTCTTTATCTTAAAATGGCCATAAGTCCCTACTTCGATGTCGTATGGGGACCACGACCTATGGGTGGAAATCTCTTTCAATTATATACAACTTTCATTTTTGGTGTGCTTCCAAATTCCAAATGTATGATAGCGTTTTGGCCCCTCCAAGTCAGATTATCCGAAAACGTATACTTAAATCATCCTTTTGGAGGGCTTATGCACATATTTGGCTTAAGGGTCCTTCTTAAGACTTTCTCAACTTTCCATATACTACTCATATCACTTTTCATATGTCCTTTATAAAACCCTGACATTTGGGCCCTACCTTAACTTACGGTTACGAGAGCTATTCATCAAATAACGTATTGACTGATTTACACCATACGGTCTCCAAATGTCATCTATATGTTATTTTTAAACTCATATAATATAATATTCATCCCTAATCCTTGTATAACTTTACTCTCCCTTGAGCTCATACTAAGTCGTCTACAGTCTTGGTAACACGAAATGTTTTGGGGTGTAACAAGGGCTTATAGAGGTGGCTTGTGTGACACAAAATTGGATAATTTCGTAGCACTCTACAGGAAATGAGTTAGTGTGGGTTAAAGGAGAGGATTCTAAAAATCCATATAATGTGAAGGTTAGAGAATCAGAGTTTATGGTTGGAGAACAAGTTTTATTGAATGTCTCACCCATAAAGGGTGTGATGAGATTTAGGAAGAAAGGTAAGCTTAGTTTGAGGTTCATTAGTCCTTTTGAAATTCTTAAAATAGTAGGGGAGGCATCTTACGAGTTAGCTTTACCTCGAGGCTTGTCAGGTGTTCATTCAATGATTCATGTTTCGATGTTAAATAAATATCATGGTGATGGTTCCTTTATCATTCGTTGGGATTCTGTGCTATTAGATAAAAATTTGTCTTATGAAGAATATGCTATTGCTATTCTAGATAGATAGGTTCATAAGTTGAGATCGAAAGAGATAGCATCTGTGAAGGTTCAATGGAAGAATCGTCCCGTTGAGGAAGCCACTTGGGAGATCGAGTACAATGCTTTTCTCTTCATGAGCTTCGGGATTCGGGGCTCGAATTTTGATCAAAATGACCTTCTTAGCCTTGAAGTTTTCTCTCTCTCTCTCTAATGTTCTTGGAAGATTTTATGTTAAATGACAAGCCCTCAAATAATATTTCCTTATATACTTGACGTTAATGGGCCGAGAGGTGAATGTTTGGATCGGGTCACAATTTTCTGCCCCGCCAGCCCAACTTGCATCGTCCATATCTGCTTATCCAGATATTGTTTTGACGAGCGGTTTGTTGCGTTAGAAACTATACTCGATGAACTTCATTTTAGAATTTTGAAACACCTTAAAACTCCTCATATACTAGGAGATATGCCTCCAACAATATGGGATAAAATCTGGTCCGAGATATTTTCTGAAGTTGTTTGGATTCATTTCGTTCAGCTTCGTTTAACTTCTAATCCTCTTCCGACCCTCATGTAACCTCTTATACATACATATACATACTCATATACGCTCATAACGCGATTTCAAATCCTTTAGGTTACGATGTCACCTCGGGATACTTAAGGCAACCATATATATATAACGATATTCTTACTAACTCGATTAACTTTCCTTGAACTTTCTTAACTCATTCTTTCTTGTCTTAATTAAAATAGCACGGACTCTTACGGGGTATAACAGTTATATTGATTTCTATAAGGGACACATTAGTCTCTTTCCTAAAACGCATGTAATCATGTTTCTTTCTCTTCCTTGTTTCATTCTTTACTCGTTTAAGCTTACTCTTTTTATACTAACTCACCTCTCGGATTACTCCTTGATTATCGTTGCTTCCCCTCTCAAGTCTCTTCTCATAATCTTATCACATTATCCGAATCACATTAATCTTAGTTCATCAACCTTACTTCTAATCCCCGAGAGAACTTATCTTAACCCTCCTTTCAGTCAATTTACAACTATTATTAACCTTTCATTCTTCAGTTTACACTTGTTTATCTTACTGATCAAAACACACATATATATACTTATCACAATCAACTTTAACAAAATTATGGCAGAACCCCCTTGATACTCGGACTCGTCGATCCTTTTTCTTGCTCAATAATGGTATTAAGTCTCACATGGTTTGCAAATCTCTCCCACTTCGTTTCTTCCATATGACCATGAAAATGGTATTGATTCACATATGTAGAGTCTAGATAAATTCAATCTGAAATGTCCTGTCGAGGGTGTCCCTCGTCGACTCATTAAAGGCTTCATAATTTTCGAGAATTTTCATAATCCTCTGGGATACTCTATAACCACAATGATACAAAAATTAAAGTTCCAAGCCGTAATATTCTTCTGGTAAAACCCCATTTATTCATTGATCCCATCGAATTCGCAAGTAATCTAACAGACCTCAAGGCTATCGTAGGAAACATATAACATATACTTATATCATATTCAAAGTGATTGTCCTATTTTCCCTTAATCATAATTCCAACTCAACATTTCGACTCAATTTACCATATATTTTCCCTCAACTTACTCGGAGTATCACAAACACACTATTCTTGCTTACCTCTTACTCCCCTTTTTAAGTACCTAAGCGGTTTCATTCCCGGCGTGTAAATACTTGCAAGTTACATAACCGTTCTTGTGTGATTCGTGAATGAACATCTAAACTTATTCATAAACTTCCCTTCCTTTGGTTCGTTCTACTTTACACATATCATACATAACAAAACTTTTTTTTTTTGTTGTATCCTATCTCGTCATACTCTTTTCTTTCCTTTATTTGTCCCCTGATTATCACATCTTATATTCTACAATAGAAAGGTTTATGTCCCTCTTATTCGTCACTTGTAAATCAATATATCATTATCAAACGACTCTACTGTCAATTCCTTTGCCTCTATTCCAACATAGCATCGCTATCCTTTACAACTTGAGTTATCTGCTCTCAATGTCATGTTGTTCAAGGTCTTTACAATTATTTTTAGTACAGTCTCAGATACCTGCTCGATTCTTGTCCACTTATTTACTAGCTATTAGACTCATTTCTACATAAAAGTCTATATCTATCACATCTCAGGATTCCTCTTTTCAATCCCTACACTTATATTTTCCTTACTCGCTTCCCCTCTTTAAGGGTCTTACTTATCTCTGTTACCTCACTTCCAATCTCGAACTCATATATCTCTTTCGTCAATTCCCTTATTATACTATATCATATTCATATGTGAAGTCTTAACGTGCTCATCTTGCAGTTTTGCAACCAAGTAATACAACCAACATATCAACCCAAACAAGGTTGTATTTTACTTAGCTCAACCATTAGTTATGAGTCAATGTCTACATCCGCTCAAATTAACAACTTCTGTTCCATAGGGATGCCTGAAATAGTAGTATGTCTAGCTATCCGAATTATCCAAGTAAAGTCACTTATTCCATTCTTCAATACTCAGAATTTATTTATAGCGTCATCCTTCCCTTTTCTTCCCATCTCAACTTATTCCTCTCTTTCCCGTACTCGACTTGTAGTGACCGTAACTGCATTTTCTCTTAAACCTGCCATCTTTATTTCGAAGGATCTAAGTCTCATGCACAACTAATACCTCTTATGCCTCATACTTTTCTACTCTTGTTTTGCACTCAACATTGATTTCAAAACCAAATCATAGTCATGTCGTATTTGTCGTTGGTCATAGCCTTGCTTTATTGGTTTATCGTCGTACGGTAAACATTTTTCTTTCCAGCTTATTCCTTTATATACTTTACTTGTTCTATCTTGGTATAGGATATTCATAGGAGATGCATCTTTTTTTTTTACGACTATATCTTAAGTGCGCGTACTTCGCATATTTCCTTTTCTTCGCTACACTTCACTTACATTGTATTAAAGTTCTTGCTACGTTCTCATTATACCCTGATCATAATCAACTCTATAGAGTGCCACTTCTTGATCTCATTCGTTATAACCTTCGTATTTCGTACCCCTGTCTCAGTCATGTTGTTACTTTATTTTGCTAATAAACTTGTCATATTTTACTCGTGCTTATCCATCTAATCAGTACTTCAGTATCACTCTATTGGAATTACCCTTTCTCTTTTATGTCATGCTTTAGTACTACCAGTCTCCCTAATTTACCCTAGCATTTCCCTTTACCATATCAATGTCGAACTGACAATCGCTGCTATTTTCAATTCAACAATATTTAACTCATCTCTTGTAGTGGTGGACGATACTCCTAACTTAATCCCGTCCTACCATTACTTTTTACATAACATCTTTTCCCGTTAGGACATATTACAAGCTTGTATCTCATCTCCTTTAAATTCTAGAAAAAATTTGGCAGAGTTTCCTCTATATTTCTTTACTATCCAAAACCTGCACGCAGCAAATACCAGCAACGCCTCACAGGGCTAATGTATATATGACATATCTCAGCCACACAGGGCTCCCAATTTCAAGTAAAAGTATAAAGATGTCGAAACTTACCTCATATATCCTTTAGTGATCTGTCCTGTTATACCTTCCTATCTACCTTCCCTTTCATTCTTCAACTTTACATTTCATTCATACTTCAATATTCTTACCTTATCTGACATGCATCTTTCGCACCGTTGTTTACCTGTGTACTTTGTAACTTCCAATATCATCAGTCACTTTCTTCCGTCGATGTTGTTCTTCTGCTGTAATCAAGGGTTAGAATAAGGAATTTCATTTCCTATGACTGGGCTCTATCACACGATCTTAGATATGAAAGGAAGGTAACATCCTAAATGTCCTGTAGCTTCCTGTTTATAGATGTGGTGCACAACACACCGATAAACAAGACTCTACTAGACACGGTCTATAGACACTCCGAGGATGAACAACTCTGATACCACTTTTGTCACGACCCAAACCCATGGGCCATGACTAGTGCCCGAACTGGACACTCATATATGAACCTGCTAGATATAGTCAGACTGAAACTAAGGACAGTATGGAAACTTGTATAAACAAACGAAAGATTCACAACGCCACATATCATAAACCTATCTCCTGAGGAGTCACAGCTGACCAAAGCATAACACAATACGCAAGCCAACAAGGCTGCCACTATATACGGAAAGATCCAAAACAAACCATATCGACACAGTTAGATACAACCCACATATGTCTACAGACCTCTAAGAGTGTACAAGTGAAATATGACGGGACAGGGCCCCGCTATACCCCTGGACATGCATAAGTCGACATCAAAAGATCTGTAACAAAATAATCTAGGCTCCGGATCAATGGAGCTCTCCAAAACAGCTGAGCAGAAGTTCTAAGCTGGAGGATCATCAAACCGAGTGTCTGTACCTGCGGGCATGAAACACAGCCCCCCGAAGAAAGGGGGTCAGTACGAGATATGTACTGGGTATATAAAGCATGAAATACAATAAAGAAGATCAAGACTGAATAAAAAGGTAACAGAAGGCAAGTATGATACTCAAGGATACCAATGCACATGTGCCGTACGAGATGAAAATCATGCATGCTTATATCATATACTATATCCGGCCCATTATGGGACTCGGAGAATAAAGTGATCATATACCATACTCGGCGCCATAATCACATCATCATATATATATATATATATATGTATATACCATACCCGACCCTCTAGTGAGGGACTCGGTGAACAATGCAGTGAAACTGTGCACGAAAACATACCCGGCCCGGGACTCGGTGAAAGATATATTAACGGCATGCACGAGAAGAGTAGTGAGCAACCATATGAAAACTAAATCATCATCTGAGACTCAATAGAATAAGTAGAATGAACTAACACTTGAGTATCAAAGACAACATTCATGTCAAGTACCCCTCGAATGTCATTATGAATTATATTAAATAGAACTTCAAGAATCATAGACACGTATTAAGACATAATGAAATAGGTTCTAGAAAACAAGAACATTAGCCATCCTAGTGTCTCTAAGAATAGGAGTTTCTTTGGAGCTTATACATTCGTCGTATGTTTGTCTCACATAGATCATACCAAAAAGAAAGAAAGGATAGCTTTACATACCTTACGTCGTCCAAGGAACTCAACTTAATCATGAACTTTTCACAATTAGTATGCCAAACCTATAATCGTAAGAATATACACGTGACTTAAGAAGGATTTCGTATATCACATATATTAATTGATAACTTAATTCTAAAACAAAACGGGCAGCATCTCCCCTATATCATTAGTATCTCTCAATTCGGTATATCACCACAACAGCCCAATAACAAATAAATCTCAAAAATATAACAATATACTTAATTTACTGCAACAATCCATCCAATATATATCCTTAAAATCAATCCCTTAAACTTATGTCTATTTCTAACGGAATTTCGACAACATTTCCTTTATAAACTAGATAAACCCGAAAATCCAATTCAGCTAAATTATCAGCAACAACGTCAAACAACAATATCGACAATCAATATACATCATAACTCAGATATTTCCATCCATTTAACTCCACAGAAACAGCCCCACCTTCATAAACCTCCCGAAAATGCCATACGAGCTTTTAACATTATTTCCTCCGTTCTAATCCATTAAAACTCTAAATAAACACTTTAATAACATAAGAGGAACCTTATGCATACCTTAGCAGTAGATCAATCATGAAATAGCATCCCCCAATCTCAATAATTAGCTTAAAACGACGACAACAACTCGTACTACACTTTATCCTTCACGATCTTGGTGATTCCGGGCCTCGAACTTGCTCGATTCTCCACTTTCTCTTTCTAACTCTCCTCTCTCTCTCTCTCTCTCTCTCTCTCTCTCTCTCTCTCTCTCTCTAAAAGTTCCTGGACTGATTTATTTGTAAATGAACGAATTTTTATGCATTTATCCCTTATATATGGGTCTTGGGTCGGTTCCCACCGACCTTGAGTCGGGTTGGGCCGAGCCCACTGCCCAGCTTAACCTTGCTGTATGAAAACGTCCATAAATTTTTATTGCTATGTCGTGTGAAGGCCCACGACCTATGGTTGGAAAGCTAATTCAATTATCTACAACGTTCATATTTGTGGTTTTCCCAAATTCCCAAATAATGATGGGGTTATGGTCTCCCGAAATCAGATCAGCCAAAAACATAACTTAAAAACATCTTTTTGGAGGGCTTACACTTGGATTTGGCTCAAGGGTCCTTCTGAAGTTGTGTTTATCTTCACATATATTGTCCGTATAACTTATCATATGTCCTTTATAAAAATCCCATCATGTGGGCCCCACCTCAGCTTACGGTTACGAGGGCTATATATATCTTTTAACGTATCATTCCAATCATATTGTACGAATTCCAAATATCATACTCATGCTATCCTCATGCTACTACAGTAGAATTTCATTCTTTGTACTTGTAATATTTTCTCCTCCTTGAGCTCGCAGTAAGCCGTCTATAGCCTTAGTAACACGAAATTTTCTGGGTGTAACAATAATCATCGTATACCAGCTGATCAGGTAGTTTGCATATATAATGCCTTAGCCCTTTTTCCCTTCCCTATGAAAAGATGTCGTGCATGTATGTAAATATTGAAATGCATAATAGTCTTTGTAAAACATCAAAAGACTCCCTTCGGAGCAACGTTTAGTTCAAAAGGGGAACTTCTTCCCCTTTTCATTTGTCTCCTTCGAGACTTAAAATCAAACATGAAATGCATATGAATAAGGAAACCTTATGAATGTCCCCTTCGGGATTTAGACATCATTATGAAAACATACAACTTATGGATGCCCATTTCAGGACTTAAGAGGTCAAGGATACGAATATCCCTACACTGTCTAGGGATGGAGTTTTTGGAATCCGTTTATGTGTTGGGTTCATTCAGATAATAAGGATCTTCATCACTACCATAATCATCACCACTATCATGTCTCACTTTGAATGATCCATAACATAAGCTGAGGCCACATATCCTGAATATAATCAAGAATTATGTAGCACGCTCAAACATAAGCTGAGGCCACATGTTATGTTGCACGCTCGGACATAAGCTGAGGCCACATGTTATGTAGCACGCTCAGACATAAGCTGAGGCCACATATTCTGTAGCACGCGCAGACATAAGCTGAGGCCCAATATTCTATAGCACGCTCAGACATAACCTGAGGCCACAAATTCTAAATATAATCCAGAATTATCTAGCACGCTCAGTCACGTCATGAAATCATCTAGAACCTTAGGCTTGGAAATCTCTAGGATTGGAGTCATCATAAGAATCTTCAGAAATTATAGACTTCTGGCATTTCTAGGAGTAAAAATACTATGGATGTCATGTATGGAATCAAAACATAGGAATCATGCCTTTGAAAAAAAGGGAAGAGCCTTAACATACCTGATTGATCTCCTACGAATTAACACTTATTCTCCCGAACTTGTAAATCTAGACCCAAGAGAAATTATACTATCGTTAGACTTATCGTCATATGCCTATCTCAAGTTCTTAAACCAAACTCTTCTAGAATCTGCCAAAATTCGGGCAGCATCTCCCCTGTTTATATGCCTACCCCGAAATCACAATCCAGCAACCAACAACAACAACAATAATACCAACATCAACAACAATATTAGCAATACCAATATATTCCATAAAACATCCCACGCGATGTTTTTCAACATACAACAACAATATACACTTCCTTTCTTCCCAATCAAGGAGCATAATCTCATAAACACACCAATAACATTATATACCATCTCTATACATGTAAATCAGCCCAGCCACATGGCCAAAACATGTTCAAAACAGTCCATAAACAGAACAACTTCAACACGACACTTTATGACCTTTCCTCCATAACTATTTTCACTTTTAAGACTTGCTAAACCTTTAAATCAACTCAACATAAGAGATAGGATGAATAGCATACCTTATACTTGAAGAAATTCAGCCACACCAACTTTATTCACGACCAAACTTACCACAACATCAAGTAGAAGCAAGAACAATCACCTTTCACGGATTAGTTTGGTGTAATCTTGTTAAATTCTTGATTTAATAGGCTATAAGTGTTTGGGGGTTGTGTTGAGAAGTTTATAGGACTATTGAGAATGTAAAATACTGAAAAAATGGAGTTAATGGGGGTATTTATACCCCTCATAAGTCGTTTCCACCGACATTCTCAAGTGGGACCCGCAGAAGCCATTTGGCAGCTTGGAGTCTTTATCTTAAAATGGCCATAAGTCCCTACTTCGATGTCGTATGGGGACCACGACCTATGGTTGGAAATGTCTTTCAATTATATACAACTTTCATTTTTGGTGTGCTTCCAAATTCCAAATGTATGATAGCGTTTTGGCCCCTCCAAGTCAGATTATCCGAAAACGTATACTTAAATCATCCTTTTGGAGGGCTTATGCACATATTTGGCTTAAGGGTCCTTCTTAAGACTTTCTCAACTTTCCATGTACTACTCATATCACTTTTCATATGTCCTTTATAAAACCCCGACATTTGGGCCCTACCTTAACTTACGGTTATGAGAGCTATTCATCAAATAACGTATTGACTGATTTACACCATACGGTCTCCAAATGTCATCTATATGTTATTTTTAAACTCATATAATATAATATTCATCCCTAATTCTTGTATAACTTTACTCTCCCTTGAGCTCATACTAAGTCGTCTACAGTCTTGGTAACACGAAATGTTTCGGGGTGTAACAAGGGCTTATAGATGTGGCTTGTGTGATACAAAATTGGATAATTTCGTAGCACTCTACAGGAAATGAGTTAGTGTGGGTTAAAGGAGAGGATTCTAAAAATCCATATAATGTGAAGGTTAGAGAATCAGAGTTTATGGTTGGAGAACAAGTTTTATTGAATGTCTCACCCATAAAGGGTGTGATGAGATTTAGGAAGAAAGGTAAGCTTAGTTTGAGGTTCATTGGTCCGTTTGAAATTCTTAAAATAGTAGGGGAGGCAGCTTACGAGTTAGCTTTACCTCGAGGCTTGTCAGGTGTTCATTCAATGATTCATGTTTCGATGTTAAATAAATATCATGGTGATGGTTCCTTTATCATTCGTTGGGATTCTGTGCTATTAGATAAAAATTTGTCTTATGAAGAATATGCTATTGCTATTCTAGATAGATAGGTTCATAAGTTGAGATCGAAAGAGATAGCATCTGTGAAGGTTCAATGGAAGAATCGTCCCGTTGAGGAAGCCACTTGGGAGATCGAATACAATATGCGTAGTAAATGTCCTCAGCTCTTCGCGGAAACAGGTACCATTCCTCTCGTGTCCTCCTCTATGTCCGTTCAGGGACGAACGGTTGTTTAATTGGTATCTGATATAATGACCCGCTCGGTCTTTATGGAGACTTTGACCCTTTTACCCTCACTAGTATCATCCTGAGCCTAGGAACGAGCTAACAACGACTCAAAAAGTATAAATTAAAGGTTCAAAAATTGATTCGGTTAACTATGTGTTTTGTTTGAGCTTGTTGTGTGTTCATTTGAGGGTCAGCTTAATAACTCTGACCTCTCTTGGGAATCCCGAGGCCGTGGGTGAGTTCGTAGCTTCTTTTTACATTAGTTTACATGATTAGCTTATGTTATTAGGACCTCAGATTGATTGTGAGAAGTCGGGTGAAAGGTTAATAAGATTTTCTTGCTTACTGCCTAAGGGTCGTTGCTGTAGCAGAAGGATTCCCGCTGCAATGAAGCCGCTGCAGCGATAAGATGTCTCGTTGGGGTAGAAGGTCAAACTTTCAAGGGTCCGCTACAGCGGAAGTGGTTCTCGCGGCAGCGAGGCCACTGCAGCGAAGGGGGGACCGCTGCAGCGGTCCTCATTAAATCAGAAACCCTGTTTATATATCTTATTTCGACCCCACTCCCCACATAACTCCAAGAACAATTCCCAAGAACTTTTGAGGCTAATTTTCTAAGGCTAGGTCAATACTCATTCATCAAGGTAACTTTCCACCATTAATTTTATTCGTTCTTCAATCATGATAACTTCTAGCATCATTAAAAGCTTGTTAATGGAGAATTGAAAGTTTAGAACACCTAAGTTTATAAAACCCTAGAATAATGAGTGGGTTATTGATATTATTGATAATTGTTGATCTAGGAATTTATATAATCACTTCCTAGGATGATTATTTGATATTAAATTGTGTAATATTTGAATTGAAACCTAGGGTTCTCATAAAAATGGAATCTTTGGCCTAAAAACTATGTAAGGAGGGTTAAATCGATTAGAAACCCCATTAACTGGTTCAATATGATGACTGAGACTAGAATTAGGATGATTATGGTCCTAAGAATCAATTAACTAACTGAAAAGGGTAGAAGTAATTGGGTCTTCTTCCCCAAATTATTGTTCTTGTTTGAATAGAAGGTTTATCGCTTACTTAGCATCATATTGCTAGACTTTGACCATTCTAAGGCACTTCGGAAATAGAAGGCTCGTGTGGAGAAGTTCGTGGCTCCTGTTCTGCATTCAAGGTTGGTTGCAACTTACTTTAGTTATTGGTGAATCTTGTTATGACTTTCGTTACTATGACTGTACATCATTGTTCTGGCTTTGATATGTGTTCTTGAGTTATTCATTGTGATTCGATTATGAGGCATTGTTGATGATATTTTTAGATGGAACATATACATCTATTAAGGCACATTTGACAGGGGGTGACGATGTGGCCTAGTTGTGAGCTCGTGGTCCGAGGTTCTTTTCGGAACAAGTTTGGAGTATTTGGCCAATGCATTGCATTGTACGTCATTACATTTTATTCTGCATCATTACCTGACTTCTTTTTTTTGATTTTGGTATTGTTTGTTGAAACGGCTGTTGTGGTATAGATATGATCATTGACTGAGTGAAATTGTGGATTAGTGACTCTACCTAGGGTTGGAACTTGTCACGACCTATTTTTCCTAAGCCGTGCGGGCACTTACCTTCCCATCTCGGTAAGCGAACCCTCAACCCAACAATGAATAAAGTCACAAAACATAACTAATTAAGCGAAAAAGAATAGATAAGTAAATTTCACGATATATATATATATATATATATATATATATATATATATATATATATATATATATATAGTAGAATAGTGCGGAATAATAATAATACCCCCAGGGTCTAGTCTAAATAATACAAGAGCATCTAAAAGGGAAATAATACAAGTCTTGAATAATAATACATAAAGTGTCTATGTCTCTGAATAAAATAGGACATAAAGATAGAGAAGGCTTCAAGGCAGCGGACGACCATGCTCACCCTGGAAACTCGAAGATAAAGCTGTAGCGACTATCAGCCACGCGTCACGGAAGTGGACCCAACCTGATACTCTGCATTCATAAAAGAATGCAGCAAGTGCAGGTCAGTACAAACAACAGTACTGGTAGGCATCATCGTCCGACTAAGCATAACTAACACAATCCAGATAATAAAGCAGATACGCAGGTAAACCAACAGGTATAAGTCAAACATAATCGAATCCAAGTACACATCATTTCCTAAGTAAAGCATCTAATCCCAAATGTGCCAAGTCTGAATGTATCAAGTTCGAATCCAACATCGCGAGTACAACACCAAAACGTCTCAGAATCAAGCCATAATGCAACGCAATGCAATAGTGTATGAATTTAATGCAATGCCATGCAAATGCTATGTACACATGTACTCCGGACAGAAATATCGACATCTCGGTAGCATAACCCAGTGTGACTCACGAAGTCTAAGTGCCACCTGTCCTGAATATTTACCCAATAGACAGACGGGACCCCGAATCCTTGCCCACATGGGGTTCTCACCGGCACCACTCTGGGGGACCTGCAGAGTCCATGCACTCACTCAATCAACGATTCCGAAACTAACATCAGATATTGGCCACTCAATTAACGATTTTGGGACTAACATCGGATATCGGCCATCTCACGTCACTCAAGTAAAATCGAGCCCAGCTCATTAAGATGTTTCATCAAATATCATCAGTATCTCAACAGTGTATCATGAAAATGAGAGTGCGTGCAATGCATGTATCAACATCAATAATCATGCTCAATATCAAAAGTACTAATAATGGGTACGCCAACAATATATCCGAATCACAAATACCAACAATGGGTATGCCAACAATATAATCAAATCACAAGTACCAACAGTGGGTACGCCAACAATAACATAATCAAGATGAAAAAACTGAATCCAACATCTATCAACAACTCATGGCATCAAGCCAACACAATAGAACAATCAAGGCTAGCCCTATTCCTGAGGCCACCTGCTCACAAACTACATACACAGATCCACACAAAATTACTCTACGAACGCGCTCGTGGCCTCGAAATTCCTAATGAAAGTCTCGTTGACCGAGTCAACCCCCGATACCTCGTTTTCATTTCCCAACCCAAGTCCTAAAATACATACGAGAGCATTGGGAATCGAACTAGATATACACACAAGTTATAAACGACCATCCGGACCTCTCGAAATTTACAGATTTTTAAAAAATGTCCGTTTACCCAAAAGTCAACTTCGGGTCAACTATTTTTCACTTTAAGTCTATATTTAACGAAAGATGCCCGAATCTGATCTAGACACCTCGAGAAGCGCATCAACAGCCCCCTCGGGTCAAAAGTGAGCTAAAAATGCTCAGGAAAGGGCGAAAATGCCAAAAAGACTATAACGACCAAACGGGTCGTTACATCATATATCAATTGAATCATCGCTCGTCCTCGAGCGAATAAAGAAAAAGGTGCGGGAAGATACTTGAATCAGTATACAATTGAGGATATCGGCTATGCATGTCGAACTCGATTTCCCAAGTAGCCTCCTCAACAAGGCGATGCCTCCATTGCACCTTCACAAAAGCAATCTTTTTTTACCTCAACTTTCGAACCTGCCTATCCAAGATCGCAATGGGCTTCTCCTTATAAGTCCAATTCTCATCAAGCAATATAGAATCCCAAAGAACAATGTAAGCACGTCATGGTACTTCTTCAGCATCGAAATATGAAAAATTGGATGAACTCCCGCAAAGTCTGGAGGCAATGCCAACTCATAAGCTACATCACCCACACGGTCAACAATCTCAAACGGACCAATATACCTGGGGCTCAACTTGCCCCTCTTACCAAACCTCATAACACCCTTCATAGGTGAAACCTTCAATATAACCTGGTCGCCAATAGCAAACTCCAAATCCTCGACCTTCCGATCCGCATACATCTTTTGCCGACTCTGAGCTGCCAAAAGCTTGGCCTGAATAACTCTCACTCTATCAAGGGACTCTCTCAACAGATCTGTACTCCGAGGTCGAGCCTCGAACCCATCAAACCAACCAATTGGAGATCTACATCTCCTACCATACAAAGCCTTAGAAGGCGCCATACCAATACTTGAATGATAACTGTTATTGTACGCGAACTCTACCAATGACCACCAAAATCAATAACACATGCTCTCAACATATTCTTAAGCAGCTGAATGGTCCGCTCAGACTGGTCATCGATCTAGGGATGAATAGCTGTACTAATATCCAATCGAGTACCCAACTCCTCATGAAATGCCCTGCAAAAATGGAAAGTGAAAATAGTACCCCGATGGTTATGATAGTAGGAACCCCATGCAATCTCACAATATCTCGAATGTACATCATGGCTAATTTCTCCGCAGTATAGGAAACCTGAAGTGGAACAAAGTGAGTAGACTGGGTCAACCGATCAACTATCACCCAAATAAAATCTAACTTGCCAAGGGTCTTTGGAAGACCCATGACAAAATCCATGGTAATCCTCTCCCACTTCTACTCGGGAATGGGCATCCTCTGAAGCATCCCGCTGGGTCGCTGGTGCTCATACTTTACCTGCAAACAATTCCCACACTTAGCCACAAAATCAACTATATCTCTCTTCATCCGACACCACCAATAGTGTTGTCTCAAATCACGGTACATCTTAGTCACCCCCGGATGAATGGCATAGCGAGAACTATGAGCCTCAGATACAATCAACTGAATCAAATCACCAACACGAGGAACGCACACGCGTTCTCTAATCCTCAAAATGCCTTCAAAATCAATCACGGCCTCCTTAGCCCCACCTCTCAAAACTCTATCTCGAATCTTGCTCAACTGAGCATCTTCAAACTGATGAGTCCTGATCCGATCCAACAAAGACGACCTCGCCTCTATACAAGCCAAAATCCTGCCTGGGGCTGAAATATTAAGACGAATGAAACTGTTGGCCAAAGTCTGAACCTTCATGGCCAACAGACGCTCAGAAACAATCAATCAGGCTAAACTCCCCATACTCACTGCCTTGCGACTCAATGTTACACCTCAAAATTTTTTCCGTTAATGCACAGTGAATAGACTAACGAAGGGCACAAGGTATATGATGTTTTAATAAGTAAGAAATAACATTTGATGATTTTAAATGAGATTTCGAAGATATTCGAGGTAATAGAAGGAAGTTTGCCAAGAAAGGCAAGGCATACGTTATGAATCGAAAAGGACTTATGAGTAACGAATTAATGATGACTTAAAGATGTTTTGGAGAAGATTTATAATGTCCCTTAGATTTTTACTGAGGTGATGAACAAGTGTTAAGAAGGTTCCATAAGGATTGGAGATCATACGAGTCGACGAGAATGAGTTCGGAAGAACTAGGCATTATACGGCCCAACATACTGGCCGTATAAATTATACTGGTCGTATGTTTGGTCGTATAATCAGCCCAGATGGCCAGCCTCACTGGAACAAATCTATGGACAGACATACGGTCAGTGAAATTTATACGGACCTTATGTTGGTCCGTAGATTGGTGTCGGGACAGATTTTAAAAAAATGATATAAGGACCCAACCCCATCCAATTTATTTCATTTCTCCTCTCCACACTTCAAGAACATTCTAGAGAGCTCTACACTCTTCATCCACAAGAACTCAAGAGAGATTTGTGATCAATTTCATCTAACCAACAAAATCAAGTTGTATGAAATTCATTGAAGTTCATCCAAGCCAAGAAATTCCAATGGAAGTGAACTAGGGTTTTGGCTCAATAGAAGTATTTCCGCCCAATGCTTATTCCTACATAATCTAAGGTAAGTTTTATGGTATTTCTATGTTCTTTAAGGTATTGAGAAGTTGAAACACTTGGATTGTAGAAGGATATAGAAAATGGGTCACAAAGATGAGAATAATGAGATTTTGAGTAGTAGTTTGGAATAAATCATGAATATTGATATGTTGTGATTATAAGTATGTTATGAATGACATTTAGAACATGGGATAAGAATTATATGTGAGAGAACGTAATAGTGAACTATGACCATGATTATGGAGGAAAGTTGTATAAATAAAGGAAATTCTACCCAATTTTCTCTAGCTTTAGTAAGCACATTCTTATAATCGTTTAGCTAATGTTAATACGAACTCCCTTGAAGGTAGAAATGTGAGCATTGAAGGAGAACGATCAAGCGGTAGAATATCTAAAGGAAAAGGTATGTAAGGCTAGTCCCTTCTTTCTAAGGCATGACTCCTATGGCATGAATCCTCCTATCTTTCCATGATTTTCCTACACATCAGAAATTATGAGTCTACGATTATAAAGAGCTTCATACAAGATAAAGAAAAGAGATATGTTACGAGCATGGCAATACTGATGATGAATCTAAGTCTAGAAGTCCTCAAGCTCATGATATGACATTCCTACGAAGCTAATGATCCTTATATGATTCCTATGATATTATTTCCCTACCTCTCCATGACTTTCTTGCATTCTGGGAACTATGAGTCAACATTGATAAAGAGCTTCTTATGAGATAAAGATGAGAAATATGTCATGAGTACGATAATAATGATGATAAGTTTAAGCCTAGAGATTCTAAAGCAAGATATGATGTCTATGAAGTTAATGATCCTATTTACGATCCCTTGATGTTGTTCATGGTGTACACTCACCTTAAAATGTTAGTTCCTTCAAGGTGAGATATGATGAATATGATCACTCCATAATGTAATCGGGGGTTCTCTACTTTATGTCACCCCGATATTGTTATAGATTGTCTATAAGCTGTAATGCATGTCCTATGACCAATGTTCCGAAAAATTATGAGTCTATGTTCATAGAGGATTTCATATGATATATAGGTAAGAGATATGCCATAGATACGATGATGGTAATGATGAACCTAAGTTTAGAGATCATAAAGTCTATGATATGATATTATTACAAAGTTCATGCTACGAATATGATATGATTTTCATAGATTGTCTTTAAATTCAAATGCATGCTCTATGAAAAGTTATGATCAGCTTATGAGATGTATGTGATGATAAAAGATTTCCATAGTGATGGCAATGATGGTGATGAGATATACCGAGCCTTGTTATGGTCGGGTACGGAAGACATGTATGTGATATTGTCGAGCCACTACGGGGCCGAATACGGATATTGTTGAGCCACTACGGGGCCGAATACGGATATTGTCGAGCCACTACGTGGCCGAATACGGATAATGTTTAATGTGTATGAGTAGATACGATACTATGATATATATATATATGATACGATGATGTATGCGCTATGATGATACATGTACTATGATGATATATGATATAGGCATGACAGGTATCCACCCTTAAAAGTTACGCAGGTTATATCTTCATCTTATGTTTTATGATTTCTCTGTTATGTTCATTTCATTCATGCCTTACATACTCAGTACAATATTCGTATTGACGTCCGTTTTCTTTGGACGCTGTGCTCATGCCCACAGGTAGATAGGGAGGCGACCCAGCTTTATAGAAGCTGATAAGCAGACTTTTGAGAGCACTCCATTATTCCGGAGGTGCCATTAATTTACTATTTTGTGTACATATACGTTTTGGGCACGACGGGGTCCTGTCCCGTTCATATGTTTAGTACTCTAGTAGAGGCTCGTAGATACGTATGTGTGGGTAGTATGGTCTCACGATGTCCTTATTGTATGTATGTTATTTTGATAGCCGAAGGGCTTATGTATATAAAGGTAATTATGTTTCAAATGAAAAATGGTTTTCCTAGGATTATTAGCATAAGAAATACGACTGTATGCAGGATGAGTAATAGAACGAGTAGTGCTCGGTGGTTAGCCCCGGGTACCCGTCATGGCCCTAGCCGGGTCATGCCACTCAAGGCATCAGCCACCACATTGGCCTTCCCGGGATGATATAGGGTAGAGATGTCATAGTCCTTCAGGAGCTCCATCCATCGGCGCTGCCTGGAGTTAAGATCTCTCTGGGTAAACACATGTTGAAGACTACGGTGATAGATGAAAACCTCACAACGAACACCGTACAAATAATGCCTCTAAATCTTCAAAGCGAAGACCACAGCCAATAACTCTATATTATGGGTAGGGTAATTCTTCTCATAAACCTTCAACTGATGGGAAGTATAAGCTGTCACTCTACCCTCCAGCATCAACACAGCACCCAAGCCCATACGGGTGGCATCACAATAGACAGTGAAATCATTACCCTCCACGGGTAATGCTAAGATCGGGGCTGCAGTCAAAAGAAGCTTGAGTTTGTGAAAGCTCGCCTCACCATTATCCGTCCACTGGAAGGGAACATCCTTCTGAGTCAATCTGGTCAAGGATGAAGAATAGCAGCAAAACCCTTCACAAAACGACGGTACTAACTGGCCAAACCCACAAAACTATGAATCTTAGTAACAGTAGTGGGCCTCGCCCAATCCCTCACAGCCTTAATCTTCTGTGGATCAACCACAATCCCATCTTTAGACACAACATGGCCCAAGAACGCTACAGACTCGAACCAGAATTCACACTTAGAAAACTTAGCAAATAGGATATGCCTCTTCAAAAACCCAAGAACAGAATGAAGATGGCTCTCATGCTCCTCTCTACGCTTGGATTACACCAAGATGTCATCAATAATCACAATCACGAAGGAATCAAGGAATGTACCAAAGATGCCATTCATCAAAGTCATAAATGTTGCCAGGGCATTGGTAAGCCCAAAAGACATCACTAGAAACTCGTAATGGCCATATCTCATTCGAAATGCTATCTTCGGAATATCCTCTGCCCTGATCTTCAACTGGTAATAGCCGGAACGCAAATCAATCTTCGAGAACATGAAATTGCCTTGAAGCTGGTCAAACAAATCATTAATACGAGGCATAGGGCAATTGTTTCGAATAGTGACCTTGTTCAACTAGAGGTAATCAATGCACATCCTCATGGTCCCATCTTTCTTATTCACAAATAACAAAGGAGCACCCCAAGGGGAGGCACTCAGTCTAATGTACCCCTTGCTCAACAAATCCTGTAGCTACTCCTTAGGCTCTCTTAACTCAGCAGGTGCCATCCGATATGGCGGAATAGAAATAGGATGAGTGCTCGGATCCAAGTCAATACAGAAGTCAATGTCGTGATCAGGTGGCATACCCGACAGATCCGACAGGAATACCTCTTCGAACTCAGTCACAATAGGGATAAACTAAAGGGATGGAGATGCAATAATAGTATCACGAACATGAGCCAAATAGGCTAAACACCCCTTACTTACAAACTTCTTCGCTCGAAGGAAGGAAATTATCTTCTTCGGAGCAGGACTAGGAGTACCTCTCCACTCAAACCTAGGAATGCCCAACATGGTTAGGTGACTATATTAGCGTGACAGTCCAAGATCGTGTGATAAGGAGAAAGCTAGGATATCCCCAATATAATATCAAAGTCCGCTATATCGAGAATCATCAAATCTACCCAAGTGTCATACCCCATAAAAGTAACCAAAGAAGACCAGTAGACTCGACCAACAGTTACAGAATCTCCAACTGGAGTAGATACGTGAGCATGTATATCTATGCTATCACAAGGAAAATCCCAACTAGCGGCATGAAATGCGGATACATACGAATAGGTGGATCCAGGATCAAATAACACAGATGCTGCTCTATGACGGACATAAATGGTACCTAAAATCACAGCATCTGAGGCGTCTGCCTTGGGACTACCCGAAATAAGTTACAATGTGCTCACCCACGCCTAGTTTAGGATTCTCCTCTCGCATTCTGAGAACCACCTCTAGCTGACTGGGGACCACCTCTAGAACCATGAGAAGCACCGCGGCCTGAATGAGCGCCGCCCCTCTGAGAAATCCCATCTCGACCACCAGATGATATAGGAGTCCTCGGCGGCTGATAATATCACCTGAATCGGGGACATCTCCTAACAACATGCCAAACCTCTCAGAAGAATAACAGGTAATAGGGAAACTAAGTATGGGAATTTTTTTTTTTTAATCATGTGGATGATCCTGTTGAGTTAAACCATGTTCCAATCTATTACTCCTATCTTATGGTAACTTCTATGGGATCTGGTTCCTTGAAATATCATGCTTGGTTTTATGTAAGACTGGATCACTTAAAAGAACCATTTGATTAATCTTTGCACTTTGTCTGATATTGGGAATCTTTTATTTAGTTAAGAATGGTATTTGTCTATTGCTTTTTCTTGGTTTGAAACTGCCTGCACATTATTCTTAATGAACTTTAAAAGCTAAAATGGTACATAAGTCTCTTTGGGGTTTTGTTAAGACTGAGACTGCACCTTTAAGGACTAAAATGACCTGCCTAAAAGTGACCAAGGTCTTTTAACTCTCTTGGGTAATTGTGTGTATGCTATGAGGCCCAAGCTGTCAGGTTGGTTAATTGCTTTCATATTTAAAAAATCCTAGAATGTGTTTCAAGTATTGTAATTCAAACTAGGTTTTTTTAAGACCTACTTTCATAATCTATGAAGCTTATTTGTTAAGAGTCTCGTGTTTGGTGAGGTGTGATGAAAGGATGATATGTTGATCGTTTTTGAACCTGCTTACAAGTTATCTTATGAAACAGTCTTGTGTAGGGCATATCATAACTTGCAATAGCTATAGCATTATCATTGTTACTTGGTTTTAAAATGACTTTAAAACCTATTGTCTTGCTTATCTCTGATCTTGTCTTGCAATTTTGTATACTTGTTTCCTTAGTCTGTGCCTAATTAAAAGAACTGTTTACAAAAAGTGGATTTAAGGATAGTGTATAGTGAGTGTGTGATCATGAACATGAAAGACTAAGTTAGCAAGAGGCAATCACTTGATGTTGAGTAATTATTGGTGTGACTTACCTAGAGTAAGGGATAAGAATGATGAAGCTTTGAGTTTTCTAGTCAAAATTCAACCTAATGTCCCTGGTCCTAGACTACTGGGGTTCCCCCATATGAACTTACATCCTATGGCTTCCTTGGAGTAAAAAGAGAGTGGGAATATTTGTAATCACATATTTTCTTGACATTTGCCTTGCATATCCCTCCCTTTCTTGATTCTGTTGGACTTAGTTTGATTGAAACCTCTATGTTTGAAGGACTATCATCTTTTTACCATCTGCTCTGTATGATTGTTTGTTTTTTTTCTCAATAATGAATGAAGGGATATACCTGGATGTACAAGGTATAGTCAAGCTCTATACACCTCACAAGTGTATAGAGGTTAGTATATCTAGTATAGATGATGTATATCACTACTACAAACCTATTGGCATTAATTAATATTTTACTAGTCTGAGGAAGAGTTTGGGGTCAGTTCCTTTCATATTAAAGGTTGGGCCTTCTCTTATAACTAAGTATAATTCGTGGTTGACCTAGTTTGTGTATTTTTTATACTACTTGGGCATAAGTTTTTTCCTCTCTATTATTTAATTTGGGCCTGACTGTCTCTTAAAGGTGTTACACTATTAAATTTTGTCATACATTCGACTGGTTGTATATTATGTGTGTGGTATAGCTAGTTTTTATGGTAAGCTTTGCATACAAATATTGATACCTTCTCTCTTTTATACCATAAGCTTAACACATAAATAGTGAAGCTTAGCAACACTCAAGGATTAAGCTTAAGCCTTCCCTGGTGTCTGCCATGCCTGGGGTTCCTAGAAACCCCTTGGATCTTGTGAGGCATCAGGAACAAGAGGGTGAAATCTTTCCTATTTGGGCTATTTTAATATCTTTATGGGTGTGCATACCTACGGTATATTGGCTTGAAGTTGTGTATATTTGTATGGCTTTGCCTATCTTTATTTCGAGAGCGATGATCTTGTGGGCTTTTCTATTTATTTTTGATGTTTGGGTCTGTTTCTATGCTATCTTGATCTTTATGGCCTTAGGTAACTAGTAGTTTTGGGCTTGTTTTCGTACTGTTCCTAGTCTATACATGTACATCTAGCCCAGCTCCTAGGCTGTTAAACGATGTATATCTTAGAATAACATGTTTCGTATATTATACAAGTCCCTTTTATTTTTATCTCAACTTAGACATGTCCTAATCCATATCCCTTTTATTTTGCTTGCATGAAATACCATTGGTCAGGCGACTTCCATTTGCATAAACCCATTGGGATGATGGCCCAATGACTCATTCTTGATCGAATCTGTCCAAAAATAAATAGGAAGGGAAGCTAAATGTCACACCCGAATCTTACTAGGGTGTGATGGGCACCCGACCTTACTTAGGACCGAGCGAACCCTCTAAATCTTATTACATACATAATCTCTTTGGACTCTTATATCAAATAAAATGAAATACATAGTAAAGCTTTCAGAAACTTTCTTTTCATCGTGCTCAACTTTAAGTAGAATCTGTAATCATGGTACGTAATGACACATCGGTTGGTGGAGCCGCTTACAATACTGACATTCTATTCCCACGCCTCTGTCTGCAAAGTCTCTAACATTAATCAGAAATCCTAACCTATGTACTCTGACTCGGCAACACTCCGAAAGGAAGTGGAGCTGGCCAATCCAACTGAAGCATCTTCTAGCAATGTCCTTTACTCATCTGGGTGTACCTGCGTGGCATGAAACGCAGCCCCCGAAGAAAGGGGGTCAGTACGGAATATGTACTGAGCATGTAAGGCATGAAATGTAGTAAAGAGGGTCATAGATGAGACAGAGATTTACCAGAACAAAAATGACTTTTAAAACATCAATACACTTGCCTTTTTGAATGAAAATCATGCATATCCACATCATATATCATGTATACATATAATGTGTCCCGGCCCTCCAGTGAGGGACTCGGTGGATAAAATCATGCATGTCCACATCATACATCATATATGCATAACGTGTCCCGGCCCTTATGTGAGGGACTCGGTGGATAAAATCATGTATGTCAACATCATATATCTTATATGCATATAACGTGTCCCGGCCCTCTATTGCGGGTCTCGGTGAATGAAGTCATCATATGCCATAGTTGGCCACCGTCCCCGTATCATCATATCATCATATACATTTACATATAACGTGTCCCGGCCGGCAAGTGAGAGGGACTCGGTGAACAATGTAGTGGAGTGCGCACGATAACATACCCGGCCCGGGACTCGGTGAAAGACATATTAAGGCGTGCACGAGCAGAGTAGTGAGAAACTATATGCATATAAATCAAGACTCGATAGATTGGTACGCAAATCGACACTTGAGGATCATAAACACGTTTCGGGTCAATCCGAGTTAGTATGAAAAAGTTATGGACGTTTTAGTACAGAACATTCTACGAACGTTTCAGAAGCCATTTTTGGAAAATCAAAGCAACAATCATGTTAGGCACCTTGCGAATATCGTTATGGATCAAATCAAATAGAGCTTTTGGAACCATATGTACGTATCAAAATATATCAAAGACTCCATGGAATAATCAAACGTACTATCATTGGAAAATCAAGACATTAGTCATATCAATTGTCTCTCGAATGCCATTCGGAAACATATCAAATTGAACTTCGGACATCATAGATATGCATCAAAACCATATGAAACAGCTTACGGAAGTCAAGAATATTAGCCATCCTAGTGGCTCTAAGAATAGGAATTTCTTTGAAATCATACATATACATTGTCTGTTCGTTTCACAAAGATCATGCCAAAAGAAAGAAAGGGTAAGCCTTACATACCTGCTCCACGTCCTATTAGCTACGCTTAATTGTCCAAGCTCGCTATCGCTAGTCTACATTCAAGAAGATTGACACAATCATTAGACTCATCATCATCTACTTGTCTTAATCCTTCAAATGAGTTCATTTATAATCTGCCGAAATTTCGGCAGCATTTCCCCTGTAAATACACCATTCCCGAGAATCTAACTCGGCCAATTTATCAACAACAATCCGAGAATGCAACTCGGACAAATTATCAACAATAATACCAACAATCATATCTCCAACTTCAACTATCAATCCAAAATATATTCTAACATGGTTCAAGAACTTTCAAACAATTCACATAATGTTCAAACAACCCAACCAACATACCACTTCACCCGAAACCTCCCAAATTCAACAAGAACAATAACAACATATTTCCTTCTTTCAAATTCATAAATTATACCTACCACCCGAGCCCTTGTGAACTCAACATAACCAACAACAACACATTCTTTCCTTCCAAATTCATGAACTATAATAATAGCCTACGCATTAACAACTTCATTCTCATAATTACAAGAAACTATATTAAAATCACATTAGCTTCTACCACAATCCCACAACGATTACAACTTCATTTCAAGTCATCAAACCTTCATTTTTATTATGGAATCCACAACAACAACAATCAAAATACTAAATAAAATCAATTCACCAGATCTTACCAACATCACTCCTATTCGGCCCCACCATACACATACATATTTCATGAATTTCATTCATTTCCACGTACTACAACACTCAGAAATCATCCATAACACATGTAAAAGAAGATTGAACACATACCTTTTTCCCACTCATCTTCTTTCTCGGCTAGAGTCCACAACTCGCACAACGAATACTTTGCTTACTCCAACAATTACTCCATGTTAAAAGAGGACATTCCAATTAGTTGAAATACTAGGAGAAAATTATTTTTCTTGATCAATTTCTATGACCCCATTTTCTCCTAGCCATGGCCGAATGCCCCCCTTATTTTTTTTTTCTCTTGAAGTTTTTTGAATTTGAAAGAGAAGATTGTGTCTTGCTATATAAGCATTGGTCCATATATATAATTATTAGTCAAGCCTTGGGTGGGGACCACACTAGAGCCACTCGGCCAACTTATCCCCTTTCAAGAACTTTCAAGACTTCTTGTGAAATTCCCATTTTGTGAATTTCCCTTTTTACCCTTAGCCTTTCAATATTTCCATATTAATAAACAACTCATACATTAAAATAATTTTTGAAAATAGTCTTACCCTTAACTTACCACGACTACCTTGAAATATCTGAATGTGCAAAATATGGGCTATAACATCCTCCCCCCCCCCCCCCCTTTAGAACATTCGTCCTCGAATGTTCAACTGATCCTATGGGGTCTTATAACACTTCGGGGGGTCCCTCTTATAGTTTTTCTTTTCTTCATGCCCATTCCTTATCTTTTACCCTATTTTCCTTATAATCGAACTCCTGGGTCTTTACATGAGTCCTCATTCCGTGTCATGGGTTTTTCTAATATGCTGCGCCAACTTATTATCCTTGTACTCCCTAGATCATCTCTTCTCTGTTATTGTTTCGTCACTACACCTTAACAGAAGCCATGCCTTTGGTACTGTCACGACCCAACTAGGGGCAGCGACGGGTACCCGGAGCTAACCACCGAGCACCGCTCGCTCTATGACTTATTCTACTAATTTAATGCTCTTTTAATCAATTTATATTCAAATCATAAAGAAATCATCTTTCGCTTGAAACATAAATGCTTTCATAAACATAAGCTATCAAAATAATATGCACGTATATGTATATAACTTTGGGAGACCCCATAACCCACACAACGTATCTACGAGCCTCTACTGGAGAACTAGACATACAAATATATACAAAAGCATAGCCCGACTGGCACCTCCAAAATAGTGGAGTGCTCCTGTAAATCTGCTGATAGCTCCTATAGGTCTGCGCCGCCTCTCTGTCTACCTGTGGGCATGAACACAGCGTCCAAAGAAAACGGACGTTAGTACGAATATTGTACTGAGTATGTAAGGCATAACAATGGAAATACATCAATGAGATAAAGGAAACATCAATAAGGATCAACTGTATGTGACTGTCTCGTATAGAAGAAATAGCACATGCTGACTTACCTTATATCCATCATCATATCATATATTGCTGCGGAACGTGCAGCCCGATCCATGTATCATCATATATATATATATATATATATATATATATATATATCTGTTAGTGCCGAGGAACGTACGACCCGATCCATAAATAATATAGTATGTTAGTGCCGAGGAACGTACGGCCCGATCCATCATCCATATACGCGGCCGGGCACCCCGCGTCCGGGATGAAATCATGATACGCTAGCTGTATAGGTGGCTATGCGTTTATAGCGCCTCACCTTTCCCCACTTCCCCTGAAAACATTTTCATATCATATATATATATCTATATACATACATAATATACGCAGCATGCATGAGAGCCCAAGGAGAGTTGTGTTCCTATCGGAGTGACGTAAGGTCGAACACCTCCGATTATATTATGGATTAATCATGATCGTCATGTCTCGCCTTGAAGGGACAATCATCATAAGGCGAGACTATCAACGAAATCTAATATAAAAAGAACAGAAAGTAGGGTCACCATCTTGTAGGAAGTCACTTCGTATACTTTTGGAAATCTTAAGGGAACTATAGTCGTCATCCATGAATAAAATTTAGAAATCAAGAAATAGCTCGATATTCTTATATCGTTATTGAAAACATAAACTTGGAACCTTTAAACCCGGAATCATCATCATCATAATCAAATAGGAAAATATTCTCGTCTTGACATCATATTCGTCATTGCAAAAGCGTGTCCATCATTATGATCATAAAATCTTACGAAATCATAAACCTTCGTTTTGGAAAGACACAAACATTTTGGAAAACATTCACGGGTTATCAAGAGAGGAATCATAAACGTTTAGCTTTGGAAAATGAGGAAGCTATGGAAGCATTCATGAAGTCATAACATTGGAGTCATGCCTTTGAAGGAAAGGGACAAGCCTTAACATACCTTGTTTGATTAGCTAAATATCGTTCACTTGCTCTTCTTCAATATCGCGTCGTTACCTTCATAAGGGAATTCGAATTATCATTAGTTGATGGACTATAAGAACGCGTCGCTATTTCTAAAGAAAATTGGGCGGCACTTCCTTTGTTTATGATACTTTTCCCATGTTCTATATCAACATCCAACATTCACCACAATATCACAATCAACAAACATCATTTACATACCCTCATCACATCCCACCAATTTCCTCCAATTTTCCCCATATTTATCCATATAGCTTATTATCGTGTTTCCGCACCTTTAATACTTATTTCATGATAAAAGCAGCATTTCTAGCATATTCATAACTATAACACCTCACTTCCATGATTTAATTCCATCATTATTCACTAGTGGAACTATTCACCCTTTTAAGACCCATTTTCCATGTCTTTCTACAATTCAAGCTTTCCTTAGTCTTCTAACACTTAAATAACTTGATAAAGTCATGAAACATACCTTGGATGGTGATTGAACAAACCTTGAGTTGAAATACTTCACTTTCACAAAACCCTAGTTCCACCATCTAGGGAATTTCTTGGCTTAAATGAACAATGAGGAGTTCCACACTCTTAATTCCTCTAATTTGGTTGTTATTGATCTTGATTCTTACTTGAATTCTTGGTTTAGAAGTGTGTGGAAGGTTCTAGAGAGAGAGAGGATCGTGTAGGAGAAAATGGGAAATGAAAAATGAAACTTTGGATCATATTTTTATAAAACACACTTCAGTCCCGATGTCATTATACGGTCCGTATAAATTTATACGGTCCATATAACTGACCGTAAAATGGACTCAGTGATCGCCCCTCTCTGTGACCATTTGACGATCCATTTGACGGGCCGTATAATCGTTATACGGTCCGTATAATTCACCGTAAAACTGACCTTCTCTCAACCTCATTCTGTGACACTTTGACGATTCATTTTACGGACCGTCAAACCGTTATACGGTCCGTATAGTACACCGTAAAACTCACCCTTCAGTCAGTCTCTTCTGTGACGCTTCTGCGGTCCGTATAATGGACCGTAAAACACTTTTACGGTCCGTAAAATGGACCGTATACTCCCAGTTCACTGAATCTTATTTTCTTTACTTTGTTTCATTTCCGATCCTTATGGAACCTTCTTAAAAGTTGTTCAACTCCTCGATAGCAATCTACGGGACCTTATTACTTGCCTTCGAAATGCCACACACACATTTTATCCTTATTAGACTATTTTTCACATGCTAACGGAAAAATTTCCGAGGTGTAACAGGTACGCAATCTTCACTTGACGATCCAATATGGCCACCGGCTGTTCCCTGCTCTCATTTACCTACAGTATTGCAGTCCAGTTACACTTATGGTAACTTATGATCCGAGTTCACTTAACTTCTTAGTTCGCAACATCTTTGAGTTCTTACTACAACTTTTTCTTTACTTCCTTCCCTCACATTTCTCGATACAAGTATACTTATCTTTGATTTCTTTATATTGGCGCTCGTTTCGTCCATCGTTATTCCTTGTTGGCTCTCCGGTGTGGATTCCTTACAAATATGATCGCGCATCGCTTCACTTCGATGGTTCATATAATTTCATAGCGTATATTCTCATGCTTCGTATAATTAATGGTCCACGAACTATTTTCTAATATCCGATGAACTCTTTTATTTTATTCATAGACACTGCATTCTTTCTTTCTTTCAAAAATTCCCAGGCTACCAATTGTTGATACTTTCGCTATAATAGTCGTTCTTGTCCTCTCCATTATCCTTTGTGAATTTAGCTTGTAGACCTTTCTTGCTCTCTTTGTTACCCTTTAGAACACGTCGCTGCATACTTAGATAAGGCGCAAATTTGCCCGATATGAAGGATTCAAATCATGGCATAAACATATCATAATTCATGTTGGCATAAAACATTCACTTAAGGTGTCTTCCATCCTTTCCCTTCATGTTGGCCTCACGGTACACTCATTGTTAATTCGTTTCTACTACTTTCAAGTATCCTTCTGATATGACGATATGTTTTGAACTCTGGCCCTGAGCTAATAAATTTTCCCCTTCTGGAGCCTGACAGTGTTGCGATTCCTTTTAAGTCCAATATAATATGTTCCCCCCTCCCCCTTTATAAGGGGCTCCTTATATGCCAACGGTCCTCGAGTATCCTCGTCTACGATAGCTACCTATAGGGTTCCGTCATTGTATGATCTGGCCTGTCTATCTTCTCGCTGCTTACACTCTCGTATTTAACTAGATTTCTCATAAGAGTACCCAATTCCGATGTCTTCTTCTTCACCCTTCCATACTTCTGTCTTTGTGACTAATGGTGTCCTGGACTCACTGGTTCATGGGGACGTTAAGATTATGAAGTTTTCGGTCATACCTGACTCCTTATTTCTCTTCCCGACTTTCTATTCCATGTCATTAACCTTTCCTAATTAACTGTGTCGACTCATCATCCTCATTCTTTCCTTGATAAGTAATCGATTTCCTACCGCCAACTCACTAAAGCGTTCCTTTTACTCCTATGGTTACAAATTTTCCAATTACTTTCCTCTTAAATACTCTCCTTTTCCTTCGATTAACAAGTTAGTATCCTTAACCCTTTTTAGGGTTTCTTCCTCCTCGAGCACTCTTCTTCTCTTGTTATTTGTGGCATCGGCTCTGAAGTTCGTGAAACATTCCTTCAAACGCGCAAATCCGTCCTATTCTTAAGTCAGCCTTTCAGGAAAGCTCTTCCATGTCCAAGGCAACCACGTTAATACGACTGTACATTTATCCCCTTTCTATACCTTTCAAGGGCCGAAATCTCCTAACATCGTCCAAAGGCCTAACCATTTTTTTCCCTTACTTCACATTCCCTGTCGCAGTCACTATTCCTTCAGCCCCACTTATTGCAATTGGTCCTCGAACCTAACTCATTTCTCTTTTGTTCCATCTTGCCACACTTTATCCTTTTTCACATGCCTATCTTTGAATTTTTACCCAAGTAGTCTCGTGCTTTGTTGGTAGTTTCTCTCAGGGACTTCACTCACTGAGGTTTCTTACCTTTCACCTTCTTCCGATATCTTGATCTCCCTGCCTTCCATATACTTACTTTCTTTCTTTTCCAAATATCGTTGTACTAGACTCTCCAGTCTTAATCTATAGTGAAAATAATAGCAGCTCACCTTGTAACACTTGCACCATTTATTTTTGTTGTCACTTGAACTTCGGTACCCTTACTCGATTGAGGCCTTCCATACCGTCATGCCTGTTGCTGGGGCACACATGCCCACCGATACAATCACATGTGGGATATCCTATGCATTCGTACATATGTATGTGTAGTTACTACTAACTCGCCCACAGAATATCTCCAAACGCTATTCAAGCCTATCCTAATTCCAGAGCTGTGATACACTCTCTGTCTCTTCACTAATCTAGTCTGCCTCATCCTATGCGTCCTCTTATGGTCTCCAACCATCCCGTATACTCTAGTTTCCCTTAGGCTACTCTAACTTCTCATTTTCCTCTTATGTCTCAATTTATAGGACTTTTAGTTCACTTCCTAGGGGGTCACCCATCCTAAGATTTCTCTCACCCCAGCATGCTTAACCTCGAAACTCCGATGAAATTCGCTAATATAATCGCATCCACCTCTTCACATGACCTTCATTACATGATCTGGAGCAAGTCGTGGTCTTAAAGATTCCGAGACATTCTCGTAACACGTCCTTCCCTTTACAATTACTATTTTACCCTTTCCAATCCTTAATATTCACCTTTCACTTATGTGTATAACTACCCTTCGTCCCAGATTCCTAGATTCCCGATGGTAACGAATATGCCTTCGTCTCTGTTACTTATGCATACTCGATTATCAGCCTGTTTGGATTTCCACTCATCGTTCTTACATCCTAATCTACAGCAAAACCGATTGTCGACTTTCCCTATATCATCCATTAGACCTTGCTCCTGCTAAACCTCGAATGCAACCCATTTTAATCCTTCAGACAGCTAATCGTCTTTCTCACAATCATTTTTCACGCCATGCCCAAATCCGTAACCCTTCTGCAACAACGCTCCTCACTTGTTGTCTATTTACGATATTTCCTTCCCACGCTTCTTCCTGTTGGGTGTCTCCTTTACAATCCTTACTATTCAAAATCTGTACGCAGCAATTACCAGCAATGCCTCACATGGCATACATACATACGACATATTCCAGCCACCCAGGGCTCCCAGTTTCAGGTAACAGAATAAATATATAAAAACTTACCTCTATGACTTTCCATATCATCACTCACCTTCTTCCGTCGTATGTAAGGCTTACATAAGGAATCTCATTTCCTATGACTTGGCTCTATCGCACGATCTAAGACAGAAAGAAGGTCAACAATTCCTAGATGCCCTGTAGCCTCCTGTTTATAAATGTGGCCGGCTTCACACCCATAAACAGGACTCTACTGGACACGACTCTGCAGACAACCCCTAGGACAACCTGCTCTGATACCACTTTATCACACCCTAATCTTACTAGGGTGTGATGGGCACCCGACCCTTACTTAGGGCCGAACGAACCCTCTGACTCTTATTATATACATAATCTCTTTGGACTCTTATATCAAATAAAATGAAATACATAGTAAAACTTTCAGAAACTTTCTTTTCATCGTGCTCAACTTTAAGTAGAATCTGTAATCATGGTACGTAATGACACATCGGCTGGTGGAGCCGCTTACAATACTGACATTCTATTCCCACGACTCTGTCTCCAAAGTCTCTAACATTAATCAGAAATCATAACATATGTACTCTGACTCGGCAACACTCGGAAAGGAAGTGGAGCTCGCCAATCCAGCTGAAGCATCTTCTAGCAATGTCCTTTACTCATCTGGGTGTACCTGAGTGGCATGAAACGCAACCCCCGAAGAAAGGGGGTCAGTACGGAATATGTACTGAGCATGTAAGGCATGAAATGTAGTAAAGAGGGTCATAGATGAGACAGAGATTTACCAGAACAAACATGACTTTTAAAACATCAATACACTTGCCTTTTTGAATGAAAATCATGCATATCCACATCTAATATCATGTATACATATAACGTGTCCCGGCCTTCCAGTGAGGGACTCGGTGGATAAAATCATGCATGTCCACATCATATATCATATATGCGTAACGTGTCCCGGCCCTCAAGTGAGGGACTCGGTGGATAAAATCATTCATGTCAATATCATATATCTTATATGCATATAACATGTCCCGGCCCTCTATTGCGGGTCTCGGTGAATGAAGTCATCATATGCCATCCTGACCACCATCCCCGTATCATCATATCATCATATACATATACATATAACGTGTCCCGGCCCGCAAGTGAGAGGGACTCGGTGAACAATGCAGTGGAGTGCGCACGATAACATACCCGGCCCGGGACTCGGTGAAAGACATATTAAGGCGTGCACGAGCAGAGTAGTGAGAACCTATATGCATATAAATCAAGACTCGATAGATAGGTACGCAAATCGACACTTGAGGATCATAAACACGTTTCGGGTCAATCCGAGTTAGTATGAAAAAGTTGTGGACGTTTTAGTACAGAACCTTCTACGAACGTTTCAGAAGCCATTTTTGGAAAATCAAAGCAACAATCATGTGAGGCACCTTCCGAATATCGTTATGGATCAAATCAAATAGAGCTTTTGGAACCATATGTACGTATCAAAATATATCAAAGACTCCATGGAATAATCAAACGTACTATCATTGGAAAATCAAGACATTAGTCATATCAATTGTCTCTCAAATGCCATTCGGAAACATATCAAACAGAACTTCGGACATCATAGATACGCATCAAAATCATATGAAACAACTTACGGAAGTCAAGAATATTAGCCATCCTAGTGACTCTAAGAATAGGAATTTCTTTGAAATCATACATATACATTGTCTGTTCGTTTCACAAAGATCATGCCAAAAGAAAGAAAGGGTAAGCCTTACATACCTGCTCCACGTCCTATTAGCTACGCTTAATTGTCCAAGCTCGCTATCGCTAGTCTACATTCAAGAAGATTGACACAATCATTAGACTCATCATCATCTACTTGTCTTAATCCTTCAAATGAGTTCATTTATAATCTGCCGAAATTTCGGCAGCATTTCCCCTGTAAATACACCATCCCCGAGAATCTAACTCGGCCAATTTATCAACAACAATCCGAGAATGCAACTCGGCCAAATTATCAACAATAATACCAACAATCATATCTCCAACTTCAACAATCAATCCAAAATATATTCTAACATGGTTCAAGAACTTTCAAACAATTCACATAATGTTCAAACAACCCAACCAACATACCACTTCACCCGAAACCTCCCAAATTCAACAAGAACAATAACAACATATTTCCTTCTTTCAAATTCATAAATTATACCTACCACCCGAGCCCTTGTGAACTCAACATAACCAACAACAACACATTCTTTCCTTCCAAATTCATGAACTATAATAATAGCCTATGCATTAACAACTTCATTCTCATAATTACAAGAAACTATATTAAAATCAAATTAGCTTCTACCACAATCCCACAACGATTACAACTTCATTTCAAGTCATTAAACCTTCATTTTTATTATGGAATCCACAACAACAACAATCAAAATACTAAATAAAATCAATTCACCACATCTTACCAACATCACTCCTATTCGGCCCCACCATACACATACATATTTCATGAATTTCATTCATTTCCACATACTACAACATTCACAAATCATCCATAACACATGTAAAAGAAGATTGAACACATACCTTTTTCCCACTCATCTTCTTTCTCGGCTAGAGTCCACAACTCGCACAATGAATACTTTGCTTACTCCAACAATTACTCCATGTTAAAGAGGACCTTCCAATTAGTTGAAATACTAGGAGAAAAGTATTTTTCTTGATCAATTTCTATGACCCCATTTTCTCCTAGCCATGGCCGAATGCCCCCCTTATTTTATTTTTCTCTTGAGGTTTCTTGAATTTGAAAGAGAAGATTGTGTCTTGCTATATAAGCATTGGTCCATATATATAATTATTGGCCAAGCCTTGGGTGGGGCCCACACTAGAGCCACACGCCCAACTTAGCCCCTTTCAAGAACTTTCAAGACTTCTTGTGAAATTCCCTTTTTGCCCTTAGCCTTTCACAATATTACCATGAACCATTTTGTGAATTTCCCTTTTTACCCTTAGCCTTTCTCAATATTTCCATATTAATAAACAACTCATACATTAAAATAATTTTGGAAAATAGTCTTACCCTTAACTTACCACGACTACCTTGAAATATCCGAATGTACAAAATACGGGCTATAACACTAAATTATTTGAAGGCCCAACTATGGGTGAAAATAGTCTACGGGTGTGCTTGGTAGGCCCACCAGCTTGGGTTTCTTCCTTTATTTTCATATCTGTTTATGTATGTGTACTTGTAAAAACTCTTGCAAAAATATTGGTACCCTATACGCGTGTAGAACCTAGGAAACAATGTTTAGTGCTTTAGGAAAGTCGTTAAACTTTTTTTCTAAAACTGGGACAATAATCAAATTTTCACGTGGTAAATCAAACTTAGATTAATTCTTCAAATTGTTTTAAGTGACACTGTTTGCGGTAAATAATGCAAAATAAATGGGATTTTTGTTAAGTTCACAGAAGGCAAAGGGGAGTAATGACTAATGTTTCTTCAAAAAATGTGAAACTTTGGGACATCATTTGTGATTCTAAAAAGGAAGATGTTTGACATTTTTCTGGAATTAAAACCTTGTTGAAACAAGTTCTTGGCAAACTCAAGGAATTGTTTTTGGTTTGGACGTCTTGAAAGATAAAGAATTGGTACATTTTTTTTTACTGGAAATGGGCTGTGAGTTTAACAAAAAATCTGATAAGAAAACTGTCACACTCTAATTCCGCTAGGGTGTGATGGGCACCCGACCCTTACCTAGGGCCGAGCGAACCCTCAGACTCTTGCTGCACATAAAATCATGTCAAACTTTTCAAATCAAATGAGATGAAATACATCGTAAATTCTTTTTTCCAGAAATATTCTTTCACGTAGCTTCCAAGCATAACGAATCAATAATCATACAAAATTCAGTACATAACACAGACCGACATTTTGGCTGACGGAGCCGCTTACAGACTGACAACCAATACCCACGACGCTGTCTGCAAAGTCTCTAACGTAATCCAGAAAGCATAACATACCAACTCTGACTCGGCAGCACTCCGGGAACAAATGGAGCTTGCCATCTGCACTGGAACATCTTCTATACTGTCTTCAACTCACCTGGGAGTACCTGCGCGGCATGAAACGCAGCCCCCCGAAAAGAGGGGGTCAGTACGAAATATGTACTGAGTATGTAAAGCATACAACACAGAAAGCAAAGTCACAACTGAAATACGATATATAGAAAGCGAGCACAATAGCCAGCATACTAAGGAGTCGTATCCGGCGTACAACAGGCAAAAGAAGTTCCGGAGAAATCAACACGGCAATCGGGATGACAAAATGTTTGCTTTCTTTTGGAAAACATCTTTGTTTCACACACATAGAAGAATCAACGCACAATTTCCGCGGCCATAAGTCCAGCGGTCACAATCACACATACCGCGGTCAAGTATCCAGCAGTTTTCTATCACAAGTTTGACATACCGCGGTCAAGGGTCCAGCGGTCTATGTCGGCATAATCACAAGTGCGGCAGACGCGGTCAAGGGTCCAGCAGTCAATGCCACACGTCCGGCATGACGCGGTCAAGGGTCTAGCAGTCAATGTCGGGCACGCCGCGGTCGAGGGTCCAGCGGCCAATATCACATATGCGCATATTCACATAACCGGCCCGGGACTCGGTAACACACAAGATAACCAGACAAAATGCCAAATTATCATTGTCCAAACATAATCACACATGCCAGGATCATGCATCACACAGGATTCAGGTATACCAAAATCGTATATCGGAAAATAAAGAAAATAAGTAGTTTGTCCAGAATCTCAGGGTAAGATTTTTAAAAACGCTTTAGATGTCCAAAAACATTTTATAATGCTCATGAAGGTGGTCATAACACCTATCATATAGTGAACAGCATAATAACCAGGAGTTACCTGCGAACTCCGGACAAGAGTACATTGGCTAAAGCCGTACATCACATGTCAGGGTTTCGGTCCCCACAATTGGGTCAATAATCATTAAAATCCGTCTCGAGATAGATAAAATATCTCCCGTTTAGTAGTCGGAACAATAACCATGAGTTCCCTTGACTTACCGTACGGGAATAAGACAAACAGAACAATAAGAGAGGCATCGAGGATAGCGGGCCCACCTCGGGCCAAGTCGAGGCGGCGGACGAGAATCACGCCCATTAGACTCTACGGAGTCATCCAAGAAAGTTTTAGAACGATCGGGTTACATTTGTAAACGTTTTGGAAGTCCAACCACTTTTCTAGTAAAATGCAACTTTTATAATTCAATTCTATTGAATGAATAGTAACGAAAACTAATCTCCGGTTACGATGAGCAGGATGGTCCCCGAGGCCGAAATCTCAACCTAGTAGACCTAGGGCATGCCAAAGAAGGAAAGGATAAGCTTTACATACCTTTCGCGCTACTCACGCTTGTCCAAACTCAATCTCCGTTTTGCCCAAAACCTACAAATGGTCATTTTTACCAATTGTTAACTATAAGGCTTTTGGTATTCAATCTTTAACTCATCACTTGTCTACAAAAAATTGGGCAGCATTTCCCCTATAAACTCGTCTATCCGAATTTCCAATTGCTCTCCTGTTGACACAGAAATACCAACAATAACATATGGACACAACCATATCTTCAATTCTTTTATTTCAACAAGAACAACAACATATCAAAACAGCCCCCAACTGTAACATAACGATGCCCGAAATTCTAACGAACACTTGCAATACACCAAGCAGCCCATATGCACTTCTTATACCTTATTTCATGCAATATTTTCAGAAAATTTCAGGGAAATACAACAGCAGCCACTCGACACCACATCATCTACTCATGTGCAATAAAACCACATTATTATCTCTATAATCCTTACAACAACCCACAACAATTTAACTCCAACTCTAACCATTAAATTCCTTCACTCTCCTCACATATCCATGATTACAACAACCAAAATATTAATTCAAATCAGTCCATCAATTTCAATTAAAACAGCCCCTCACCCATAAATTTCAACTAAACAACAAACGAGTTTATAATGTTGTTTTCTCCGTTCTAATTCGTTAAAACTCTAAATAAACACTTTAATAACATAAAAGGAATTTTATAAATACCTTATCAGAAGCTCCACCACGAAAATTTCATCCCCCAAGACCAATATTTATCTCAAATTGAAGGCAACGCAACGTACAACGTTTTTCTCTTCATGAGCTTCGGGATTCGGAGCTCGGATTTTGATCAAAATGGCTTCCTTAGCCTAGGATCTCTCTCTCTCTCTCTCTCTCTCTCTCTAATGTTTTTGGAGGATATTAGCTGAAAATGATCAGCCCTCAAGTGAATTTGCCATATATATTAACGTTAATGGGCCTCATGGGCCGAAACATTAGTGTTTGGGTCGGGTCCAAACTTGCTGCCCTGCCAGCCCAAATTGCATCGTCCATATTTCCTTATCCAAGTATCATTTTGACGAGCGGTTTGTTGCGTTGGAAACTAGACTCGATGAACTTCATTTTAGGCTTTTGAAACACCTTAAAAATCCTCATATACTAGGAGATATTCCCCCAACAATATGGGCTAAAAATCTGGTCCGAGATTTTACTGAAGTTGTTCCGATTCATTTTGTTTAGATTCCTTTATCTTCTAATCCTCTTCCAACTCTCATGTAACCTCTTATACATACATATACATACCCATATACATACATAACAATCCATACACGTCTCGAAGGGTCCGGAGAATCACCATAACCTTAAACGTAACTGGAGAACTTACGAAGCTTCGACGAAACTCCAATCGCAAAAATATATTCATATCTTTTATCCATCTTCTATATCATTACTAATAATCTCAAATACTTTAAAAGGGCACTCACATTACCTCATATACGCTCATAACGCGATTTCAAATCCTTTAGGTTACGATGTCACCTCGGGATACTTAAGGCAACCATATATATAACGATATTCTTACTAACTCGATTAACTTTCCTTGAACTTTCTTAACTCATTCTTTCTTGTCTTAATTAAAATAGCACAAACTCTTACGGGGTGTAACAAAAACAAAGATTGATTTGGGCCTGGAAGCCCAAAACCAAATAGATTGAAGATAAAGGAAAATACACTTGGACCAAATTGAGGTATGGTGGATTTTTGGACTTTGGAAACGTTTGGACTTTATGGGCTTCAAAAAGATAAAATTTGGACCTAAAGAGACTTTCTTTGTACATATACCTATATATATATGTATAAATATAGAAGAATACTCCATAATTTCTTATAAAAAATAAAAATCCGTAAGAACTAAACTCATCTTATTAGTACTAGAATAGTAGCGACGCTACTCGGGAGAAATTCCGAGTGTATCCTAGTCTGGCAATAAAATGAATTGAACACTTACGTGAATTTTGAAACCCAAAAACCCCTCTTTCAAGGGAAATTTTTGCCAAATTTTGTGTTGAAATTATGGTATAGATATGAATGAAATTTTTGAGGAAAATCAAAACATTTGTAAACAAATAAGAACATTAATCACACAGTGAAGCTCGTAGGTCAACCGTATTCTACGGATCTTTAATACTAGGGTGCGTAAAACCTTCCCTAGGGTATCACCAGAACCCTTGCCTTGAACTTTGGTCCCAAAAGATTACCTCTCTTGTTTGAAAAAAAAAATTTATCCGGTTTTTCCAGTTTTCCTTTAATAAATTAGGTAGCGACTCTAAAAACACTAAAATCCATTTAGAGCACCAACAACCTCGTAGTAATTTTTATGCCATACCCACATAACAGTGAACCGTAATAGATGGCGACTCTGCTGGGGAATTCCTAGGTTCTAACCATAAGGGTTTCAATATAATGTGATTTTAACTGTACTTATTTTTTTATCTGTTTGAATTCCGCAATTATAACTGTCATTCATTTCATATCTCCTGGCAAAATGCATGGTTTCAAAAGGGACACGCGGGATCGCGGTCTAGCCTTCACTAAAAAGTCCAAAACAGCCCTTCTTTGGAACATGTTGAATGCTAAGTTGGTGTGCGGTCACCCAACGACCAACAATAGTTAACCCCTAGTAGTCCGCTCGGATCCAAGGTCAATTCTAAAAAACCCACTCTTGCATAAGCATAGGTTAGTGCTAAGCCAAATCCAAATGTGAAGTAGACTGGGTTGTTTGGATATTTTAGACGTATCCAAACCCGATAGGGAGACTACTCTGTGTCAAGTACGGTCTATAACCTGAAATCACCGCATATCATATTATGTGCTAGTTGGAAACATTTGAATATGCCTATGAATGAAACCATTGCCTAGCAGAGAGAGGGGGGGATTAACTTTGGTTTCTATTTTGTAGATGTTAATCAATCTGAGTTTCGATATGGTCCCGACTACGCCCGAGTTGCTACCGATTTGGTGGGGCCAACTGTCCCCGAAAGAGAAAAGAGGAATTTCATGTCATTTAGGGAATTTGACATCCATCATGACTATGACCGGTTACAAGGAACTTATAGAAGTAATTACCGGATTCTGGGATAGAGATAAGATGGTTTTTAGATTTGGGGATTACATCGAAATTACACAAACTCTGGAGGAGTTTAGGGATGTGTTGACTAGCATAGGCTCGGGGCTGAAAAGAAGAAAGAAACCCCACCAAAATGCTTCGATCTCGAAAAAACCCACTTACTCCCAAATTTGTAAAATGCTTTCTTTAAATTACGCCAATTGGGGCCATGGCCCCACCATCATACCTTTCAGAGAGTTATACAGAAGGTTTGTAAGCCCGGATGGATTTGTGGATTATCCCGGGGAATTCAAGACTTATGCCGACTAGACGGCCCCCAAACCTTTGGCTTTTTGGGAACCATGGTTTTTCCCAAGGATTAGTCCTTAGCCATAGATGCCGGAGTTATTTCAATCACCCATGCCATATTTTACGGCATAACCCAAAAAAGAAGAAACTAAATACTTTGACATTACCCCAATCATATTAGCCGATTTGTACCGAGCCCCGAGCCTCTGCCGGAATCATTACAAATACTTCCAAGGCTGCAACTTACTCCTACAATGGTGGATCCTTAAGCATATGGTGATAGTTAGGGGAGAACAATACTTAAGTAAGCCGGCTGAAAGGGACAATCTTCGGGATTTTTGCCCAAACTTCGGAGAACAAAACAGACAAAGTCGGACATTTACTTTCTCCAAGTTGAAGGAAGAAAGCATTCAATGGATGTTCCATGACTTCGTTTTTACAAAAGTTGTGGTTAAAGGAAGAAAGTGTCCATTCTTGCCACTTATGGGAATATGAAGGATTCGCCTTTATGCACCTGCCATGGTCTTGAGACAATTCGGGAGAATCCAAGTCATACCCCAAATTGGAGGCATGGGAGATTTCATCATTGACTATGACATTGATAGACCACCAAGAGCTTTGGAGTGTGTACGATAATGGAAGGATTGCATGATTTGGGGTCCCGATACTTTAGCCGAAGATAGGTTTTGTCCGGGTTATGTCGTGGAGTATAAGGATTGGTTGAGGGAAGATTTGCAAGGAACACTTCGTCCTAGACCCATTCTCTATAGTTGTGTCCAAGACAAGGATTTGCAAGCCGAGATCAGAGCCCATTTGGTTCAAAGGAGAGCACGACAGAGATGCAAAGTATTTGGAGCAAATTGAGCATGACAAAGTTGTCATAGAAAGTCTGAGACGTGAGTTGGAACTTGCTAATGACTGTTTGGTTGAGCTAGATGACCGAATGAAAAAGAATATAGATGATGTTGCTCCACTAACCTTCACACATAAAGGGGATGGAGGCCACTTTGACATCGGCCCATCTTCATATCCAGACTACCCTCCGGAAAGCAAAGAAAGCCAAGACTGATAGGGATCGGGCTTTATCATCCACTACCAGAGGACACTTCTACTGATTTATTTTATGCACTATCTTTACTTTATCTTTTTGCACCCCTTCGGGGAAGAATATTATTATTAATGATTAAGGGGAAATGGTTTGATTCAAATGGCACATTTATTTTTCAAAGGATTAGTATGCTTAGGAGCACGCGTAGTATAATCTTATAAATTGCTTTGTGTGACTTTATTTACTCTCATATGTTTCTTTTAAATGCTTAATTGTTCTCGAATACCGTCCACTCACCTAAAGAAAAACAATGAACAAAATTACCCGTGCTAAGCCTAGCGATTTCCTCAGAATCTGAAGATGAACAACAAAAAGGCACCTGAGCTCAAGGTCATGAGAAGGAATGAGGTTTCGCTGCGTAGAAAGATTCAAGATCTCGAAAAATAGATTCGAGCAGTCAAAGCTAAGATTAAAGAGGCGGATGAGTTAATGGATTCAGCGGAGAGTTCGCCCGAGAAGCCTGCTGAAGCTCAAGGAGAGAATGTCCTGGATAAGGGAAAAGGGATTCTTCTCGATAATGGAAGAATCCGAGGAAGAAGAAATGGAGTCAGACCCGTGAGAGCCTACGTGGTCATCAAAGGAGGCTGCCTCCGCTACGCCATCAAGCCTAAAAAAGGAAGAAACTTCAGCTCCGCCATCAAGCCCAAAAAGGGAAGAAACCTCCACTGCATCTTCAAGCTCGAGAGGGGAAGGAGCCTCTGCTGTGTTATCAAGTCCTAGGGAAGAGCCCGTGGAACGAATAGGGTACATCCAACCAGCTTCGCCCGAATGGTAAGTAATTACAGTCAAGGCTTTGGATTGTCCCTGCCGTGTCTCGCCTAGGTATGTTACGAGCAAGGAAATGATGATCAAGTTTCGAAGCAAAGGAATAGTCAGTGTTTGCTTCGACAGGTTTCCACCATGTCCTCCTGTCTTCGCACACAAGAGGAGCCCTTATCACCAGGATCAGGTGGGGCACACCATTAATTAATGTTTAGCCTTCAAGAAGAGACTCATCAGGCTGATAGATGAGAAAAGCATCACCAAAATCTGGGGACCGCATTAACTTTTGGTCCATGACAACGTTATCCCAATTGAAGGGATTACTCTGAACACTCGTATTTGGCGTTACGACTTCACAATATTGAGGGACTCTTACGCCAGCATCTTCCAGGAGTTGATCATCATTGGGAAGATTAGCCCCATCAGAACCAGAAGGGCTCAAACTGAAGGAGTTTTGGCTGCCGCAAAATGTGCCAGTGACATAGAAGAGTGCGATACATTCAAGTTTGAGATGGAAAATTTGGTCCATACGGGCCCCATTTGGTTGGTGCTCCCATCTCAGTATTAGGATTTAAGGCCTTTAGGGCTAGAAAGGGTTGAACGGATAAATAACCTATATTGACCTCAAAAGAAAGGTTGCTTTTTGGGTAGTTTTTAGGGGATCTCATTTTTTGTATTTAATACGGATTTGTCCCCCCCCCCCCCCCCCCCATTTTATGTAAACGGAATTGCACCGACCTGATGTCCCAAGGAGGGATACGCAGGAAGCCCCTATTGGGCCTGGTCACGGGTAGGTTTGAAATTTTATCATATGTAAACCGAACTACGGAAGGGCCTAACTTCCCGCGGAGGGATACGTAGGCAGTCTACGTAAGACTTGGTCCCTATATATTATAACTATTATATTCCCCTCACTTAAACAAAAAAACAAGTACCCAAGGCCCTGTTCTAGAGATCAATTGAGCAATTCAAATCAAAGATATGATTATTTGTGTGCTATGTGTGATATCTTGATTTTCTTTTCATTATCTGACGAAACTAACTCTGTTTTCCTTTGAGTTATTTTTTTCTTACAGAAAGAGAAGTTGATTGGTGTCCCCACTGCATACTTCACAAGATCCAAAGCTGCTATTACACCTCGGAAAATCCTCCGTCGTTGCACAAGTGAATGGACTAGCGAGGAGTACGACTATCCGATATTTCTACGAGTAAGAAATAACATTTGATGGCCTTAAGCAAGATTACAAAGGTAATTGCAATAAGAGATAGGTCATGCTCCATAATGACTAACTATAGGTTCTGAAAATGTGGAAAGTTGCAGATTTGCACTTTGGCCAGTTGATCGTAAAATGAAATACGGACCGTAAAGTGATATACGGCCCGTAAACTGCCATGTCGTATTTCAACTTCCAAAACTTCAACTTTCAGTCAAATGCTTGAATGGTTAAAGACGACTTGAAATACGGACCGTAAACTGAAATACGGCCCGTAAACTGTGTTCGTAAATCACTAGGTCTCAGCCTGACTTTCTGGTTCTGTTATGCTTAAATACGTCCATGAAATACGGCCCGTAAACTATAATATGGATCGTAAACTGAGTTTACGACCACTGTTGCTGTTCATTCCAAATCAGATTTTAAGTCATTAAATAAGGGGACCAAGTTCATTAGTTCATTTCCACATTTCACCCCTTCTCTCTAAAAACATCTCTCTACATTTATTCCACAAGAATTCAAGAGATATTAATGATCAACTACATCAAGTTAAGTGATCAAGCGCAAGGAACCCATTGAAGTTCATCTAAAGCAAGAAATCCAAGTGAAGGTGAAACTAGGGTTTTTCTCAAGTGAAGTGTTTGCACCCAAGGTTCATTCCTACACCATCTAAGGTAAATTTTATGACATTTCCTTGTTGTTTAAGGTACTTGAAAGCTGAAACACTTGGATTATATGAGGAACTAGGAAATGGGTCATGAATGAGGAAATAGTGTCACCTTTGAGAAGATGTTTGGATTGATGTATGATTCTTGATACATTATGATTATAATCATGTTATAAATGACATTGAGAGCATGGAATAGACCTTGTATATGAATGAACTAAATTATGTGAATTGAGAATATGGACAATGTAGATGATTAAAGGCTATTGTTGCGATATTGTGAATGCATTAATGACGTTTGAGAGTTGATATACGTTATGGAAGAATGTCGTATAAATAACGGAGATGCTGTCCGATTTTCTCTAGTTTTAGTCATATATGCTAGCTATCGATTCTAATGATAGTATGACATTAATGAAGGTAGAAACGCGATCGTTGAAGGGGAACGTACAAGCGATAAATAGTCGAACGGAAAGGTATGTAAGGCTAACCCTTCTTTCATAAGGCATGGTTCTTTGGCCAAACGTATAAATCTTCTATAAGACTATGATTCCTTCCGATGATTTGATTTTCCGAGCTAGTAAGCTCACGATGCTTGATACGCTACGATTGTACCAAATTCCTCGTATGACGAGTAAGTCTATAAAGATAGATGTGATGAATGCCGATAATAGTATTAATGATATAGATGACGATAATAATGGTAATAGCGATAACGATAATGATGACGATGATGATAGAGATGATAATAGTAAAGATGCTTATGAGCTATTATGTATATGTATCGATATATGACTATTATGGAACCCCGAGCTTATGAGGCCGGGTAAGATATGTAAGTATGTATGTATATGACTATGTAATGCGCGCACACCTCTGCAGATGATACGGATAACCCTGACGCCTTGGTAGGGCCAGGTAGATTTTACCCTGAAGCCTTGGTAGGGCCAGGTATGTATGAAACACCGATCCTGTATGGTCGGGTATGCTATGTAAATGCTATGTATATGATATAATGATGTGTATGATATAGATATGGGAATAAATACGAATACGGTACAATCAAGAATAAGAATATGTACATGATACGAATGTGAGTGATGGTACGTAAATGGATACGGATATGATTATGGGTACGGATATGGATGTATGTACACGAATACTCATTAGAAGTGAAAAGTTCCTATGTAAGGCAAGTAAGTGCTTAAGACGGTGATGTTCCAATCTCCCATCCTATGCTATCTCATATGATTGTATATTATGCTTCTATGTTGATATTGATCATGCTTCACATACTCAGTACATTCTTCGTATTGTCGTCCTTTTGTTTGTGGACGCTGCGTCATGCACGCAGGTGCACAGGGAGACAGACTTGATCCATAGCTGCTTTCTCAGAGACTACATAGTAGAGGTCCATTTCATTCGGAGCCATAGCATTTGGGTACCTATTCTTTTGTGTACATAATTATGGGCATAGCGGGGTCCTGTCCCGCTTATGTTATATGTTATACTCTTCTTAGAGGCTCGTAGACATGTGTATATGGTTAGATACGGCTGGCCTAGTTGGCCTATATTTTGTATATCATTTTGTTAGCCTTGTCGGCTTATGTATGTCGATGTGGTATAGATGCCAACGATGATATAAAAGTATTGTTGTCCAATGGGACTAGCATGGCGAATGAATAGAATTACATGTTTAATGATGTGGCTCACCTAGATGTAAGAGTAAGTATAAGTAAAGGGGTGCCCGGGAGGGCTAGCACCGGGTGCTCGTCGCGGCCCCTAGTTGGGTCGTGACAGCTGCAATAGCATCCTTATCCCTACAAGATAGAGACAAAGAAAAGATAACTGGTACTTCAGAGAACGAAGCTATCCCTACTGACATCGCTCTCAGAGAGTCACCTCTGTGCGAACTACCTGAGTCGTCACCTACTGAAAACGTTATGAAAATGATGTTTGAAAAGATCACCCATCTTCAAAAGGAAGTGGCATGAAACAAAGCTGCTAATGCTGCCCGAGAGGCCCCTGCTGAAGAAAACAGGACTCCACCGTTTTTTCCATCTCTGAATTCACCATTACTCCACCACTTCCCCACCAGGTCTATTATGACCACCATACCATTTATCCCAATCGATGGACACATAGGTGCCTCGAACCATACCCCACCACCACTTAACATTAACCAAATTCCTGGGACCGCTCACTCCGTCCCTTCTTACCTAACACCACAAAATACCATCCCGGTATCACTATACAACCCAGCATCATCCCAGTACCAACCAGCAAAAGCACCCCTGTTATCCGAACTCGCCCTGTTGTTTATTTCCATACACCTGTTACACCAGGAACATTTTCACCCGATCAGGAAATTGACCATTAGGAAAAGATGGAAAAGGCGTGGAAGGCTGAGCAGCAAAAACAAGAAGAGAGGCTTGAGCAGAAGATGACCGTGATGCTGAATTATCCATGAAGACTACCCTCACTGGCACAGGCCTGAGTTATGATGACTTGTGTATGCATCCCAATTTGAATGTACCCGAGGGCTTCAAAGTACCCCGTTTTGAGTTGTTCAATGGGACGGACAATCCTAAAGCGTATCTACGGGCCTACTATGACCAATTGGTCAGTGTTCGACACAACCAAGCGCTCATCATGAGGTTGTTCAGTCGAAGTTTCACTGGAGAGGCCTCAGAATGATTCACGGCACAAGACATACGCCGTTGGATCACATGGGAAGACATGGCTGCAACTTTTATGGAAAGGTTTCGCTTTAATATGGAGACGGTACCAAATAGATACTACCTAGAGAAAGTAAAACAAAAGTCCACCAAAACATCCCGCGAGTATGCGAGCAGGTGGAGAACAGAGGCTACCCGGGTACAAACCCCCATGGGCGAAGAAGAACTTGTGTTGGTTTTCATTCGTTCACAAGAAACAAATTTCTATGATAGAATGCTTTCAATGGCGGGAAGACCTTTCTCTGAATTGGTCAAAATGGGCGAGGCAATAGAAGATGGTCTCAAGACTGGCCAAATCGTAAGCATGGCTAGAAAATCAGCTGGTTCAAGCTTAACCGGGTTCGTGCACAAGAAGAAGGAAGACGTGGCTAGCATATCCCACACTGCTAATCCCAAACCCAAAAGAAGGGAAGATTTCCCGATGGAAGCATACGCTTCACCTCCCTCAAATACCTACATACCCACCCCTTACAACACGGTGCTCGTTTATTACGCGCAACCAGCTTTCCAATCACCACCCAAAAATTACCAAGCTCCAACAAATGCCTTCTAATCACCTCCCCCAAATTACTAAGCTCCATAGCCAAATTATGAAACTCCCCCACTCATTTACCGTACCCTACAAAATAACCAACCCAATACCTACCAGAATCAACCACCACCAAATGCCTATAATGCGCCATGTACGAATTTTGAAAAGAAATCGCCTCGGGTATTCACTCCCCTGATGGAATTTCGGACTGATTTATTTAAAAGGTTAAGTACAGCTGGGATGATCCAAATGCTCCCATCAAAGGTCGTCGATCCAAAGAACCAATTTACCGTGCTGGCTACACATGTGCCTATCAATCCAACGGTATAGGACATAGTACTGAGGATTGCATTAATCTAAAGTACAAAATACAAGACTTAATTGACCGAAAGGAAATCGTACTCAAAACGGCCCCTCCAAATGTGAACACCAACCCTTTGCCAACCCATGGAAACAATGTGATTCACATGATTAAAAGAGTAGAAGACTGGGTTACAGGATGGCCCACAATCCGCAATTCTGTAAAAGAACTTGAGCGCACAGTAGCGTCACTATCTTTGCAAGAACGCTTGCAATTCAAAGTGTTAATCCCTGCGCCAGTGACAATGCACATTGCTCAAGTGACTCCAGAACCACCCCACAAAGAGTTCATAGTCCAGGTTGCTGCCGCACATGGCATTACAAGATCAAAAAGATGCTACACTCCCGAAGTAGCCCAAGGGGCACCCCGAAGGGAGTGAAATCAGAAAAGGATTATCACTGAAGGTGAAGTTGAAGATTTCTAGCGCCGAATGCAGCCAGAGGAATACTCCATTGTTGAGCATTTAAAGAAAATGCCGGCCCAAATCTCGGTACTAGCATTGCTGCAAAGTTCACCTCAACATCGCTTGGCTCTAATAAAAGTGTTGGAGGAAGCTCATGTCCCAGCTAGAACAAACAGTGAAAATTTGGCCGAATGGTCTCTCATGTTATGGGGGAACATCAAATTGCCTTCACACAGAAAGAGTTGCCCAAACAAGGCACAAATCACAATAAAGCATTGCACATCACTATCATGTGCCACAACAAAGTGGTAGCTCGAGTATTAATTAACAATAGAGCGGGGCTTAACATCTGTCCCGAGTCTACCCTGACTCAGCTGGGATATGACCTTGGAAAGGTTCGTCAAAGCCACACTAACATAAGAGCATTCGACGGAGCATGTTGTGATGCCATCGGGGTAGTTGATTTAGACGTCCAAATAGGACAACCTGAATTCATTACTGTATTCCAAGTCATGGAAATACCTGCGAACTAGAATTTACTTCTGGGAAGGCCATGGATCCACATGGCATGAGCTAATTTACCTCTGGGAAGGCCATGGATCTGTTAGACCCCGTATTTTATACGTCGAGTTATTCGCGAAGGAATCGACGTGAGGTAGAAACCTCGGATTTTTAATTTCTAAACTAGACTAATCGGTTATAAATTTTACTTAGTATAAAAATGTTATTGGAGATTAGGAATTACTTAATTGTGGTGTTAAGTAAAAATTTGTGAAAATAGTGAGTCAACAAGATCATCAACGTCCAAGGTAAAAGGATGACTCAAAGTCATCTAAAATAAGGCTAATGGAGGACATACAAATGTGCAAATAAATGTTGATTCATCCACTACATTTTCAATATATTGTGGAAAATTAAATTGGAATAAATATGCATGTTACATTCGGCCATAGGAATGAAAAATTTGAGGAGGAAAAAGTTGAAGCCTACAATTGAATATTTGGGCATCCACTAATTTATGAAAGTATACATTATTTTAGGAGGACATAACATGGTGGAGGGATCACTTCACATTAAATATTGCTCATCCATCTTGGCATGATTACAATAGACAAAGGGTGGTGTATGAATCATTCAACACACATGAGATTGTCTTGTAAAACAATTGAAAAGAAAGAAGAAACGAAAAAAAGATGAAAAATCAGCCAACACACTTAGCCGAAAGTTGTGAGAAAAATATTGAGTTTTGGTGTAAAGTTAATGGAGTGAATCATGGTCATGATGGATCATGTGTTGTGTCCAACTTGTAGGCATTATAGTGAACCAAATAATAACTAAGGAAATCATAAAATACATTCATTTCAACTACACAACACAAAGGAAGAAAAACCTAAAGCTAGAGAGAGAAGCATTCGGCCACCTTGGCTGATTTTTGAGCCCTTTGAGTCTTGATCCAAAAATTATTTTACAAGGTGTGTCAACCCTTTAGAAGGTCCCTAGAACGTGAAGATCGTATTTGGAGGAACAAGAACCATTTTCATCTCAATTCACAAACTCTAGCCAAGTTGAGAAGTCGGATTGTCAAGGTAAGATCTAACTTCCTTTTTCATGTATTAAGGGTGATGTAGATGTGTAGATATAAGTTGTATGCATGAAATAATGTGTGTTGATGTTGGAACATGATAGTAACCATGAGGTTATATGTGTTTATGTTGAAGTATGGTTGCAACTTGATAAACATGAATTGCATGCATAAAATCATGAACGTTGGTGTTGGAATGTTGTTGTGGCCGTGGGGACTGTTTTGGTGGCATTGATGGACTGATCTACTTTAGTAATTATGGTTGTTACTATCATAGATCTCATGGTAAAAATAATGAAAAGAATTAGAAGGTTAAAGGTGAAGTTGTGTTAGTATGAAAATAATTGAACCTATGATTTTATGTGAGTGATGTTGAAGCATGTTGAAACCGTGTGTGGACTGTTTTGTGAGGAAGTTAGTGAACTGTTTTTACTCGATATTTTGATTGTTATTATCATGAAATTTATGATGGAAATGAAGGTGTTTAATGATTGGAGTTGAAACTAAAGTCATTTGAGAATTGTTGTAAGGATTATAGAAATGATGATATAGCGTAGTTGCGTATGAATTGATGTTGTACTTGTCGTGTGGATAGCTGGTCATAACTTACTGAAATTATATGAAAAGAAGACATGAAATTATGTGTAAAAATCGTATGTGGTTGGCTTAGTATGTTCGTAAACGTTTGCAAGAATTCCGAACATTGTTATGTTGTCGGTTAGGGACTGTTTTGGATGTGTTGTTGGTTAGGGACTGTTTTGGACTTGTGTTTTCATTAACTTGGAAAGACTAAATATAAGTTAAGAGTATACATCATATTGTATGTTGGATGGGCTGTTATAAGTTGTTACATGCAAACGTTAAGGCTGTTATATGTTTCGAAAGCAAGTACTTGGTATTCTGGTTATTGTACTCATTTTCTGTACTTCTTATTTCAATTATGATCCCGTTTTCTGTATTTCATGCTTTACATGCTTGGTACATATTCCGTACTGACCCCCTTTCTTCGGGGGGCTGCGTTTCATGCCCGCAGGTGCAGATACTCGCTTTGGTCATTCGACAACTTAGGATTCCCCTTCTGCTATTTTGGAGAGCTCCGTTGTTTCCGGAGTCCAGATTTTGGTACAAATCCTTCTCGGATATATATATATATATATATATATATATATATATATATATGCATATGTTGACTAAGGGTACGACGGGGCCCTGTCCCGTCATATGTTACGTTACTGTTGATAGTCTTAGAGGTCTGTGGACATATGTGTGGGTTGTGTATGGGTTCTGTTCAGCTGTGTCTATACGATGTGCTGTGGTATGATGTTCGTATATGATGGCGGCCTTGTCGGCTTGCATATGATATTATTATATGATGGCAGCCTTGTCGGCTTGCATTTATATGAATATTTATGTGACAGTTCTGAGACCATGGTTTGGTCGTTATAAGATCCATATTGAGTTTGATGTGAAATGAACATATAGCTAAAGAGTATGTATACGGGTGTCCATGTCGGGCACCAGTCACGGCTTACGGGGTTGGGTCGTGACAAAAGTGGTATCAGAGCCGGTTATCCTCGGAGTGTCTACAGACCGTGTCTAGTAGTGTCTTGTTTATCCGTGTGTTGTGCACCACATCTATAAACAGGAAGCTACAGGACAATTAGGATGTTACCTTTCTTTCATATCTGAGATCGTGCGATAGAGCCCAATCCATAGGAAATGAAATTCCTTATACTAACCCATGATTTCGGCTGATGAACGGTATCGACAGAAGAAAGTGACTGATGATATTAGAAGTTACAAATTACGCAGGTAAGCAAAGGTACGAAAGATATATGTCGAGTAAGGTATGGAGGTACGATTGAAATGTAAAATTGAAAATTTAAAGAGAATGTAAACAGGAAAGGTAAACAGGTGCAGTTTGAGTTGGGCATACGAGGTATGTTCATCATTTTCATATTGCTATTGATATTGGGAGCCCTGTGTGGCTATGATATGATATGATATATATATATATGTTGGCCCTGTGAGGCATTGTTGGTATTTCCTGCGTGCAGGTTTGAGATAATAAGAAATACAGCGGAAACTCTGCCAAAATTTTCCTAGAAATAAAAAGAGAATGAAATGTAGGTTTGTAATACGTCCTGAAAGGTTCTGTCAATAGTAATGACAGGATTTGACTAAGCTGCGAGTACGGCTGACCTCGAGAAATAAGTTAATTGCTGAATAGATGGTAATAGTAATTATGAGGTCAAGATCAATATGGTAAAAAGGAAATGTTAAGATAATCTAGAAAAGGCTGGAGAATCTTAATAGAGTGTTATGTTGAGATATCAACTGAATTGATTAGTAGGGATAAATTACGATGAGTCTATAGTTAAAAGGAGTAATAGTATGATTGCGACAAGAGTACGGAGGAGGAAGAATTGTGACGAATACGAATGTATTGATAAGACAGCTTATGAGGTATTAAGGGTAAGGTTGACCAGAAAGGGTAAAAGGTTAAGAAGTGTTACACTATAGGATTGGTTACGAATAGGATATTATGCGAGATTGTTATGAAAATGAGTAAAGCCTAGCGAGGAAGTAACTAAAATATATGATGTGATCTATGTGACAAAAGTATAAAGGCGAGCTATAAAACGAATAAGAAAGACTTATAAAGTCTTATAGGGAAAGTTCAGAGTAGAGATTATGTGATAACGAAAGTGAAAGTGAGCACAAGGAAAGAAGGATTTAATTAAAAGAAGGAAATAAGAAGAAAGAGAGATAACAGTGCAATAATAAGTTATGACATCTGTAGCCGAGAATACGAGTAATATAAGTGACGGAACTGTGAAAGATCAAACTATAGAAAGGAGAGCAACGAGGTAGAATGAGTGCTAGAAAATGACTAGGATGATAAGAACACATAGGGATGAACATAATACGTTTTGAAAAAGAGAAAGAGATTATGCAGAGAATACAGAGGTAGCATGAGATTCCTCGCGCACAGAACAAAAGATGGACATGGACTGGAGAAATGGTAAGGGAATACTAAAGGAAACACCGAAGATAGACGTAATTAATTGAGTACGAGCATAAAATAAAAGGGAAATATATAGATACGAACTTAAAGGTGTAGTACGACGACAAGGTGATAAGATAAACCATTATTAAGACGAACTTGGTGTGATTCTGAGTAAGTCAGAAGTCAGTGCTGGGTACGCAACAAGGGTAAAAGAGCATAAGGCATAAAAGGAGTACTGCGTGTATATGACTTCACCTCGGAAATAGTGGAATCCTTAACGGACAAGAACTGAAGGAACTGAAGGAGCAACTGAAAGATTTATTAGAAAAGGGCTTCATAAGGCCCAGTACATCACCTTGTGGAGCACCGATATTATTTGTAAGGAAGAAGGATAGGTCGCTGCGGATGTGTATTGATTATAGGCAGCTGCATAAAGTAACAATAAAGAACAGGTATTCCCTCCCCAGGATCGATGGTTTATTCGACCAGTTGCAGGGTGCTAAGTGCTTCTCGAAGATTGACTTGCGGTCAGGTTATCACCAGGTGCGGGTAAAGGAGGCGGACATTCCAAAGACTGCATTCAGGACTCGATACAGGCATTACGAATTTAGAGTGATGTCCTTTGGATTGACCAATGCTCCAGCGGTATTTATGGATCTGATGAACAGAGTGTTCAAGCCATTTCTTGACCTGTTCGTAATTGTATTCATTGATGATATTCTGGTCTATTCACGATCAGAATAGGAGCATGTAGATCATTTGAGAACGGTACTTAGGGTGCTTCAGCACCAGAAATTGTATGCTAAGTTCTCTAAATGTGAATTCTGGTTGACTTCAGTAGCATTCTTGGGGCATATTATTGGAGCTGATGGCGTTCGGGATTGAGGCGGTGAAGACTTGGCCTAGACCTACGACACCTACTAAAGTACGCAGCTCTCTTGGGCTAGCAGGGTATTACAGAAGGTTCGTAGAGAAGTTTGTCTCAATTTCAGCACCTTTAACGAGGCTAACCCAGAAGGCGGGTAAGTTCCAGTGGACCGACGCTTGTGAGTGGAGCTTCTAATTGCTGAAAGATAAATTGACTACAGCCCCAGTTCTAACTCTTCCTGAGGGACCGGATGGCTATGTCATTTATTATGATGCTTCCGGTGCCGGGGTAGGTTGTGTATTGATGTAGCATGGCAATGTTATAGCCTATGCCTCCCGACAGCTCAGAAAGCACGAAAGAAATTATCCCACCCATGATCTGGAGTTAGCAGCGGTGATTCATGCTCTAAAAATATGGAGACATTATTTATATGGTATGCATGTTGACCTTTATACAGATCATAAGAGTCTCCAGTACATCTTTAAGCAGAAGGAGCTGAATCTGCGGCAGAGGCGGTGGCTAGAGTTGCTGAAGGACTATGATGTTGACATTCTATACCACCCAGGGAAAGCAAATGTGGTAGCAGATGCACTCAGCCGTCGATCTATGGGCAGTTTGGCAGACGTACAACTAGAGCGAAAGTAGATAGTCCGTGAGATTCACTAGTTAGCTAATTTGGGAGTCCGTTTGGCTGATTCTGAAATTGGCAGGATTTCTGTTCGGGGAGTTGCTGAGTCTTCTATCATAGAAGAGATAAAGAGACACCAGTACGAGGACCCTATTCTTGTACGTCATAGGGATGCAGCTCTTCAAAAGGAAGAGACCCCATTTAAGGTTGCACTTGATGGAGTGCTACGATACCAAGGTAGATTATGTGTACCTGAGGTTGCAGCGCTACGACAACAGGTGATGGGAGAGGCACACTGTGCCCGTTATTCTATTCATCCAGGGTCAACGAAGATGTATCATGACCTCAGATGCTTGTATTGGTGGGATGGCATGAAGAAGTATATAGTAGAGTTTGTTGCTCAGTGTCCGAATTGCCAGCAAGTTAAGGTCGAGCATCAGAAGCCTGGAGGACTATTACAGGAGATGGAGATTCCGACCTGGAAGTGGGAGGTGATTAATATGGACTTCGTCATAGGTTTACCTCGCACTCTGCGAAAATATGACTCTTTTTGGGTCATCGTTGATAGGTTGACAAAGTCAGCCCATTTCCTTCCAGTCAGGACTACATATTCAGCTGAGGATTATGCCAGGTTGTACCTTAAGGAGACAGTGAGACTTCATGGGGTTCCCACAACTATTATTTCTGATAGAGGAGCCCAGTTCACAGCTAACTTCTGGAGATCCTTCCAGGAGGGATTGGGGACACAAGTGAGTCTCAAGACTTCGTTTCACCCTCAGACCGACGGACAGGCCGAGCGTACCATTCAGACACTACAAGACATATTACGAGCCTGTGTTATGGATTTCTGGGGTAGCTGGGATGATCATTTGCCACTTATTGAGTTCGCCTATAATAACAGCTACCATTCGAGTATCCAGATGGCACCGTATGAGGCCTTGTATAGGAGGAAGTGCAGATCACCTATTGGCTGGTTTGATGTTGGCAACACCAAGTTGATAGGCCCAGATATGATTTAGCAGGCTGTTGATAAATTGAAGCTTATCCAGGAAAGATTACTGGCAGCCCAGAGTCGGCAGAAATCATATGCAGATAATCGGCGTCGACACTTAGAATTTCAGGTTGGTGACTAGGTATTCCTGAAAGTGTCACCCATGAAAGGTGTTATGAGATTTGGCAGGAAAGAGAAGCTAAGCCCGAGATATATTGGACCTTATCAGATTGTCCGTAGAGTAGGCCAGGTTGCCTACAAGTTAGACCTACCGGCTGATTTGGAAGCAGTGCATCCAGTCTTTCACGTGTCAATGCTTCGCAAATATATAGGCGATCCTTCCAGAGTATTCCCCGTAGATGATGTCCAAGTGACAGAGGAATTGTCCTATGAGGAGCAGCCTATAGCCATACTTGATCGGCAGATTAGGAGGTTACAAACTAAGGACGTGGCTTCCGTCAAAGTATTATGGCGAAACAGCAACAGGGAAGAGATGACTTGGGAAGCCGAGGAGGATATGAAAGGCAAGTATCCCTACTTGTTCTCTACGCCTACAGGTAACTTAAACTCCTCACTTGACTATATTAATTGCCTGATGAACTGTATGTAATAACGATAAGGGAGACTTCCCCAAAATTCCTATAGGACTTTACTAGACCAATTCAACATTCGAGGACGAATGTTCTAAAGGGGGGGGGGGGGGGGAGAATGGTAGACCCCGTATTTTATACGTCGAGTTATTCGCGAAGGAATCGACGTGAGGTAGAAACCTCGGATTTTTAATTTCTAAACTAGACTAATCGGTTATAAATTTTACTTAGTATAAAAATGTTATTGGAGATTAGGAATTACTTAATTGTGGTGTTAAGTAAAAATTTGTGAAAATAGTGAGTCAACAAGAGCATCAACGTCCAAGGTAAAAGGATGACTCAAAGTCATCTAAAATAAGGCTAATGGAAGACATACAAATGTGCAAATAAATGTTGATTCATCCACTACATTTTCAATATATTGTGGACAATTAAATTGGAATAAATATGCATGTTACATTCGGCCATAGGACTGAAAAATTTGAGGAGGAAAAAGTTGAAGCCTACAATTGAATATTTGGGCATCCACTACTTTATGAAAGTATACATTATTTTAGGAGGACATAACATGGTGGAGGGATCACTTCACATTAAATATTGCTCATCCATCTTGGCATGATTACAATAAACAAAGGGTGGTGTATGAATCATTCAACACACATGAGATTGTCTTGTAAAACAATTGAAAAGAAAGAAGAAAGGAAACAAAGATGAAAAATCAGCCAACACACTTAGCCGAAAGTTGTGAGAAAAATATTGAGTTTTGGTGTAAAGTTAATGGAGTGAATCATGGTCATGATGATCATGTGTTGTGTCCAACTTGTAGGCATTATAGTGAACCAAATAATAACTAAGGAAATCAGAAAATACATTCATTTCAACTACACAACACAAAGGAAGAAAAACCTAAATCTAGAGAGAGAAGCATTCGGCCACCTTGGCTGATTTTTGAGCCCTTTGACTCTTGATGCAAAAATTATTTTCCAAGGTGTTTCAACCCTTTAGAAGGTCCTTAGAACGTGAAGATAGTCTTTGGAGCAACAAGAACCATTTTCATCTCAATTCACAAACTCTAGCCAAGTTGAGAAGTCGGATTGTCAAGGTAAGATCTAACTTTCTTTTTCATGTATTAAGGGTGATGTAGATGTGTAGATATAAGTTGTATGCATGAAATAATGTGTGTTGATGTTGGAACATGATAGTAACCATGAGGTTATATGTGTTGATGTTGAAGTATGGTTGCAACTTGATAAACATGAATTGCATGCATAAAATCATGAACGTTGGTGTTGGAATGTTGTTGTGGCCGTGGGGACTGTTTTGGTGGCATTGATGGACTGATCTTATTTAGTAATTATGGTTGTTACTATCATAGATCTCATGGTAAAATGAATGAAAAGAATTGGAAGGTTAAAGGTGAAGTTGTGTTAGTATGAAAATAATTGAATCTATGATTTTATGTGAGTGATGTTGAAGCATGTTGAAACCGTGTGTGGTTTTGTGAGGAAGTTAGTGAACTGTTTTTACTCGATATTTTGATTGTTATTATCATGAAATTTATGATGGAAATGAAGGTGTTTAATGATTGGAGTTGAAACTAAAGTCGTTTGAGAATTGTTGTAAGGATTATAGAAATGACGATATAGCGTAGTTGCGTATGAATTGATGTTTTACTTGTCGTGTGGATAGCTGGTCATAAATTACTGAAATTATCTGAAAAGAAGACATGAAATGATGTGTGAAAATCGTATGTGGTTGGCTTAGTATGTTCGTAAACGTTTGCAAGAATTCCGAACATTGTTATGTTGTCGGTTAGGGACTGTTTTGGATGTGTTGTTGGTTAGGGACTGTTTTCGACTTGTGTTTTCATTAAGTTGGAAAGACTAATTATAAGTTAAGAGTATACATCATATTGTATGTTGGATGGGCTGTTATAAGTTGTTACATGCAAACGTTAAGGCTACAAACTATTAGAAGTAACTTGAGAATGTAGTAGCCGTATGTGAATCGTTATTGCATGTTGTGAATGTGGGATGTTTGGAATATTGTGTGGGCTGTCCGAATTGATATTGAACATATAATTATTGATGTTGGGCTGGTTGTATGTATTTGGGTTGGATACAAGAGCAAACGTCGCCTAAACATCTATAAAGGAGTTACTAACGTTAGAATACGCTTTGAATCTCCCCGTAACTTAAACGTAGTTGTTGACATCTTAATATAGGTTGAGATATTATTGGGCAGCGTATACATATTGTGAGACGAATAAGCGCTAAAGGTATGTGAAGCTAACCCTTCTTTCTTTTTGGCATGATCGTTGTGAAATGAATATATGATATATATACGATTCCAAAGGAAACTCCTATTCCTAGAGCCACTAGGATGGCTATTGATTTTTGATTCCCATAACTTATGTTTTAATTCATCTATATTTATGTGTACACATGATTTCAAAGATTCATTTTGATATAATCCACAGGGACATCCGATAGGTATATGAGATGACTATTATTTGAAATTGCGAACGATGGTTCGTGTTGACTATTCTATTGAGTCTTTAAAAATGTTTTGAACTGCATATAGTTTCTCACTACTCTGATCGTGCATATCTCAATATATCTTTCACCGAGTCCCGGGCCGGGTATGTTATCGTCCACACTTTCACTGTATTGTTCGCCGAGTCCCTCATTAAAGGGCCGGGTACAATATATATATATATATGTATATTCTGAAGTTATGTTGTGTTATGAAGTTATGCTGTGATATGAGGATATGCTGTGTTACGGAGTTTTGCTGTGTTACGGAGATATGCTGTGTTACGGAGATATATATTATATTCTGAAGTTATGCTGTGTTATGGCGCCAGAGACGGGGTGGCGACCATGTTCACCGAGTCCCATAATGGGGCCGGATATGATATATGATATTGACATGCATGATTTATGTTTCGAAAGCAAGTACTTGGTATTCTGGTTATTGTACTCATTTTCTGTACTTCTTATTTCAATTATGATCCCGTTTTCTGTATTTCATACTTTACATGCTCGGTACATATTCCGTACTGACCCCCTTTCTTCGGGGGGTTGCGTTTCATGCCCGCAGGTGCAGATACTCGCTTTGGTGATCTGACAGCTTAGGATTCCCCTTCTGCTATTTTGGAGAGCTCCGTTGTTCCGGAGTCCAGATTTTGGTACAAATCCTTCTCGGATATATATATATATATATATGCATATGTTGACTAAGGGTACGACGGGGCCCTGTCCCGTCATATGTTACGTTACTGTTGATACTCTTAGAGGTCTGTGGACATATGTGTGGGTTGTGTATGGGTTCTGTTCAGCTGTGTCTATACGATGTGCTGTGGTATGATGTTCGTATATGATGGCGGCCTTGTCGGCTTGCATATGATATTATTATATGATGGCAGCCTTGTCGGCTTGCATTTATATGAATATTTATGTGACAGTTCTGAGACCATGGTTTGGTCGTTATAAGATCCATATTGAGTTTGATGTGAAATGAACATATAGCTAAAGAGTATGTATACGGGTGTCCATGTCGGGCACCAGTCACGGCTTACGGGGTTGGGTCGTGACAGGATCCACATGGTAGGAGCAGTCCCATTCTCGCTTTATCAATCTGTAAAGTTTGTCTGGGAAGGGGAAGAAGTAGAAATTCATGGAGAAGCCAGCATGCACAATTACCCAGACAATTATGTACCTGTCATTGAAGTCGCACCCAAAAGAACGAATTTCCATGTCATGGAGTTAGTGGGAGCGGCCCACAAGATAGATTCCCAGGAAGCTCGTATGTCGACGCTTTATAAAATGATTGCTTCTACTATGATCTTGAATGGGTTTGAACCTAGGAAAGGTCTGGGAAGAACTTGCAAGGCATCACCGAGCCAATACCCATCCTCCTAGACAATTTTCGCTTTGGACTTGGTTACATCCAAGTAGAGGAAGAGAAACCTACCAAAAAGAAACGAGGGGTTGCGGATCTTGGCAAACCCATCCCAAATCTGTACCAGTCATTTTCTCACAGAATGCCTATGCTTGGAGATGCTAACATGGAAAAGGGGATAAGGATGCTATTCCAAAAAGAAGATTGCTCCGTGATTCTAGAAGAATGTGCTAAAGGACCACCATTAGAGAGGCAAAACTGGGCGAGCAGCTGTCCAACTGGACCTCTACCCCGCTACTGGCTCTTCGGTATAGAAAGATGATTTTATTTTTTGAAAATGGGGAGAATCGGTCAAGGCCCGATTGCTCACCCTTTTGTCACTTACATACCTCGTAATGTGTTCAAAGATGGAAATGGCTTTATCCAAGCCAGGACCACTGTTTGTACTTTTGAATATTTCAAATTAATGAAAGCCTCGATTTATCAAAACTATTTTATTTGTTGCATGCATGTTTTATACTAACATATTTTTTTCCTTGAATTTTTCAGTAATAAAAACAATAAAGCAACCTTAAGTGTCATGACATGTTGCGAAACGAATGAGTCAGGCAGCATAGAAGAAAAAGAGTATGAGGAATACGATGAGACCACAATGCTACCCGAGGGTCTCGCAGAAGAAGTGAAACAACTAGAGATTGAACAGAAACCAAACCTGGACGAAACAGAAGCCATATATCTAGGTGATGAAGAAGATGTCAAAGAAACAAGGATAAGTGCACACCTAGAAACTCCTCTAAAGAAGAATTGATAAGTTTATTAAGGGAGTATGTGCATATCATCGCATTGTCGTACACCGACACGCCAGGACTATGCACTATTGTAGTATCCCACAGGCTACCCATCAATGAGGGTTTTTCTCCTGTAAAGCAGAAAACCCGACAATTCAAACCGGATCTTAGTATCTGAATCAAAGACGAGGTGGAAAAACAGATTGAGTTAGGAGTGGTGGATGTGACATCATACCCCACATGGCTTGCCAATATAGTTTCGGTACCCAACAAAGACGGCAAGATAAGAATTTGCGTGCATTACCGAGATCTTAACAAAGCTATCCCAAAGGATAATTTTGCACTCCCGAACATCCACATACTCATAGATAATTGTGCAAAGCATGAGCTACAATCATTTGTGGATTGTTTCACTGGCTAACACCAGATCTTAATGGATAGTGAGGATGCCAAGAAAATAGCCTTCATCACCCCATGGAGAGTGTACCATTACAGGGTAATGCCCTTTGGCCTCAAAAATGCTGGCGCGACATACATGAGAGCCGTGACTACCATTTTCCATGACATGATCCATAGAGAAATTGAAGTCTATATGGACGATGTCATCATTATCAAGTCAAGGGAAAGTTCGGAGCATACCGCACATTTGAGGAATTTCTTCAACAGGCTCTGAAAGTTTAACTTGAAATTGAATCCGGCTAAATGTGCTTACGGAGTACCGGCTGGAAAATTACTGGGATTCATAGTTAGCCGAAGTGGCATAGAGTTAGACCCAACAAACATCAAGGAAATCTAAGAATTACCTCCTCCCCAAACTAAGAAAGCAGTCACGAGTTTCCTGGGAAGACTGAATTACATTGGGCGATTCATAGCTCAATCCACCATTATTGTAGAGCCCATCCTCAAGCTTTTGAAAATAGACACTCCTACAAAAGACAGAGGAGTGCCAAGAGGCATTCGACACTATCAAGAGGTACTTGTCTAACCTACCAGTCCCGGTACCACTAAGGCTTGGGAGCCCATTGCTGCTATACTTGTCAGTTGCTGAAAAAGCCTTCGGTTGAGTGTTAGGACAACACGATGATGAAGGAAAAAAAGAAGCTTGGCATTTACTATTTGAGTAAGAAGTTCACAGCCTTTAAGGAAAGATACACGCTGGTGGAGAAAATCTGCTGTGCTCTAACTTGTGTGGCTCAGAAATTGAGGCATTATTTGTCTTCATACACCACTCACCTCATATCCAAAATGGATCCGTTGAGGTACATATTCCGCCAGTCCATCCCATCGGGAAGTTGGCCAAATGGAAGATGTTGCTAAGTGAATTTGGCATCGTGTACATAGCACAGAAAGCCATCAAAGGACAGACCTTGGCTGACTTACAAGCCATAAACATGGTGGATGAATAGCTCGAACCACTCCTTAACCACTTCCCAGAAGAAGGGTTATTGGCCATAGAAGAAGGAGCAACAAAACCTTGTACTGGTTGGAAAATGTTCTTTGACGGAGCGGTGAATTACAAAGGTTCCAAAATCGGAGCGGTCTTGATATCAGAAAATGGTCAACACTACCCCATGGCCGCCAAGCACTAATTTCGATGTACCAACAACATAGTTGAATATGAGGCCTGCATCCTAAGGGTCAGAATGGCACTGGATATGCACATCGATGAATTATTGGTCATTGGAGATTCTGACTTGCTGATTCATCAAGTTCAAGGAAAATAGGCCACCAAGAATGAGAAGATCTTACCATATGTGAACTTGGCACAAAGATTGTGCAAGAAATTCAGGAAGATCGAACTTTGGCATACACCGAGGGCTCAAAATGAATTTGCCGATGCACCAGCCACAATAGCGTCAATGATCTAATATCCTGAAAGCAGTCACATCGACCCACCAAGGATAAGTCCGAGAGAAGAACATGCCCACTGTTGCTATGTGGAAGCGGAGCCAGATGGCAAACCATGATACAATGACATCAAAATGTATTTGGAAAGTCGATAATATCTTGAAAACATTACAAATGGGCAAAAGAGGACCATTCGAAGAATGGCGAATGGTTTCTTCCTAAACAAAGAAGTGATGTACAAACGGACGCTAGATTTGGGCCTACTTAGATGCGTAGATGCCGGCGAAGCCACCAAACTTCTAGAAGAAGTACATGCCGGGACATGTGGGCCTCATATGAATGGATTCATACTAGCAAAGAAGATTCTACGAGCAGGATACTATTGGATAACCATGAAAAGTGATTGCAGTAAATATGTGCAATAAGGCCATCGATGCCAAATCCACGGTGACCTAATCAAGGTCCTTCCAAGTGAGCTTAATGCTATGAGCTCACCATGGCCTTTTGTTTCTTTGGGTATAGATGTTATTGGCCCCATTGAACTCGCAGCCTCGAATGGCCACCGGTTCATTCTAGTAGCTATTGATTACTTCACCAAATAGGTGGAAGCAACGTCTCACAAATCAGTAACAAAGAAAGTGGTAGCTGACTTCTTGCGAAACCACATCATATGCCGATTTGGTATACCCGAGTCCATCATAACAGATAATGAAGCAAATCTAAATAGCCACCTGATTAAGGATATCTGTGAGCAATTCAAGATCACCCACCGAAACGCGACAGCTTACCCGCTGCAAATGAACGGAGCCGTAGAAGTAGCCAATAAAAATATCAAGAGGATATTGAGGAAAATGACTGATAATCATAATGGTTGGCACGAGCAGTTGCCTTATGATTTACTAGAATACCGTACTACAGCCCAAACTTTGATAGGAGCAACTCCATACTTGCTGGTGTATGGAACGTAAGCAGTCATACCTGCTAAAGTTGAGATACCTTCCCTGACAATCGTTCAAGAAGTAGAATTAGACAATGACGAATAGGTCCGAGCTCGATATGAGAAATTGGATCTAATTGACGAGAAAAGGATGGTTGCCGTATGTCACGACCAACTGTACCGACAAAGGATGGCAAGAGCCTTCAACAAGCGAGTCAGAACTAGAGTTTTTTAAATTGGGCAAATGGTGCTCAAAAGATTTTTTCCATATCAAGATGAATACAAAGGGAAGTTTGCTCCCAACTGGCAAGGTCCTTCTGTGTTCCGCAAAGTACTCTCCAGAGGAGAAGTAGTGTCAGCAGAAATGGACAGATAAGAGTAGCCAAATCCAATCAACTCAGATGCAATCAAGCGCTACTATGCATGAAGAAGGAGTTTCACAGTTTGTAATAGTACGCTTTGCTTGTAATCGTTATTCTATTTGCTTGTATTAGTTATTTCGTTTTGCTTGTTATCATTTTATAATAGATAGGAAAGATCAAAACATCTTTTGTAATATGAACTATGCAATGACCTGATTTTCCAGCAGTGGGATACGTAGGCAGTCCATTTGGGACCCGATCGCATTATTAGTAAAAACCAAAAGTCCTTTATTTCTACCTGAACTACGTTCGACCTGAATTCCAACTGCGACAGGATAAGTAGGAGCTCTTTGAGCTCGGTCGCACCAAAAGAAAAACCAAGAAACTCCTAGGAAGCCTCAGAGATAGGATTTCACAAAGGAGCGAGGATTGTCGCACGCCCAACTGCGGCAGAATGTTTTAGAAGATCTCAAAAATTCGCGCCATTAATCCGCTACAAAGAGTCAGCTAACCCAGAGTTTCAAACTGGGTCCGAAATTTTAAAGAGCTCTCAAAATTCCACATTTACTCAATACTGTAAACTGGGGCAAAACTTTTAAGGAGACCTCAAAATTTCCTGCAACCCAGAAAATTCGACATGAGAATTCGTCGATCAAGATTTCAACTCGGGGCAGAATTTTTGAGAAAAGGTCTCAAAAACTCCGCGCAAGGAAGCAAAGAGCCTCAAAAGGGATCTCCCTCATTCAAAGCACATGTCATGACAATTAATCGTACCACTTTCAAAATAATGCATTTATTTTCCTGCACATAGAGATCTTTATGGCAACATTACAAAAATGATTTTACTGCATAATGAAAATAGATTTCTCTCTGGGGTTTCGGGTCCAGAAAGCCGAAGATACGACAACGCCGGCAACACGAATCCACTTTAAACAGGGAAAAACTAATCCATTGCTGATTCAGGTCCCTAGGACGTCAAAAAACAATCCTTTTTCTAACTTTACTTCATGTGCAGGAAGTGATTCGCCATAGAAGATCATAACCACTGCTGAGATCTGGTTTTCAGAATATATATCCAATCGCGAGGGCTAGAAAAGGATGAAAATGCCAAAAGGGCAAAATATCAAGCCCCAAAGGCTACAAAATAACTGAAATTGCCACAAAGGCAGGCATTCGGCCAAAAGGGCCACAACAAGGACAGACGGCATACTAAACCAAAAGGGTCACAACCGACATAAAGGATGAAAGAAAGCAGATTTAGCCAAAGGGGCCATATCTGTTATTTGCATCACTTCTTCTTATTTGCAAAGAGGGCCATAGCATTGCTACTTCCCTGCTGCCAAGAGGGCTATTACATATCTACTTTCCTGCTACCAAGAGGGTCATTCATACAAATATGCTAAGAGGGCCATTCATACAAACATGCCAAGAGGGCCATTCATATAAATAATGCCGAGAGGGCCATTTATTTCAACTGCCGAAAAGGCCATGCATATAAACTACTGGATGCCCCAAGACAACAAAGCGATGTAAAATCGACCATGAGATTGCAGTATTCGCCCCTAAATGATAAAGCGATGTAAAACCGGTCATGAGACCGCAGTATTCGCCTCAAAAACAAAAAGCGATGTAAAATCGATTAAGAGACTGCAGTATTCGCTCAAAAGACAAGACGATGTAAATCCAATTAGATGACCGCAGTATGCGTCAACTAAAAATCAACATTACTCAGCAAATGGAAGCAGATTTGTAGCCACCAAACAAAGTAGGTTGATCAAATCAAATCTAGACAGATTGTGGAGCAAATGTGGAACACTTTCTTACGCAGCCGGTCGAGATAAGGTGCCCACGAGATCAAGCTCTCTGGCCAGGACATGGAAGACCATTCCCTACCATGCTCAGCCACACAAGATTGCTTATTTTCTTAGGTGCTTTGTTTGTTTTATTATTCCGCAACCGGTCGGACACACAACAGCACACATAAAGTCACTCCCATGTAAGGGACGACCATTTTCACCCGATCGAGTCGAACTATAAGTAACTTGATTCCTAAGAGCAGGGATATGTAGGCAAACTCAATGCTAGAGAGTCAGTCACACTTCTACCAATCACACCGGACTTCCCCGCTTGATAGCCGAAAAATCTGAGAATTCGCTTTAATTTGCATTTAGAAGTCATGATTGGGTTGAGCTACAAGTGGCCTAAATTCTCAAGAAACTTGAGATATGTAGTAAACCCAAAAACTAGGGTCCGGCCATATATTTTGAAAATTGCACAAAAATGAGAGGCATTATGATTTGTGTCAATCAAAAATTAGGGTTAGTCAAATTTCGTTGCTCGGTAATTGTCCCGCCATCCCCGAACACCGATGGGGCAGTTGTTGACACCTAATTTTTGACCTCTCATAACTTGTTTTGATTACCTAGAGTCCTTGAATATTAAACAGAGTGAAATATGTGTTTTTAGAAGTCAAAGTAATTTTACCAATTTTTGATAAAGTATTTTCTATAATGTAATAAATTAATCTACGTATTGTACAATTAGAATGTGCTGCTAAATTAACCAAGAAAAATAATTTACAATAAGTACTTACTTAAGGTTAAATTGTCAAATTGTCAATTGTTAAGTATTTCACTCTATTTTCAAGGAAATTGATTAATTAAAATAAATAATCTTTTGCCCCTCAATTTCTACATAATCAAGTCATATTGATGATTTTTAAAATTAGTCATAATTGTTTTAAATAATTAATTGTGGTTATATTTATAAAATTGCTTATGATGTGTTAATTATAGGCTACAATTGAAATAATTAACTCATTAGTCAAACAAAGGTCATAGTTGAAATAATCAAGTTTCCTAAAATCAGCCATGTTTTAAATTAATTAATTATTTAGTTTTAACGCTTTAGTAATCACCCCTTTTGATTTTACCTACTCATTAATTTCCACATTTTTTTATATATACATATATATACGCTAATATGGGTATAATATGGGTGTATACACACACACACACACACATATATATATATATATATGAAAAGCTGGGTCTTCATTTTTTTTATTGGCCGAGTCCAGCCCAACAAGGGCCAGACCCGACCCAATGACCAATTAAAGAGGGGCAAAGGCTTTTGTTTTCCAGCCAAATGACCCCGCCCCTTTCCCCTGTCCCTCTTTCGTTGGGAAACCCTAGCGCCGCCAGGCGTCTCTCTTTCTCTCTCTTCGTCATCCATGCTTGAAATGATAATTTCTCAGAAGGTAACATCCTTGTGCAGGCCTTGCAAGGCCGAGAAAGGCAAAATGTTAAATGTTTTCGCCATTTCTCACCTAATACAACCCCAAACACGGTATAACTCTCTTCCTCTTTTTTTTCTTTTACTTTTCTGAATTTTAAACAGTCAAAACTCTGTGAAACTTTAATTGTTTTTGTTTGCATTTTTTTGAAATTGCGGGTCATGATTGGTTCATAAGATACCAAAGGGATTGACCAAATTTTAGGTCCATCTCGGCCTTTGATGGGTTTTGAGAATAAGTCCTGACCTTGGGATGTTGAAACAAAGGCTGATTCTCAAAGGTTTGCAAAGTCCCACATCGAGTCGATATTAGGGTTTTTTTTTAGATCTAGGGTTCCATATAAGATATTTTATTTCGCATTATTGACTCGGGGTCGCGGGGGGGGGGGGAGGAATCTGGGTATTTGAAATACTTTCAATTGCATATATAAAGGTTGAATGCCTAGGGTTTCCAGCTTGTTTGCCTGAGTCCTTTACTTTTCAGCCTAGTTTAAAATTTTAAAAGTCTATTTGTGTGGTTGTGCGATTTTTGTGTGATTCTGAGCATTTGGGGGATCAATTGACGTTTCCAAGTTCGAATCTCTATCAAAGGGCTGCACACAAAGGAGGTAATTTTCCTTCTACCTTTAATTTTTCTATTTCCTGTTTCGTAGTTTGTTCTATGCTAGTCTATTTGTTTGCTTTTGGTAGAATTTGTGTGTTTTATTGCTTAAGAGATGTAGTTTAATGTGTCTGGATGTTGGATTAGCCCAGCTTAATTAGGTATGTGAGTTATATTTCTATTTAACTTGATTTCAGTTGATGCGCTGATTACATGAATATTAGTCCTCCTTAAATAACCAAGTCTACTTAATATATTTAGATAGTCTGGTTTAGTCAAAATATGCCACATATTGATTTTGGCTTTAATAACATGATCAAACATGCTTCATTTGCTAGTCTGATCCAACCTGCTTATAATAAAAGTAGGATTATGTAGTTTGGTCCTAATATAGCAAAGAAATGGTGCTTATGTAATGTTTAAATCAAAATAGCCATCTCATGGGTTATTTGTCTTGACATAATTAGGTATAGACCCTTTAAGTCTGACCTGTGTAGTCAAATATGCCCTTCTTCTATTTATTTCATGTCTAAATTTATTCACGCCAACATGTACTATGATGCTTAAATAATGTGTGTATTGTTATCTTATTGGCAGCTGGTTAGATGATTGTTAAATATTGTTGGTTAGTGAGACTAAGTATTGGCTTGGCAGTTTTGCTACAACTGGCCTAAGTATGTTTGGTTTTGTTTGGCCTAATGTCTCATGTTTTGATGGGTAACACTGTAGTAATACTAAGTGGCACGACTCGGCTAGGGGGCCATAACGGGTACCCGGAGCTGACTACCGAGCACCACTCGTCCTGCTAGTCATCATACTCAACCTGAACATATATATGAACCCCAAAGCTATACATGGACATCATCATGGGACATAACTTACCCACACGTACGTATCTACGAGCCTCTACTAGAGTACTAGACATAAAGACGGGGCAAGACCCCATCGTACCCAAATATGTACACAAAATAATGTATCAAAATAGCACCTCCAGAATAATGGAGTGCTCCAAGCAATCTGCTGATCCGCTACTATGAATCTGGGCCACCTCCCTATCTACCTGTGGGCATGAACACAGTGTCCAAAAAGAAAGGACGTCAGTACGAACATTGTACTGAGTATGTAAGGAATAAACAATAATAATATATCAAGGAAAAAAGAATACATCAAGTGAGGAGCAACCTGTAATTGACTGTCATTTATGAGTGAAATAATGCATGCTAACTTACTTCATAAACATCATCATCTCACATATATATATATATATATATATATATATATAAGCTGCCCGACCATATAAGTACGGTGTGATCATCATTAGCTCGCGTCCAGGCCTCCCGCGTCCGGGGTAAACATCTCATGCCGCTCACTAGTGGTGTCTGCGCATGCCATCTAGATATGGCGTATACGCTGCCCGCCTTAGCGGTGTCTGCCTAGCCATATAGGTGTGGTGTAATACCATCATCATATAATTATCATGAATCATGCATAGAAACTCAACACAAACTGTGAATCCTTCGGGGTGACGTAAGGTCGTGAACCCCCGATCACATTATGGAGTATTCATAAGCATTCTGCCTCACCTTGAAGGAATTAACATGATAAGGTGTGTGTAACAACAATAAACCACATCAAAGGGGTCATATAAGGATCACTAGCTTTATGGCAATATCATATCATGAACTTTAGGATCTTTATAACGTATCTCTTATCTTTATCTCATATGAAGCTCTTTATCAACATTGACTCATAGTTTTCGGGACGTAAGAAAGTCGTGAAAAGATACGGAAAATCATGTCATAAGAATCATGCCTTGGAAATAAGGTACTAGCCTCACATACCTTTTCGTTTAGCTACTCTATCTCTTGAACGTTCCCCTCCAATATTCACGTTTCTACCTTCAAGAGAGTTCGTACTAATATTAGATAATCGGTAACATAAGCATGCTTGAGCTAAAGCTAGAGAAAATTGGGCAGCATCTCCTTTGTTTATACAACTTTCTCCATATCATATATCAACTCCCAAACATCAGTAACAATATTCATAATATCATATCCAACAATACTCATCAACCATACATTATTCCATCCTCCTACTTCCATTTCAAGGGCATCCGTAACCATGGTCATAATACAACATTTCATTCATCCTCATATCATGTTTCTCCCATGTTCTTAATAGCATTTATAACATAATTATAATCACAACATATCAAGAATCATAATTCATATTAATCTACTACTCACAAATGCCACAAATCTCATATTTGTAACCCATTTCTATTTTCTTCCATGATCCAAGTCTTTCAACCCCTCAACAGTCTATTTAGCATGGAAGATTCATAAAACTTACCTTTGATTGTGTAGGAGAAAGTTTGGATGGAAATACTTCACTTGAGGAAAAATCCTAGCTTCAATCCAAGAGATTTCTTGACTTCAAACAACCCTCAATAGCTTCCTTACGCTTGATTCTCTTGGTTTGATGAAGTTGATCCTTAATTTCCCTTGGATTCTTGTGGATGAAGTGTGGAGAGAGTTCTAGAGGGTTCTTGAGGTGTGGAGAGAAAATGAGAAGATGGGAAATGAAAATAATGAACCTGGGTCCCTTAAACTTAAAATTCTGTCCCGACACAATTTTACGGACACACATACGGTCCGTACAATTTATACGGTCCGTATATGTGACCGTACATTTTTTCCAGTTGTGGCTCCAATTCTGGACAGCTTATACGGTCTGATATACAGCCAGTATCTTTTATAAAGTTCGTATAAAGGGCCATATGATTCTTAGTTCTCCAAAACTTGTCCTCGACAACTCGTTTGATCTCGAATCCTCATGGAGCCTTCTTAACACTTGTTTAAAACTTCATTAGAAATCTAAGGGGTGTCATAACTCTACTTTACGATATCATTAGGTCAACATTAATTCGGTACTTGCAAATCTTTTCCGAAACACAACATATACTTTGCCGTTCCTAATGAACTTTCTTCTCTTTCCTGAAACTTCTTTGGGATCTTAATGGGAAACGTTAAGTACTACTTCTTACTTGTTAAAACATCCTATACTTCTTTTCCTGAATTAATCCATTCACTGTACAATGACATTAATTTTTTCGAGGTGTAACATTCTTCCCTCCTTTAAAAACATTCGTTCTCGAATGTTAAATTCTCAGGAATTCTACGAAGATTTTGCCAGAGTTTCCCCTGTAATATGGCACTATCACCCTGTCACAATAGCCCATAATAATCATGCCTCACAGGGCCACAACACAATAGTAATATATTTATGGCCACACACGACCAATAGCATGAAAAGAAAGCATAAATACCTCATAATGTTGATGTCTCATCTTGAATATCTTCCGGAGTGGAAACAAGTGCGGATACTTGGACTTCATATTTTCTTACGCTTCCCAAGTCAATTCTTCTCGGTTATTGTTTCTCCATAAAACCTTGGCTGAAGCTACTTCTTTGTTTCTAAGCCTCCTTACTTGCCTATCTAGTATGGTAATAGGTACCTCTTCATAAGCCAACTTTTCCGTCACTTGAATATCGTCTACCGGCACGATCTTAGTAGGATCTCCGACACATTTTCGAAGCATTGAGACATAGAAAACCGGATGGACTGCTTCAAGTTCTGAGGTAAGTCCAATTCATAAGCTACTTGACCCACCTTGCGGACAATCTTGACTCAACTTCCCTTTCTTACCAAATCATGACGCCCTTCATCGGTGACACCTTTAAGAATACCCAATCGTCAACATGGAATTCTAAGTCTCGTCGACGGTTGTCTGCGTAAGATTTCTAACGACTTTGGGTTGTCAACAACCGATCTCGGATAACCCTGACGTTTTTCACTGCTTGTTGAATCATCTCAGGGCCTATTAGTTGTACCTCTCCTACTTCGAACGACCCAATTGGGGATCTACACTTTCTTTCATATAGAGCCTCATACGGGGCCATTTGAATACTGAAATGATAGATGTTGTTGTATGCGAACTAAATGAGAGGAAAGTGGTCATCCCAGCTACCACCAAAATCTAACACACATGGCCGTAACATATCCTCCATGGTCTAAATAGTGCGTTCAGCTTGTCTATCAGTTTGTGGATGGAACGCTGTGCTAAGCTTTACCTGAGTACCCAAACCTTCTTGGACTCCTTGATCTATAATAATAGATATTGGGACACCATGAAGTCGGACAATCTCTTTGAGACACAACCTTGCATAATCTTCTGTTGAATATGTGGTTCTGACTTGAAGAAAATGAGCTAATTTCGTGAGTCTGTCCACGATTACCCATATGGAATCATACTTGCTTCAGGAACGAGGTGTTATATCCCGTATTTCGAATAATCGTATAATTCAAGACAATCGCGGGAAGACAACAAGCAAGGCCATATTTTATTTTGTTTGACATGTGAGTTGCTTATGAAAAATTTAGAAGTGGAATTAATGAGAAAGGTCAAGAGCATAAAGGAAAATTCGCAATATGAATCGTGGTAATATGGAAGAAAGACGAAGGGCAAATTTGGAAGTTGGAAAAATACCTTTCATGAATTACAAGAACTAGCCAATATAATTGGGCTTGAAAATTTGCAAGAAAATAAAAGGCCCAACCGGCCATGGGCATGGGCTAGGCCCATGTTGAATTAATTCATGAGATTAAATAGATGACTAAGTCATCTTTATCTCACAAGTCTCTAGAGCTTTCAAGAAAGTAAGAACAACAGAAAGAGAGAGTAAAGTTGAAGGCCATTTCGGCCAAGTGCAAATCAACAAGAAACATTGACAAAAATTCCTTCAAAAATCATTTCCTACCAAGTAGAGGGTCCTTAACAAAGTGGAGTTGTTGTTGGAGCAAGAAGAATTCATAATCATACAAGTTGCCAAGTTGTAGTCAAGTGAGGAGTTGAAGAGGAAAGATGAGTTTTAATCCTGTTTATGTGTTATGAATGGCTTATATGTGTTGTAGTATGCTAAAACGGATGAAATTCATGAAGGAAAGGAATATTGTGTGTGGCCGTGCATGTATGTGTATGTAGGAACTATGTTTTAATTATTTCATCTAGTATTTGGTTGTTATTGTTGTGAATGTTATGTGGAAAATGGAAGTTGAATGGTTTTGGAGAGGTTATAGTTGTGAATGCATGATGGGGCCGTGTGTGTGTGCATGGTATATGGCCGTGAGGTTATGGTGTAGTGTGGAAGAAAATGAGTTAAGTTTATTTAGTATTTTGGTTGGTGTTGTGTTGTGGATGCTTTGTTGTTAATGAATGCTTAATAATCCTAGTGGAGTTGTAGAAGTTGGAGACTTATTTTAGAAGTTTATGCACATTGAAAATAATGTTCTTGTATGGATGGTATGTAATGATATTAGTATGATGTTGTTGGAATATGTATTATAAGGTTGTTGTTGTTTTATTGAAATTGGAAAGTCTTGAAGGAAGTAGAATGCTAATTGAAGTGTTGGAATGTACTTTGAGTTGAATTTGGAAATTGCTAGTGTGGTTGTTGAGTTATGTTGATAGTTTGGCCGGGTTTGAATTTCCGGATTGTGATTGATTAAATTTGGCTAAGTTGAATGTCGAGGATGGTGTATTTACAGAGGAAATGCTGCCGAAATTTCGGTAGCCAAGTGTTTCCTTAAGATTCTAACTCTAAGTATCCTAATAAGAGTTTTGGTAAACATGACCAAATTGCAGATTTTGACGAGATTGCAACGTGAATTTGGAGTAGCAAAAGGAGCGGAAAGAGGTATGTAAGGCTTCACCCTTCTTTCTATGGCATGTCTTAGATGTAATAAGTCGGGTACGAGCCTCGAGGACAACCCTAGTCCCCGGAATCCGAACCTAAAGTTTTCCACTTTTTGTTCAATAGAATTGAACTAGAAAGTGTGCAAATGATGGAAAGACCTCTTAAACCCTTAGAACTTGCATAAGTGGGACCCGATTACCCTAGAACCCTCACAAGTAATGACATGACACGTAACATATGTAAATCATATACGCCACCCCATCCGGCCCGAGGTGGGCCCGTTACTCTCAGATTTTCCTTACAGTCTTGCTTGACTTACTTGAAGTGAATCCAAAGGGAACCTTTGATCCCGATTTCGTTACCCAATGATAAGTACTATTACTCCTCTAACGAGGGCACCTCCATGACGATAATGATAACAATGATGTTAGATAAGAGGATATGCCTATGATACGTACTACTGGAACGACTCTATGACTAAGATGACTAAGCTAAGTATCTTATGTAAACATGAAGATGATAAACTAATTTTTGAAGCCATTTATATTTCCTAGCTATGACTTTATTTTCTAAAGATTCCAAAGTCTATGAACTGTCATCTATGATGCCCACGATTTCATTCTACGTTTACTTTAATATTATTCTCCGTTGATAGTCTCACCTTAAAATACTCGTTCCTTCAAGGTGAGACAAAGCGATCATGAGTATTCTATAATGTAATCAGAGGTTACCTACTTTATGTCACTCTGATAGACATAACTTTCTTTGGACTCCCGTGCATGCTGGTTATATGATACAGGGATATGTGTATGGACATGTATATGTATATAGGACAAGTAAATGTACACGTATATGTATATGGGGAAAGGGGAAGGGCCACTGTTATATCACCACCTGATTCAGCTGGATTTCATCCTGGACGCGGGATGCCCGGACGCGGGATATGGGAGAGCCGTACGCGGCGTCTGTATATATATGATATGCTGTGTTGGGACACCGTTGGGGAGGGGGGTTGGGAGAGCCGATGTATTCGGCGTCTGTAAATGTGAGTAAAAGATACCGTTTACTGAATTGTACTGTTTTCTGTATACGAGAATAAGGGACACCGTGTTTTGAAAAAGGGGCAATGCTATGACATGATACGCTATGCCAAGATATACTATGATATGAGATGCTACGACATGACGTGATACGACACGCTATGATAGAGCAGCACATAATATGATAAAATATGACACGATATAAATCCTATTTTCTGTGTCTACGAGAAAGAAATGTCTCAAAGAGAAAAGGACAAGCCTACATGATAGCCGGCCTGAAACAGAGGCCTTCCCACGTACAGGTTACTTTCCTGCCCCGTTATATGTCCTATGACTCCATGATATTGTTAATCGTACTCTATGTTACTGTTTATATTATCTTTTATGCCTTACATACTCGGTACACTCTTCGTACTGACGTCCCTTCTTGTGGACGCTGCGTTTCATGCCGCGCAGGTCAGCAGACAGGTGGACGTGATCCTTAGAAGCTCTACCAGCCACACTTGACAGCGCTCCAGTTGTTTCGGAGCCTCACTCCAGCGGTACTATTTTGTGTATGTACATTCGGGCACGACAGTACTCGACCCTTTCTATGTATAAGTGTACTATGTCTAGAGGCTCGTAGACTGATATGCGCAGTCAGCTATGTACAGTTAGATGTGTTGTATTTTAAAGTGTTCGCGTCCCGGTATAACGCGATAGCGGAAAGCTTACCACTTATGTTTATGGTGACGCTGCTAATGTTAATGTTCAGAAAGGAAAAAATAAATATATGGCTCTATTTACACGGCTTGCCATGAGGTAAAGGTAATATGATAGATAAGGGGTGCTCGGTACAAGTATCGGGTACCCGTCGCGGCTCTAGTTGGGTCGTGACAGAAGTGGTATCAGAGCAGTTCAGTCCTAGGGGTTTGTCTACGAGCCGTGTCCAGTAGAGTCTTGTTTATGGGTGTGTAGCGCGCCACGCTTATAAACAGGAGGCTACAGGGCATTTAGGAAATATGACCATCTTTGTGTCCTAAGATCGTGCGATAGAGCTATGCTATCAGGTTTCCATATTCCTTTCCTAATCCTATGCTATGGTTTCAGTACTGTCCATGAAGAGATCAGCTTCAGTTGATGGGGGCACCAGTAAGGCCCGTAGAGTATCTCCAGAGCCGAGTAGGGGGAGCCTCGGCTATTCGATTGAGTCAGACCCGTCAGAGGACCCAGCGACAACTCCTCCAGAGATTCTGACCCCTAGAGCAGGGGACTCCACAGACAGTGGCTATGATACAGATCCCTCAGAGGATTCGACGATGACTCCCCAGAGCTTCTTATCTCCAGGGAGGAGGATAGTCATGGCACAGACCCGTCAGAGCACTCTTCTGGGACGACGGATGAGGAGGCTTCCGGGGGCACGCCAAATACCCCCCGAGATGGAGGACCGTGCCAGTCCGTCCACCTCGGAGAGTGCTACGGATTTCTCCTGTCCCTTGTTTCGGCCATCAGAGAACCAGGAATCACCGCTATTCTCTTCGGATTCGGACGCGAGAAATGACGAGGGTCGAACGAGTGATGAGCAGGCAGACGAGAATGAAGAACATACTTCACATGGTAGCTCCCCGGGCCAGTCTCGAGATTGATCGGCTACAGGTATATGAGATTTTTTCTTGAAACTTTCTATGTATACGTAATCCCTGCAGAAATACTAATTAATAACGGTAGGTAGGAATTTAAAAGGTAGTTATATGTATGGATGGGGGCAAATAGTGAAGATTTAAACAGGGGCAATATGGCAACCGTATGGTCAGGAAAGTGAATATAAGAGCAGGACCCGCCGTGAGGGCGTTTTGGAAGTTGTTAGGACCTCGACTTACCTTAAATAATGTGACAAAGGTCGTGCGGGGCAGTCGATATGATTATATCGGCATTCAGGTATTAAAATGCACCAAAGTTTCAAGGTTAAGAGTGCTCAGGTGGGAGCAATTTCATGATGGGTGACCCCCTGAGAAGTATGCAAACAATCTATAAATTGAGACATGACAGACAGATGAGTAAGTAAAGTAACATAAGGGAAACTATAGTATATGGGATGGTTAGGGACTATAAGAAGTCGCACAAGACGAAGCAGACTAGATTGGTGGAGAGATTGGAAGTTCTAGCATAATGATATGTGGAAAAGAAAGAGAGTGAGTAGACGGAAAACAAAAAAAAAAATCGGAAGGAAGGTGAAGAATATGGCATAAACGAAAATTTTATGAAAGGATTACTGGTATATAAGGAAACCCTTAAAAGGGAGGGGAGAACATATTATGAGTCTCAAGATCAAAGGAAGGAAACTTATTAGCTTGGGGCCAGAATTTAAACCATACCGGCCTATGAAGAGACGAATGTGAAAGTAGGCAGCCCAAAGTAAATTGGGGTGTGGAAAGTGGTTAGAAACCCCATACGAGTCATGTAGGCCGAGACGGACTAAATTAACAGAGAAAGGGAAGGCCTGATAACAGAAAACTTTGAGGTTGAAAGAGAAAAGTACAGATGTCACAGGGTGAGACCGATATTGAGTCCACACTAGCTAAGGCAAGAAATCCCTGGTGTGGCGATGTACGGGAACATGTCTAGTGAGGGGATAGACGCGACAGACGCCATGAAGAAGGGATTACAACCGTAAAGATCGCGGAAGGCAACCTAAGCTCCTAAGATGGATATGCTAAGCGACATGAGGTATCCACAAAAGAGACCTCCCCGAAGTATTATACTACGCTACGAGGCCAGTTTAACATTCGAGGACGAATGTTCCAAAGGGGGGGAGGATGTTATATCCCGCATTTCGAATAATCGTATAATTCAGGACAATCGCGGGAAGACAACAAGCAAGGCCATATTTTATTTTGTTTGACATGTGAGTTTCTTATGAAAAATTTAGAAGTGGAATTAATGAGAAAGGTCAAGGGCATAAAGGGAAATTCGCAATATGACTCGTGGGAATATGGAAGAAAGACGAAGGGAAAATTTGGAAGTTGGAAAAATACCTTTCATGAATTACAAGAACTAGCCAATATAATTGGGCTTGAAAATTTGCAAGAAAATAAAAGGCCCAACCGGCCATGGGCATGGGCTAGGCCCATGTTGAATTAATTCATGAGATTAAATAGATGACTAAGTCATCTTTATCTCACAAGTCTCTAGAGCTTTCAAGAAAGTAAGAACAAGAGAAAGAGAGAGTAAAGTTGAAGGCCATTTCGGCCAAGTGCAAATCAACAAGAAACATTGACAAAAATTCCTTCAAAAATCATTTCCTACCAAGTAGAGGGTCCTTAACAAAGTGGAGTTGTTGTTGGAGCAAGAAGAATTCATAATCATACAAGTTGCCAAGTTGTAGTCAAGTGAGGAGTTGAAGAGGAAAGGTGAGTTTTAATCCTGTTTATGTGTTATGAATGGCTTATATGTGTTGTAGTATGCTAAAATGGATGAAATTCATGAAGGAAAGGAATATTGTGTGTGGCCGTGCATGTATGTGTATGTAGGAACTATGTTTTAATTATTTCATCTAGTATTTGGTTGTTATTGTTGTGAATGTTATGTGGAAAATGGAAGTTGAATGGTTTTGGAGAGGTTATAGTTGTGAATGCATGATGGGGCCGTGTGTGTGTGCATGGTATATGGCCGTGAGGTTATGGTGTAGTGTGGAAGAAAATGAGTTAAGTTTATTTAGTATTTTGGTTGTTGTTGTGTTGTGGATGCTTTGTTGTTAATGAATGCTTAATAATCCTAGTGGAGTTGTAGAAGTTGGAGACTTATTTTAGAAGTTTATGCACATTGAAAATAATGTTCTTGTATGGATGGTATGTAATGATATTAGTATGATGTTGTTGGAATGTGTATTATAAGGTTGTTGTTGTTTTATTGAAATTGGAAAGTCTTGAAGGAAGTAGAATGCTAATTGAAGTGTTGGAATGTACTTTGAGTTGAATATGGAAATTGCTAGTGTGGTTGTTGAGTTATGTTGATAGTTTGGCCGGGTTTGAATTCCCGGATTGTGATTGATTAAATTTGGCTAAGTTGAATGTCGAGGATGGTGTATTTACAGAGGAAATGCTGCCGAAATTTCGGTAGCCAAGTGTTTCCTTAAGATTCTAACTCTAAGTATCCTAATAAGAGTTTTGGTAAACATGACCAAATTGCAGATTTTGACGAGATTGCAACGTGAATTTGGAGTAGCAAAAGGAGCGGAAAGAGGTATGTAAGGGTTCACCCTTCTTTCTATGGCATGTCTTAGATGTAATAAGTCGGGTACGAGCCTCGGGGACAACCCTAGTCCCCGGAATCCGCACCTAAAGTTTTCCACTTTTTGTTCAATAGAATTGAACTAGAAAGTGTGCAAATGATGGAAAGACCTCTTAATCCCTTAGAACTTGCATAAGTGGGACCCGATTACCCTAGAACCCTCACAAGTAATGACATGACACGTAACATATGTAAATCATATACGCCACCCCATCCGGCCCGAGGTGGGCCCGTTACTCTTAGAATTTCCTTACAGTCTTGCTTGACTTACTTGAAGTGAATCCAAAGGGAACCCTTGATCCCGATTTCGTTACCCAATGATAAGTACTATGACTCCTCTAACGAGGGCACCTCCATGACGATAATGATAACAATGATGTTAGATAAGAGGATATGCCTATGATACGTACTACTGGAACGACTCTATGACTAAGATGACTAAGCTAAGTATCTTATGTAAACATGAAGATGATAAACTAATTTTTGAATCCATTTATATTTCCTAGCTATGACTTTATTTTCTAAAGATTTCAAAGTCTATGAATTGTCATCTATGATGCCCACGATTTCATTCTACGTTTACTTTAATATTATTCTTCGTTGATAGTCTAACCTTAAAATACTCGTTCCTTCAAGGTGAGACAAAGCGATCACGAGTATTCTATAATGTAATCGGAGGTTACCTACTTTATGTCACTCCGATAGACGTAACTTTCTTTGGACTCCCGTGCATGCTGGTTATATGATACAGGGATATGTGTATGGACATGTATATGTATATAGGACAAGTAAATGTACACGTATATGTATATGGGGAAAGGGGAAGGGCCACTGTTATATCACCACCTGATTCAGCTGGATTTCATCCTGGACGCGGGATGCCCGGACGCGGGATATGGGAGAGCCGTACGCGGCGTCTGTATATATATGATGTATGATATATATGATATGCTGTGTTGGGACACCGTTGGGGAGGGGGGTTGGGAGAGCCGATGTATTCGGCGTCTGTAAATGTGAGTAAAAGATACCGTTTACTGAATTGTACTGTTTTCTGTATACGAGAATAAGGGACACCGTGTTTTGAAAAAGGGGCAATGCTATGACATGATACGCTATGCCAAGATATACTATGATATGAGATGCTACGACATGACGTGATACGACACGCTATGATAGAGCAGCACATAATATGATAAAATATGACACGATATAAATCCTATTTTCTGTGTCTACGAGAAAGAAATGTCTCAAAGAGAAAAGGACAAGCCTACATGATAGCCGGCCTGAAACAGAGGCCTTCCCACGTACAGGTTACTTTCCTGCCCCGTTATATGTCCTATGACCCCATGATATTGTTAATCGTACTCTATGTTACTGTTTATATTATCTTTTATGCCTTACATACTCGGTACACTATTCGTACTGACGTCCCTTCTTGTGGACGCTGCGTTTCATGCCGCGCAGGTCAGCATACAGGTGGACGTGATCCTTAGAAGCTCTACCAGCCACACTTGACAGCGCTCCAGTTGTTTCGGAGCCTCACTCCAGCGGTACTATTTTGTGTATGTACATTCGGGCACGACAGTACTCGGCCCTTTCTATGTATAAGTGTACTATGTCTAGAGGCTCGTAGATAGATATGCGCAGTCAGCTATGTACAGTTAGATTTGTTGTATTTTGAAGTGTTCGCGTCCCGGTATAACGCGATAGCGGAAAGCTTACTACTTATGTTTATGGTGACGCTGCTAATGTTAATGTTCAGAAAGGAAAAAAAAATATATGGCTCTGTTTACACAGCTTGCCATGAGGTAAAGGTAATATGATAGATAAGGAGTGCTCGGTACAAGTATCGGGTACCCGTCGTGGCTCTAGTTGGGTCGTGACACGAGGTATCCCTACAATAAAATCCATATTGATCACTTCCCATTTCTAAGTTGGAATCTCTATTGCTTGCAATAATCCTCCTGGCTTTTGATGCTCGATCTTCACTTGATGGCAATTTGGACTTTGAGCTACAAATTCTGCTATGTCTTTCTTCATTCCATCCCACCAATACATTAGCTTAAGATCGTGATACATCTTTATCGCCCCTGGGTGAATAGAATACCAAGAATAATGAGCTTCTTCCATAATCTGACGCGGTAGTTCGGCAACATTCGGAACACATAGCCTGTCTCGGTACCTAAGAATTCCATCTATAGAAATTTCAAATGGAGAATTCTCCTTCTCATGAAATGTATCTCTATAATGGCTCAATTGTGGATCTTCATATTGAAGTTCTTTCACCTCCATATCTAAGGATGAAACAGTTGGATTGCTAATATCAATTCCTGTATTGCCTGAATCAATTAGGCGAACTCCGAGACTGGCCAGTTGGTGGAGCCCACAAATTAATTCCTTCTTTTCCGGAGGTACCTCACACAGACTACCCATTTATTTTCGGCTAAGTGTGTTAGCTACTACATTCGCTTTTCCGGGGTGGTATAAAATACTCACGTCATAATCTTTCAACAATTCTAGCCACCGTCTCGGTTGAAGATTCAGCTCCTTCTGTTTGAATATATACTGGAGACTCTTGTGATCTGTATAAATATCAACATGAATGCCATAAAAATAGTGTCTCCATATCTTTAGTGCATGAATAACCGCAGCCAATTCAAGATCATGAGTTGGATAGTTCTTCTCATGTTTTCGCAACTGCCTTGAAGCATAGGCAATGACTTTTCCGTGCTGCATCAACACTGCTACACCTCGCATTCTCAAAGCACGAGCATGACACGTACTTCACCATATTAATGGAGTATCGGAGACATTCCATGAAGGTTTGGAAGGTACAGGCCATGGGAAGTTCGTAACAGTGAAGTAAAGGATGAATTACGATCTCGTAAGTCGTAATCGGGAAGGACAATCTTGAAACCAAACGACATGACCATTATCAATATCATTAATGATAAATATCATGTATGGATAGTTTTAGAAGATTCCGGGACCAAGCAAAGCGAAGAAAATAAGTTTGTCGAAAATTTGAAAAAAAAGTTTGCAGAATTCTGGACAGAATTTTGGGTCAACTTTGGAGGGGTATATCTCCGTGTATATGAGGAGTTTTAAGGTGTTTCAAAAGCCTAAAATGAAGTTCATCGAGTCTAGTTTCCAAGGTAAATAACCGTGCGTCAATCTGACATCGGAGCAGGGAGTTATGGGCATTTTAAAATGGACAGTCAGAGGAACCCGAACCTGGGCGGGAATCCGAAAAATCCACTTAAAAGCCCTAACCTCTCCACACCTCTCTAGAATTTTCCTCACTTCTCTCTCCACTACAAGAATATTCTTGAAGGATCTCCACCATTCCAAAACATTATATACCATCACAAAAGAGGATTAAACTCCAAAGCCCCAAGCTAAGTCATGGAGAAGGATTGTTCTAGTCTCCACTTAATGTTGTGATCAATTTGGTCTTGGAAGAAGTTGAGTGGAGTGAAGTTCTTCTAGTGTAAAGTATGTTCTCCATCTTATTTCTCATTATTAAGTTGATTTGGAGGTATAGCAAGTCCTATAAAAGAAGAGAATCATAGTATAGAAGTTGCAAATTATTAAAGTGAAGATGATGACTATGGAATGAATTTGAAAGGAGATTTTTGATTAATTTGAGATTAAATTGGATATAATTCATTGATTATGGTATTGTGGATATTGTTATGGTTAGTTGAGAAATTTGGAAAACATCGTGTGGGATGTTTTATGAAGCCTATTGGTGTTGGTAATATTGTTGTGATGTTGGTATTGTTGTTGTTGTTGTTGTTGTTGTTGGTTGTTGGATTGTGATTTCGGGCTAGGCATATAAGCAGGGGAGGTGCTGCCCGAATTTCGGCAGATTTTAAATGGAATTAAATTGAAGGCTTAAGATGAGCATATGACATTGAGCCTAATAATAGTATGAATGGTTTATATGTAGATTTACGAGCTTGGAAGGATAAACGTTGAACGATTAAGGCGACCGAAAGGTATGTTAAGGCTCGTCCCTTTCTTTCAAAGGCATGATTCCTAGGGTATGATTCCATAAGTGTTTCCATAACCTCCTTGATTTCAAAAGCTAGAAGTTTATGACTCTCAAAAGCTTCTTATGATGTTAAAAACATGAGAATGTTTTTATGAGGATTACGTTGAGGATGATTTTATGCTTAAAGGTTTCAAGTACGATTTCAACGATGATATGAAAATGTTAAGCTATTTCATGATTTTCTCGATTTATTTCATTGTTGATGATCTCACCTTATAAATTGTTCCCTTCAAGGTGGGATAGAGCGATAGTTTTTATTTGAACTCGTACGCATGCCATGAGTATAATATATGTGTATGGCTATTTTGGGACATTACAGAGTTCTACTATTCCATTTTGATTATGCACTGCACTCATTTTCATTATTCATGTACCTATATAAGGCACAGTTGACAGGGGTGACGCTGTGACCTTTGTTATGTATATATAAGGCACAGTTGACAGGGGGTGACACTATGACCTTTGTTATGTATATATAAGGCACAGTTGACAAGGGGTGACGCTGTGACCTTTGTTATGTATATATATGGCACAGTTGACAGGGGGTGACGCTGTGACCTTTGTTGTGATGTGTATATGTATGGCACAGTTGACAGGAGGTGACACTGTGGCCTTTGTTGTGATGTGTATATGTATGGCATAGTTGACAGGGGGTGACGCTGTGGCCTTTCTTGTGATGTGTATATGTATGGCACGGTTGACAGGGGGTGACGCTGTGGCCTTTGTTGTGATGTGTATATATATGGCACAATTGATAGGGGTGACGTTGTGCCCTATGTGACGATGTGGATTATGTTGTGGCATTTCTATAGATATATGTGTTTTCTTTGATATAGCTGTACCGATGCATTTATTTTGCCCATCCATTGACATGGTTCAAATGTTTTCCAGGATTTTATGTATATGTTAATTTCATGCCTTACATACTCAGTACACTATTTGTACTGACCCTCTTTCTTCGGGGGCTGGGTTTCATGCCCGCAGGTACAGACCCTCAGTTTGGTGATCCCCCAGTTTAGGACTTCAGCTCAGCTGCTTGGAGGGCTCTAGTGTTCCGGAGCTCGAGTCTTTTTGGTACAGATCCTTGATAATAGGATTTGTTATACTCTTAGAGGTCTGTAGACATGTGTGGGTTGCATATATACGGTTTGATCAGCTATGCAAATGTAGTTCATTATGGATATTCCCATGCGTAGTGGCAGCCTTATCGGCTTGCATATATTGTTATTTTTTGTTAGCTGTGGCTTCTCAAGAGACAGGTTCGTTTTGATGTATGATATGATGAGTTTACATCGTGCTTTTTACATATTGCCATATTGTTTCCAGTTTCGGTCTGATCATATCGAGCAGGTTCGTATACGGGTGTCCAATTCGGACACTAGTCATGGCCTATCGGTTTGGGTCGTGACAAACACACATTCTAGCCCAACGCCATAGGCATCAAAATATACAACATAACCATCTGGCCCTTCTGGGAGTGTCAAGACTGGGGCTGAAGTTAATCTATCCTTCAATTCCTGTAAACTGCGTTCGCAAGCATCCGTCCACTGAAATTTTGTTGATTTCTGAGTTAACTTCGTTAATGGTGCTGACATAGAAGAAAACCCTTCCACAAATCTCCTATAGTAATCTGCCAACCCCAGAAAACTACGAACTTCTGTTGGCGTTGTAGGCCTTGGCCAAGTCTTCACAACTTCAATTTTCTGAGTATCAACTTGAATACCATTAGTTGAAATGATATGGCCCAGAAAAGTCACAGAATTTAGCCAAAACTCGCATTTCGAGAATTTTGCATACAACTTTCGAGTCCGAAGAATTCCATGGACAATATGCAAATGATCTGCATGCTCTGATTTTGTCCGAGAGTATACCAGAATATCGTCAATAAACATGATCACGAACAGGTCCAAGAGAGGCCTAAATACATTATTCATTAGATTCATAAACACTGTCGGAGCATTAGTTAACCCAAATGACATCACCCGGAATTCATAATGGCCATATCTCGTTCTGAAAGCTGTTTTAGGAAAATCTTTCTTTCTCACAAATAGAATGGGTGTTCCCCATGGTGATGAACTGGGCCTAATAAATCCCTTCTCGAGCAAACCCTTCAGTTGTGCCTTTAGCTCTTTCAATTCTACAGGAGCCATTCGGTAAGGAGGAATAGAGATAGGCTTGGTGTCCGGTAACACGTCAATAGCGAAATCAATTTCTCATTCCGAAGGAATACCTGGGAGTTCATCTGAAAATACATCCAAAAATTCATTCACTACTAGGATGGATTGAAAAGTCGGTGGCTTTACTTCGGTGTCATGAACTCGGACTAGGTGATAAATGTAGCCCTTTGCTATCATCTTCCTTGCCTTAAGGTAGGAAATAAACCTAACTCTTGGAGATTCTGTATTACCTTTCCATTCGAGCATGGGCTCTCCCAGAAATTGGAATCTAACCACTTTCATTCGGCAGTCGACATTGGCATAACAAGAGGCCAACCAATCCATACCCATTATCACATCAAAAGCTAACATTTCCAGCTCAACTAGATCAACTTTAGTCTGACGACCACGCACCACAATTATGCAGTTCTTGTATACTTGTCTACCTATTACGGGATCGCAAACTGGAGTAGATACCTCAAATTGACTGCCATTTAAGAGTGATATAATGCATGCTATCTTACTTCATAAACATCATCATATCACGTATATGTACATATACATACATACACACACACACATATATATATATATATATATATATATATATATATATATATATATATATATAAGATGCCCGACCATATAGGAGCTAAACATCTCATGCCACCCACTAGTGTTGTCTGCCCATGCCATCTAGACATGGTGTATACGCTGCCCGCCTTAGCGGTGTCTGCCAGGCCATATAGGCGCGGTGTGATACCATCATCATATAATTATCATGAATCAGGCATAGAAACTCAACACAAACTGTGAATCCACCGGGGTGACGTAAGGTCGTGAACCCCCGATCCCATTATAGAGTATTCATAAGCATTCTGCCTCACCTTGAAGGAATTAACATGATAAGGTGAGTGTAACAACAAAAAGCCACATCAAAGGGGTCATATAAGGATCATTAGCTTTATGGAAATATCATATCATGAACTTTAGGATCTTTAAACTTAGGCTCATCATCATCATTATCGTACTCATAACGTATCTCTTATCTTTATCTCATATGAAGCTCTTTATCAACATTGACTCATAGTTTTCTGGATGTAGGAAAGTCATGAAGAGATAGGGAAAATCATGTCATGAGAATCATGCCTTAGAAAGAAGGGACTAGACTCACATACCTTTTCGTTTAGCTACTCTGTCGCTTGAACGTTCCCCTCCAATATTCACGTTTCTACCTTCAAGAGAGTTCATACTAATAATAGATAATCGGTAACATAAGCATGTTTGAGCTAAAGCTAGAGAAAATTGGGCAGCATCTCCTTTGTTTATCCAACTTTCTCCATATCATATATCAACTCCCAAACATCACTAACAATATTCACAATATCATATCCAACAATACTCATCAACCATACATTATTCGATCCTCCTACTTCCATTTCAAGGGCATTCATAACCATGGTCATAATATAACATTTCATTCATCCTCATATCATGTTTCTCCCATGTTATTAATATCATTTATAACATAATTATAATCACAACATATCAAGAATCATAATTCATATTAATCTACTACTCACAAATGCCACTAATCTCATATTTGTAACCCATTTCTATTTCCTTCCATAATCCAAGTCTTTCAACCCTTCAATAGTCTAAATAGCATGGAAGAATCATAAAACTTACCTTTTATTATGTAGGAGCATGTTTGGATGGAAATACATCACTTGAGGAAAAACCCTAGCTTCAATCCAAGAGATTTCTTGACTTCAAACAACCCTCAATAGCTTCCTTACACTTGATTCTCTTGGTTTGATGAAGTTGATCCTTAATTTCCCTTGGATTCTTGTGGATGAAGTTTGGAGAGAGTTCTAGAGGGTTCTTGAGGTGTGGGGAGAAAATGAGAAGATGGGAAATGAAAATAATGAACTTCGGTCCCTTATTTAAAACTTAAAATTCTGTCCCAACAAAATTATACGGACACACATACAGTCCGTACAATTTATACGGTCCGTATGCGTGACCGTACATTTGTCCCAGTTGAGGATCCAATTCTAGACAGCTTATACATATACGGCCAGTATCTTTTATACGGTATGTATAAAGGGCCGTATGATTCTCAGTTCTCCAAAACATGTCCTCAACGACTCGTTTGATCTCCCATCCTCATGGAACCTTCTTAACACTTGTTTAGCACTTCATTAGCAATCTAAGGGGCATCATAACTCTTCTTTAAGACATCATTAGGTCAACATTAATTCGGTACTTGTAAATCTTTTCCGAAACACTATGTATACTTCGCCTTTCTTGACGAACTTTCTTCTCTTGCCTAAAACGTCTTTGGAATATTAATGGGAACCGTTAAGTACTACTTCTTACTTGTGGAAACATCCTATACTTCTTTTCCTGCGTTAATCCATTCACTGTGCAATGACATGAATTTTTCCGATATGTAACACTAAGTATGGGAAACTTTTTTTTTTAATCATGTGGTTGATCCTGTTGAGTTAAACCATGTTCCACTATATTACTCCTATCTTATGGTAACTTCTATGGGATCTAGTGCCTTGAAATATCATGCTTGGTTTTATGTAAGACTTGATCACTAAAAATATCCATTTGATTAATCTGTGCACTTTGTCTGAAATTAGGAATCTCTTGTTTAGTTAAGAATGGTATTTGTCTATTGCTTTTTATTGGTCTAAAACTGGCTGCACATCATTCCTAATTAACTTTAAAGCTAAAATAGTACATAAGTCTCTTTGGGGTTTTGTTAAGACTGAGACTGCACCTTTAAGGACTATAATGACCTGCCTAAAAGTGACCAAGATCTTTTAACTCCCTTGGGTAATTGTGTGTATGCTATGAGGCCCAAGCTGTCAGGTTGGTCAATTTCTTTCATATTTAAAAAATCCCAGAATGTGTTTCAAGTATTGTAATCCAAATTAGGTTTTTTTTTAAAGACCTACTTTCATAATCTGTGAAGCTTATTTGTTAAGAGTCCTGTGCTTGGTGAGATGTGATGAAAGGATGATATGTTGATATTTTTTTAAACTAATTACAAGTTGTCTTATGAAACAGTCCTGTGTAGGGCATGTCTTAACTTGCAATAGCTATAGCATTATCATTGTTTCTTGGTTTTAAAATGACTTTAAAACCTGCTATCTTGCTTGTCTCTGCTCTTGTCTTGCAATTTTGTATACTTCTTTTCCTCTGTCTGTGTCTGATTAAAATAACTATTTACAAAAAGTGGATTTAAGGATAGTGTATAGTGAGTGTGTGATCATGGACTTGAAAGACTAAGTTGTCAAGAGGCTGTCACTTGATGTTGAGTAATTATGGGTGTGACTTAACTAGAGTAAGGGATAAGAGTGATGAAGCTTGGAGTTTTCTAGTCAAAATGCAGCCTAATCTCCCTTGTCCTAGACTACTAGGGTTCCCCTATATGAACTTACATCCTATGGCATCCTTGGAGTAAAAAGAGAGTGGGAATATTTGTAATCACATATTTTCTTGACATTTGCCTTGCATATCCCTCCCCTCCTTGATTCTGTTGGACTTTGCTTAATTGAAACCTCTATGTTTGAAGGTCTATCATCTTTTTACCATCTGCTCTGTATGATTATTTGTTTTTTTCTCAATAATGAATGAAGGGATATACCTGGATGTACAAGGTATACTGAAACTCTATACACCTCACAATTGTATAGAGGTTAGTATATCCAGTATAGATGATGTGTATCACTACTACAAACCTTTTGGCATTAATTAATATTGTACTAGTTTGAGGGAGAGTTTGGGGCCAGTTCCTTTCATATTAATGGTTGGGCCTTCTCTTATAACTAAGTATAATTCGTGGTTGACCCAGTTTGTGTATTTTTGAAACTACTTGGGCTTAAGGTTTTTCCTCACTATTATTTAATTTGGGCCTACTGTCTCTTAAAGGTGTTACACTATTAAATTTTGTCATACATTCGACTGGTTGTATATTATGTGTGTGGTGTAGCTAGTTTTTATGGTAAGCTTTGCATACAAATATTGATACCTTCTATCTTATATACCATAAGCTTAACACATAAATGGAGTGGCTTAGTAGCACTCAAGGATTAAGCTTAAGCCTTTCCTGGTGTCTGCCATGCCTGGGGTTCCTAGAAACCCCTTGGATTTTGTGCGGCATCAGGAACAAGAGGGTGAAATATTTCCTTTTTGGGCTATTTTAGTATCTTTATGGGTGTGTATACCTATGGTATATTTGCTTGAAGTAGTGTATATTATGGCATTGGCTATCTTTATTTCAAGAGAGATGATCTTGTGGGCTTTTCTATTTGTTTTCGATGTTTGGGTCTGTTTCTATGCTATCTTGATCTTTATGGGCCTTGGGTTACTAGCAGTTATGGGCTTGTTTTCATATTGTTCCTAGTCTATACATGTACATCTATCCTAGTTCCTAGGCTGTTAAATGATGTATAACTTAGAACAGAATGTTTCATATATTATACAAGTCCCTTTTATTTTTATCTCAAATTAGACATGTCCTAATCCATATCCCTTTTATTTTGCTTGCATGAAATACCATTGCTTGGGTGACTTCCATTTGCATAAACCCATTGGGCTGAGGGCCCAATGACTTATTCTTGATCGAGTCCATCAAAAAATAAATAGGAAGGGAAGCTAAATTATTTGAAGGCCCAACTATGGGTGAAAATAGTCTACAGGTGGGCTTGGTAGGCCCACCAGCCTGAGTTTCTTCCTTTAGTTTCATACCTGTTTATGTATGTGTACATGTAAAAACTGTTGCAAGAATATTGGAACCCAATGCATGTGTAGAACCTAGGAAATCAACGTTTAGTGCTTTAGGAAAGTCGTTAAACGTTTTTTCTAAAACTAGGATAACAATCAAATTTTCACGTGGTAAATCAAACTTAGATTAATTCTTCAAATTATTTTAAGTGACACTTCTTGCGGTACAAAATGCAAAAGAAATGGGATTTTTGTTAAGTTCACAAAAGGCAAAGGGGAGTAATGACTAATGTTTCTTCAAAAAATGTGAAACTTTGGGACATCATTTGTGATTCTAAAAAGGAAGTTGTTTGACATTTTTCTGGAATTAAAACTGTGTTGAAACAAGTTCTTGGCAAACTCAAGGAATTGTTTTTGGTTTGGACGTCTTGAAAGATAAAGAATTGGTACCTTTTTTTTTTACTGGAAATGGGCTGTGAGTTTAACAAAAAATCTGATAAGGAAACAAAGATTGATTTGGGCCTGGAAGCCCAAAACCAAATAGATTGAAGACAAAGAAAAATACACTTGGACCAAATTGAGGTATGATGGATTTTTGGACTTTGGAAACGGTTGGATTTTATGGGCTTCAAAAAGATAAAATTTGGACCTAAAGAGATTTTCTTTTTACGTATACCTATATATATATATATATATGTGTGTGCGTGTGTGTGTGTGTGTGTGTGTGTGTGTGTATAAATATAGGAGAAGACTCCATATTTATTTTAATATATTCTCCTATATATATAAATATATAAGAATATATATATATATATATATATATATATATATATATATGTGTGTGTGTGTGTGTGTGTGTGTGTGTGTGTGTATAAATATAGGAGAATACTCCATATTTTCTTATAAAAAATAAAAACCCGTAAGAACTAAACTCATCTTATTAGGACTAGAATAGTAGCAATCTACTCGGGAGAAATTCCGGGTGTGTCTTAGTCCAGCAATAAAATGAATTGAACACTTACGTGGATTTTGAAACCCAAAAACCCCTCTTTCAAGGGAAATTTTTGCCAATTGTTTTCTTGAAATTATGGTATAGATATGAATGACATTTTTGCGAAAAATCAAAACATTTTTAAACAAATAAGTACATTGATCACACATTGAAGCTCGTAGGTCAACCATATTTTACGAATCTTTAATACTAGGGTGCGTAAAACCTTCCCTAGGGTTTCACCAGAACCCTTACCTCGAACTTTGGTACCAAAAGATTTCTCTCTTGCTTGAAAAAATCTTTTTACCCGATTTTTCTAGATTTCCTTTAATAAATTATGTGGCGACACTAAAAACACTAAAATCCATTTAGAGCACCAATAACCTTGTAGTAACTTTTATGCCTTACCCGCGTAAAAGCGAACCGTAACATACCTTATTTTGACCCCACTCCCTAAATAACTCCCAGAATAGTTCCCAAGAACCCTTGAGGCCAATTTTCTAAGGCCAGGTCACTACTCCTTCATCAACGTAACTTTCAACCATTAATTTTATTCGTTCTTCAATCATGATAATCTCTAGCATCATTAAAAGCTTGTTAATGGAAATTTTGGATAGGCATGTTCGAAAGTTGAGGTCGAAAGAGATTGCTTTTGTGAAGGTGCAATGGAAGCAGCGCCTAATTGAGGAGGCTACTTGGGAAACTGAGTTCGACATGCGTAGCCGATATCCTCAGTTGTTTACTGATTCAGGTATCTTCCCGATTCTTTTTCTTTATTTCCTCGAGAACGAGCGATCGTTCAATTGGTATCTGATGTAACGACCCGTTTGGTCGTTATAGTCTTTTCGGCATTTTTGCCCTTTCTCAAGCATTGTTTAGCTCTCTTTTGACCCGAGGGGACAGTTGACGCACTTCTCGAGGTGTCTAGATCGGATTCGGACAACTTTTATGAAATATAGGCTTAAAGTGAAAAATAGTTGACCCGTTGACTTTTGGGTAAACAGACTTTTTTTAGAAATCTGTCAATTTCGGGAGGTCCGGATGGTCGTTTATGACTTGTGTGTATATCTGGTTATGTTCCCAATGCACTCGTATGCATTTTGGGACTTGGGTTGGGAAATAGAAATGAGGTATCGGGGGTTGGCTCGGTCAACGAGACCTCCGTTGGGAATTCCGAGGCCACGAGCGCGTTCGTAGCGTAATTTTGTGTGGATCTGTGTTTGTGGTTTGTGAGCAGGTGGCCTCGGGAATGGCTCATAATTTCAATTGAGACTTAGAAAAATTAGAGGAATTCTGGTACCTGGTGCCCGATATGGCGGTACCAGTGCCGTCCCAGCGGCACCGCTGTTGCGGTGTATTAACCGCTGGGGTGGCCATGTGTATCTTGGCCAGACTGCCATGGCGGCCTGATGGGCGCTGTAGTGGTACCCCGTTGCGGCCCCGTTACCGCCGTGACAGTAACGGGCTTGTTATTTCATTAAGTGTGATTTAAATAAGCCTTTAGACCCTCATTTATTTCCACTTCGAAATTAGAGCTTTAGGGGCTGTTCTTGGAGATATTTGGAGAATATTCTTAGAGGTAAACCTTGCTAATCCCTTTACTATTCCATTGATCCTAATCATCATAGATTCCCCCTTTCCTTTAATAATCCCTTAGTAATGGAAGATAGAAGAGGGTTTTGATGAACATTTTGTCTAGGCTTATTAATGATGAAATTGATGAGGTTTATGTTAGATTTTGATGAATCTAAGCTTGTTAATCATATATCTTCCATTTATAGTGTTGAATTTCGGAATCAAAGAGTTAGGGTTTATACCCAAATTAGGGGTTTTGCTTCAAATTGAAATTGGGTAAATCTATGAGTTAATTTAGCAATTAGTTGTTGGGTTATGATCACCTAGTGCTTAATTTGATATTTTGCTTCTGAATTTTCTATTTTGCCCTTGTGGGCCCGTTTCCCCAATTTCTAGGGTTAATTTGACCTAAATTGAATGGTAGCAATATTAGTATCATTCTTCATGATTTCTAATCTAGATTTTGATTATGCTTCGACTACTTTTGTTCTAAGGTTCAGCGGAAGGGAAAGGTGATAGAGTGATTTGTTGGTGTTGTTGTTCGGCCATCCAGGTAGGTTATGGCTTATCCTTGGTGAGACTCCGTATAGCGGAGCACATATTTAGAATATATTGCTGGAGAAAGCATGTGAACCTTCGGGTATGAAGTTGGGTTGGATATTGCCTTAGGTTAGGCCTGTTGTGTGTTTGGGGCTAGCCACCCCGTTATGTTGTGATTTGATTGTTCTATTATGTTGGCTTGACGCCATGAGTTGTTGATAGATGTTGGATTCTATTTTATCATCTTGATTACCATATTGTTGGCGTACCCACTGTTCGTACTTGTGATTCGATTATATTATTAGCATACCCATTGTTGGTATTTGTGATTCGGATATATTGTTGGTACACACATTGTTGGTACTTGTGATGTCACATGGTTATTTATGTTGATACATGTATTGCACGCACTCTCATTTTCATGATACACTATTAAGATACTGATGATATTTGATGAAACCCCTTGATGAGCTGGGCTCGATTTTACTTGAGTGGCATGAGATGGCCGATATTCGATGTTAGTCCCATAATCGTTGATTGAGTGGCCGATATCCGATGTTAGTTCCGGAATCATTGATTGAGTGAGTACATGGACTCTGCAAGCTCCCAGAGTGGTGCCGGTGAGAAACCCCCGTGGGCAAAGATCTGGGGTCCTGTCTGTCTGTTGGGCAAAGATCCGAGACGGGTGACACTTAGACTTCGCGAGGCACACTGGGTTGTGCTACCGAGATGTCGATATTTTCATCCGAAGTACCTGTGTACACAACATTTGCATGGCATTGCATTGCATTCATACATTATTTGTCATGACCTCACTAGAGGCCGTGACGCGTACCTGATACTACTATACCGGGTACCTCTTATCTCGCATTCTATTCTTACTACTGAGTGGGCCATATGGACGATACAGTCATATATTACTCAACATAGTCATCAACAGCATACTCGTAAACGAATGTCAATAATCTTTACAAAAATATTATACAACAACAAGGACGAACAAGATCGTGAAACATCTGACTGCACACGTCTGTCTACGAGCCTCTAAATAAGATACATATATCCATAAGTAGGGACCGGGTTCCACCGTGCCCAAATATGTACACAAGAGTAGTACCGATAAACTGAAGCTCCGGAACAACTGGAACGCTCTTAATGTGCCGCTGGTGGAACTCGTAGGGATCAGGCGCGTCTACCTGTTTACCTGCGGGCATGAACGCAGCGTCCACGAGAAGGGACGCCAGTACGAGCAATGTACTGAGTATGTAAGGCATGGGTAATAACATATTAAAGGATACAAAGCATGAATAGTAACATGACGGAAATATAGAGCATATCATGAGATAAAAGAGTAACCTGTACATCTGAGTGCCTTTTAGGCGGGTACCATGCATGCTTAGTGCTACGGAACGTGCAGCCCGATCCACATATATACATATATACATATATCCATAGTAATGCTTTCTTTGAAAAACATTTCTTGTTCATGTATACAGAAAATAGAACATATCATATTGTCGAGGAACGTCGGCTCTGATCCATTTAGCCACATATATCCCGCGTCCGGGCATCCCACGTCCGGGATGGTATCATGTCATACAATACCAACTGATCAGGTGGATACGCGTCTATAGCGCTCTGGCCCTTTTTCCCATATACATATACATGTATCATGTTCATGTATCATGTACATATATCATGTTCATGTATCATATACACATATCATATAAGCAGCATGCAGGAGAGTCCAAGGAATGTTATGTCTCTATCGGAGTGATGTAAGGTCGGTAACCTCCGATTACGTTATGGAACAATCATGATCGTCATGTTTCACCTTGAAGGAACAATTATTATAAGGTGAGACTATCAATGAGAAATATCCTCAAGAGAAAACATAGAATAAGGTCATAAATCTAATAAGGTGTCCATTAATATACTTTGGAATCTTTTAAAAAAAAAATAGTCACCATCCATGAATAAATTGAGAAATCAAGAAATAGCTCAACATTCTTATATCGTAATTAAAATCATAATCTTGGAACCTTTAAACACAGAATCATCATCATCATAATCATCATAGGCAAATTTTGCTCATCTTTGACATCATCGTTGTCATTGTAAAACATATCCACCATTGTTGTCATAAAAGCTTACGGAGTCATAAACCTCTGTTTTGGAAAAATACAGACATTTTGGAAAGCAATTACGGGTTATCGGAAAAGGAATCATGCCTTGGAATCATAAACATCTAACTTTTGGGAATAAGGAGGCTATGAAAACATTTATGGAATTATAATCATAGGAATCATGCCTTGAAAGAAAGGAACGAGCCTTACAAACCTGCTCGACCTCTTATTGGATATGTTTATCCGCCCGAGCTCGTAAATCTACATTCGAGAGGATTCACACTAATTTTAGTCTCCTTATCACACACTTATCCCATGTTCCAATTAAAACTATTTTATATTGTATCGAAAATCGGGCAGCATCTCCCCTGTGTATGTGCCTAGCCCGAATTCTTAGTTCAACAACCAACAACAACAACAACAATATCAACATATATAATATCATTTTCCATATCAAAGTGTTCTATAAAACAGCCCACACGCTATTTTCCAACTTCCATAACAAATTAACTCGCTATACAATCATTAAACCACTCTATCTTCATAAATCAACCGGTATTAACATAAATAGGAAGAGATCCATACCTTCCTCCCGTTAATATTGTTGTATCTTCACTTTTACACCCTAATTTTAGGCCACAACACGCCGCTATATGATTCCGTAACAATAACTATATTTTCCAACAACAATAAAGTGGGAAGGTTGGGGAATTTTCGAGAGAATTTGGGATGTTTTTGGGTGTCTTTGGCTGAAAAATGGGGGATAACCCCCTTTTTATAATGGTCCAGGTTCTGCCTAGACCAACATAAAAAACCTTCAGCGCGATCGAGCCCCCTTTGGGCGCGTTCACGCAGACCTAATTTTTCTGACTGTGCGTTCGTTCAGTAAAAAGGTTGTAACTCTTGATCCCGATATCGTGTGAGGACCCCCGACCTATGGTTTAAAAGATCTTTCAATTATCTACAACTTTTATTCTTGGTGGTTTTCCATATTACAAACTTATAATGTCGTTTTGGCCGCTCCAAGTCAGATCATCCGAAATGTTTCCTTAAATCGTCCTTTTGGAGAGCTTATGCCCATATTTGGCTTAAGGGTCCTTCTTAGGACTTGCTCAACATTCCATGTACTACTCATATATCTCTCTGTATGTCCTTTATAAAACCCCATCATGTGGGCCCCACTTAGCTTATAGTAACGAGGGCTTCCATTAAGCAACGTACGAACTGCTTTACACCATCGGGTCTCCAAATATCATATTTATATTATGATTATTATACTCTTATAATATAAGCTTCATCCCGAAATCGATCCTCAAAATCGCTCAGCGCGTTCGCGCTGTGTTGGCCCTTACCTTCTGCGCGTTCGCGCCACTCCCTGGCGCGTTCGCGCAGACCATTTTCCTGGTCTGCCAGCCCGACTTGTAACGTCCATATCTCCTTACCCCGATGTCCTATCGAGGAGCGGCTTGTTGCGTTGGAAACTAGACTTCCCGAACTTCACTTTAGACTTTTGTTCCACTTCAAAACTCTTACTATACTAAAAGATGTTCTTTCTCCCGGTTAGACCAAAACTTTCGTACCAAACCTTGCCCAAATTTCCTTCAAAGCCTCGGAAGCTTAATCTCCTTAGTTCACTTGTTTTCCAGTCCTTCTATAACCTGTTACGCGAACTCGGACTCTTATAATTGTAAAACGAGCACCTATGATCTTGCATCTTCTCAACAATAACTCCGGTGTCTGCAGTTAAATAACTAACACCTAATGAATCTCAACGTATAGAAACTACGAGGTGTAACAATTTCTTCCCCCTTAGGAACATTCGTCCTCTAATGTTAGACTCTTAGGGACCTAATAATTTACTAGAGTTTCCCGTATAACTGTATCACTCTTGTCTTGTCATAACAACCCAAAATTCGGTCAAAGAATAATTTTTGGAGAAATATTACATACCTGAGGGTATTGAGGGCTCTGTTTGCATATCCTTTAGAGGCTGAAATAGATGCGGGTACCTAGACTTCATTTCTTTCTTACCTTCCCAAGTCATTTCTTCTCTGTTATTATTCCTCCACAAAACATTGACTGAAGCTACGTCTTTGGTCTAAGCCTTCGGACTTGCCTATCCAAAATAGCAATCGGTACTTCCTCATAGGACAATTTCTTCGTGAATTGTACATCGTCCACAGGCACAATCCTGGAGGGATCTCCAACACACTTGCGTAGCATGGATACGTGAAATACTGGGTGGACTGATTCTAATTCTGGAGGTAAATCCAACTCATATGCTAGTTGGCCTACTTTGCGCACAATCTCATAAGGTCCAATATAACGAGGACTGAGATTCCCTTTCTTACCAAATCTCATCACCCCTTTCATCGGTGATACTTTCAAGAATACCCAATCATTGACTTTGAATTCCAAATTTCACCGACGGTTGTCCGCATAGGATTTCTGACGACTCTGAGCTATTAGTAGCCATTCTTGAATAAGCTTGACCTTTTCTACCGCTTGCTGAATCAGATATGGGCCTACTAACTGTACCTCTCCTACTTCGAACCATCCAATAGGCGATCTGCACTTTCTCCCATACAGCTTCATATGGGGCCATTTGAATGCTAGAGTGATAGCTATTGTTGTACGCAAATTCAATAAGTGGGAGGTGATCATCCCAATTGCCTCCAAGATCTAGCACGAATGCCCTTAGCATGTCTTCAAGGGTTTGGATAGTGCGCTCCGCCTGTCCGTCGGTTTGCGGATGGAATGACGTACTGAGTTTCACGTGCGTTCCCAAACCTTCTTGAAAGGATCTTCAGAAATTAGCCGTAAATTGTGCTCTTCTATTCGTAATAATAGAAACTAGAACCCCACGAAGTCACACTATCTCTTTAATATATAACTTTGCATAATCTTCTGCTGAAGACATCGTTCTGACTGGCAGAAAATGAGCGGATTTCGTGAGTCTATCGACTATCACCCATATAGAATCATATTTACGCCGGAAATGAGGTAAACCCGTAATGAAATCCATATTAATTGCCTCCCATTTCCAGGTGGGGATCTCTATAGCTTGTAGTAATCCTCCAGGCTTCTAATGCTCTGTTTTGAATTGTTGGCAATTTGGACATTGGGCAACAAACTCCGTTATGTCCCTTTTCATGCCATCCCACCAATATAAGCATCTGAGGTCATGATACATCTTTGTTGACCCCGGATGTACAGAATAACGGGCATAATGTGCCTCACCCATGACCTGTCGTCGTAGCCCAGTAATATCAGGCACACATAATCTACCTCTATACCGTAGTACTCCGCCGGGTGTCACCTCAAATGGGGTCTTCTCCTTTTGAAGAGCTGTATCTCTATAATATGCCAGAACAGGGTCCTCGTACTTACATCTCTTTACCTCTTCTATGATAGAGGACTCAGCAACTCCCCGGAGAGAAACTCCACTATCTCCAGAACTAGCCAAACGGACTCCAAGGCTAGCTAGCTGGTAAATCTCACGAACCATCTCCCTGGTTTCTGGTTGTACATCTTTCAAGCTGCCCATAGATTTACGGCTAAGAGCATCTATTACAACATTTGCTTTCTCTGGATGGTATAGGATGTCAACATCATAATCCTTTAGCAGCTCTAGCCACCGTCTTTGGCGTAAATTCAGCTCCTTCTGTTTGAAGATATATTGTAAGCTCTTATGATCTCTATAAATGTCCACATGGACACCATATAAATAATGCATCCATATCTTTAATGCGTGAATAACCGCAGCCAATTCTAAGTCGTGGGTTGGATAATTCTTCTCGTGTTTTCGTAACTGCTGTGAGGCATAAGTAATTACTTTGCCATGCTGCATCAACACGCAACCTAGCCCGACACCTGAAGCATCACAATAATAACAAAGCCCTCCGATACTTCGGGGAGTGTCAAGACTGGTGTTACACCTCGGAAATTTCTCCGTACTTGTATGATGAGTGGAATGATGAAAAGTTGAGCGAATGATGTTTTATTAAGTCGGGAATGGCTAATTAAGAATTTTTGGAAATAAGAAAGTGGCGGAAAAATTTTCAGCCCAGTGGTCGTATATGGCACTATACGGCCCGTAAAGTGATTTACGGACTGTATAGTGCAATCGTCCTCCAGCTTGTCAAAAATCCCAACTTTCTGCAAATGTTGAATATGGTTAAATACGACCCAGTTTACGGCGCGTAAACTGGTTTACGGATCGTAAACCAGGTCGTAAACTGCCATGTTCCTCAGCCAAAACTTTCTGTCTTTGAAATGATTAAAAACGACCATGGAGGACGGACCGTAAACCACAATACGGTCCATAAACTGCAATTTACGACCACTGTTCATCCCGACAAGAATTCATTAAAGACCAGATTTTGAATTATTAAAAGAGAACTTAAGCCTCAATTCACGTCATTTCCTTCCATACAACTCAAGGACATTCTAGAACTCTCCAAATATTTCCTCCACAAGAATTCAAGAGAATCAAAGGGAATATCAAGATCATCACCACTAAATTCATGAAAATAAGTGTAAGAAAACATCAAAGGATCTTCTAAGTCAAGAAATTCCCAAGAAGGTGGAACTAGGGTTTTGGCTAATTGAAGTGTTTCAACTTAAGGATTGTTCAACCATCATCCAAGGTAAGTTTCATGATTATTCCATGTGTTTGAAGTATTAGAAAGCTTAGACACTTGAAATGTAGAAGAACATAGAAATGGGTCATTATAGAGTGAATAGTGACATAAATGAATGATAGAGGAATTGAACAATGAATATTGAAGTGTTGTGAGTACTAATACGTTATAAATGATGTTTATATCATGAAACAAGCACTAAATGCATGAAAACGCAAGGTTGAGCTAGAAGTAGACATAAGGGAAAATTGGAGGAAAATGGTGGATTTTGCCAAATGTACGTAAATGACGATTGTCGATGACGATATTGCGAGTAATATTATGAATGTTGGGAGTTGATATAAAACATGAGAAAAATGGTATGACCGAAGGAAGCGTTGTCCGACTTTTCCTTGAATTAGCGATACGTTCTTGTAGTTAGTTTACTAATGTTGATACGGATTCTCTTATGAAGGTAACGACGTGATATCGACGGAGAACAAGTGAGCGATATCTTAGCTAAACGACCAAGGTATGTGAGGCTAGTCCTTCTTTCTAATGGCATGAATCTTTTAGCTTGAATCCCTACTCCTTTCATGAATTTTTACATTCTAAGAAGTTAAAAGCTTATACCTATGAATGTCTATATGAGATAAGTTATACGGTATGATGACACTAGAATGATGATGATGTTATTCCTTGCCTACACTCACCTTATGCACTAGTCCTTTCAAGGTGAGGCAGAATGTCCACGATGGTTTCATAATGTAATCGGGGGATCACGACCTTACGTCACCCCGATAAAGTAAAGTTGATCATGAATCATATATACGCATTATGATAAGATAAGTATTTTATGATAAGCATATTACTATGAGCATTTTCATAAGCATGTCATGATTGCATTCACACTGGGCCTAGTTGGCCGGGCAGACACCACTTCGGCGGGCGGCGATACGGATACACCACGACCTACGGGCGTGGGCAGACGCCACTAGTGGGCGGCATGAGATGGTACCCCGGACGCGGGAGGCCTGGACGCGGGCTAATATTATTGATTATCACACTTTTTCGACATGGACGGGCAGCATGCATGTGATGCATACATGTTATGATGATGAGTATGAGTAAGACAGCATGCATTACTTCATTTATGATTATCAGTCAAATCCAGATGTCTCATGTTGATGTTATCCTCATATTATTGATGTTCCTTTCATTATGTATACCTCTCATACTCGGTACAATATTCGTACTGACGTCCTTTCTTCGGACGCTGTGTTCATGCCCACAGGTAGACAGGGAGGAGAGCTTGGTCCAGGTCCTCAGTAGCTGTCAGCTGATAGATAGCACTCCATTGTTCGGAGGTGCTTATGGCTATTCTTTTGATGTACATTCATATATGCATATTTTGGGAATGACGGAGTCTTGTTCCGTCTATGTATTCATTATGTTAGTAGAGGCTCGTAGATACGCAGTGTGGGTTAGATGGTCTCACAAGATGTTTTCACATGCATGTATATTATTTTGATGGCCAAGAGGCAAATGTATATAAAGTATTTATGTTTTAATTAAATATGATTTTCCAACAATTGGTATGTAAAATTGATAAAGGAGTATTAAATGAGCGAGACAAGTAGTAGAGTGAGCGGTGCTCGGTAACTAGCTCCGGGTACCCGTTGCGGCCCCTAGCTGGGTCGTGACAGAAGTGGTATCAGAGCAGTTCGCCCTAGGAAGTGTCTACGAGCCGTGTCTTGTAGAGTCTTATTTATGGTGTGTTGCGCGCCACGCTAATAAACAAGAGGCTACAGGGCATTGGACCATTCTTCTTCTCATGAGATCGTGCGATAGAGCCATGTATAGGATTATATCATTCCTAAAAGTCCGTTATGGTTTCAGAAACATGCCGCCGAAAGGAAAAGCTACAGCTGCCCAGAAAGGCAAAGCTACGACAAAGAGGCAGGCGGAAAGAGAGCTTCCGGCAAATGTAGAGGAAAGTGAATCGCAAAGTGAGGTCGCGCCCAATGTAGAAGAGCAGGGAGGAGCCTCAGCTCCGATTCCTCCACCGGGTGCTTCGGGTCAACAAGTGTCCGAGGCCATACATTTATTGACACAGTTGGTTACCGCTCAGGCACAACGACAGAATGCGGACCCAAGTGATCGTTCGGCTAGTACAAGAGCCCGTGATTTCCTTACTCTAAACCCTCCAGAATTTTTCGGGTCGAAGCCGGATGAGGACCCACAAGGTTTTATCGATGAGATGTTGTGGACGCTGAAACTTATGCATGCTTCTGAGACCGAATCCGTGGAGTTAGCCTCATATAGACTTCGCGACGTGGCGGTACTATGGTATAAGAATTGGGTGATAACAAGAGGAGAGAATGCACCACCTCCCGTGTGGCAAGAGTTTGTAGATGCCTTTATTAGTCATTACTTGCCACCTGAAGTCCGCCGAGCTAGAGCGGACAGGTTCTTGAATTTGAAACAGGGAAGCATTAGTGCCCGAGAGTATAGTATGCAATTCAACTCATTGGCCCGGTATGCTTCGACTATGGTGGCTGACATGGGAGACCGAGTTTATAGGTTTGTGAGTGGTTTAGGACCACACTTGTTAAGAGATTGTCTGACAGCCTCTTTGCAAGATGGGATGGATATTTCCCGAATACAGGCCCATGCTCAGAACCTCGAGGAACGACAACGACAGCAGAGAAGTGATCGTGATGGTGACAGAAGACAAGGTAAGAGGGCTAGATCTATGGGGGAGAGCAGTGAGTACTGAGGGGGACCGAGATAGACGCATTCCAGGTACTCAGGTCAGTTAGCGACCAGTGCACCTCCCAGATTCTCGGATAGGAGATTTGACCGTTCTTTTCAGTCAGGCCAGGGGCAGAGTTCGAGGGCCTCAGATTCGCAGTCTAGGGGAGACTTTAGCCAGAGGAGACCTCCAGTACCGCGGTGTAGCCAGTGTGGCAAATTACATTCCGGACAGTGTCGTCAGGGTTCAGATGCTTGTTATGCTTGCGGGCAGGTTGGTCATATGATGAGAGATTGCCCTTCAGCGAGAGATAGAGTGGGGACTCAGCCCACAGGTTCAGCAGCGGGTTCTTCGTCAGCTCGTCCGACCGCACAGACTCCTCAGACTACAGCAGGCAGAGGCAGAGGTAGAGGGGGAACATCCACTTCAGGTGCTGTTCAGCCCCGTGTGTATGCTTTAGCTGGGCGACAGGATCTTGAGTCTTCCCCAGATGTTGTCATAGGTACCTTGAATATATTTTCCCGTGACGTATATGCTCTGATTGATCCGGGTTCTACCTTCTCATATATTACTCCGTATATCGCTGATTGTGTTGGGGTGAGACCCGAGCCGATTAAACCTTTCGAGGTATTCACTCCGATTGGTGATCCCGTAATAGCGAGACAAGTATACAAGAACTGTGTAGTCAATATATGTGATCGTCAGACAAGGGCTGATTTGATTGAACTTGAGATGATAGATTTTGACGTAATTATGGGTATGGACTGGTTGGCATCGTGCTATGCTAATGTTTGTTGCCGAACAAAGGTAGTTCGATTCCAATTTCCGGGAGAGCCCATACTCGAGTGGAAGGGTAATACAGCTTCCTCAAAGGGTAGGTTTATTTCCTACCTTAAGGCGAGAAAGATGATAGCCAAAGGTTATATTTGTCATCTAGTTCGGGTTCATGACACGGAAGCGGAAGTGCCAACTTTCCAGTCTGTCCCGGTAGTGAATGCATTCCCAGATGTGTTTCCCGACGAGTTACCAGGCCTTCCTCCAGAAAAGGAGATTGATTTCGCCATCGATGTATTACCAAACACCGAGCCTATTTCTATTCCTCATTATCGAATGGCTCCAGTAGAACTGAAAGAGCTAAAAGCATAGCTAAAAGATTTACTTGAGAAGGGGTTTGTAAGGCCTAGTTCTTCACCGTGGGGAGCACCAGTCTTGTTCGTAAGGAAGAAGGACGGTTCGTTACGAATGTGTATTGATTACAGACAGTTGAACAAAGTGACGGTGAAGAACAGATATCCCCTTCCTAGAATTGACGACTTGTTCGATCAATTACAGGGCGCTAAATGGTTCTCCAAGATAGATCTGAGATCGGGTTATCATCAGGTGAGAATTAGGGAAGCAGATATTCCCAAGACTGCCTTCAGGACAAGATATGCTCACTACGAGTTTCGAGTAATGTCGTTCGGGTTGACGAATGCCCCAGCAGTGTTTATTAATTTAATGAATAATGTGTTTAGGCCATTTTTGGACCATTTTGTGATAGTGTTCATCGACGATATTTTGGTGTACTCTGGCACAGAATCAGAACATGCAGATCATCTAAGAATTGTTCTTGGCGTTCTTCGAGATCGAGAATTGTATGCAAAGTTTTCGAAGTGCGAGTTTTGGCTAAACTCAGTGGCATTTCTAGGTCATGTTATTTCAGATGATGGTATCCGAGTCGACACTCAGAAAATAGAAGCTGTGAAGATTTGGCCAAGACCTACGACGCCTACAGAAGTTCGTAGTTTCCTTGGGTTAGCAGGATATTATAGAAGATTTGTAGAGGACTTCTCATCTATTTCAGCCCCATTGACAAAGTTAACCCAGAAGTCGGCTAAATTCCAGTGGAGTGATGCCTGTGAGCGTAGCTTCCAAGAGTTGAAAAACAGGTTGACCTCAGCGCCAGTGCTAACACTTCCAGAAGGATCAGATGGCTATGTAGTATATTGTGATGCCTCCGGTGTGGGATTAGGATGTGTATTGATGCAGAATGGAAAAGTTATTGCTTATCCTTCGAGACAGTTGCGAAAACATGAACAGAATTATCCCACTCATGATCTTGAGCTAGTTGCGGTCATTCATGCATTGAAAATGTGGAGACACTACTTATATGGTGTGCACGTGGACATCTTTACGGATCACAAAAGCCTTCAATATATTTTCAAACAGAAGGAGTTGAACCTGCGGCAAAGGAGATGGTTAGAATTACTGAAGGATTATGATGTGAACATTCTATATCATCCAGGGAAGGAGAATGTAGTAGCAGATGCACTTAGCCGTCGATCGATGGGTAGTTTATGTGGAGTTCCTTCGGAAAAGCGAGAAATGGTTCGTGAGGTCCATCGGTTAGCAAGTCTCGGCGTACGGCCAATTGATTCAGGAGATGCAAGTATTAGCATCAATGACCCCACAGTTTCATCATTGAATCTAGAAGTGAAGGAACGACAATATGAAGATCCTCAGTTAAGCCATTATCGAGATCTATCTCAGGAAAAGGAAAAGTCTCCATTCGAATTTTCCATAGAAGGGGTTCTTAGATATCGAGGCCGGCTATGTGTACCAAATGTGGCAAACTTGCGCAACCGGATTTTAGAGAAAGCAAATTATTCCCGGTATTCTATTCATCCAGGTACAACTAAGATATACCATGATCTTAAATCGATATATTGGTGGGGTGGCATGAAGCGAGGCATAGCAGAATTTGTAGCACAGTGCCCAAATTGCCAGCAAGTGAAGGCCGAGCATCAAAAGCCAGGAGGCTTATTGCAAGCAATGGAAATTCCTACGTGGAAATGGGAAGAAATTAACATGGATTTTGTGGTAGGATTACCCCGTACGCGAGGGAAGTATGCTTCTATATGGGTGATCGTGGATAGGCTCACGAAAGCAGCTCATTTCCTCCCCGTTAGAACCACATATTCAGCGGAAGATTATGCTAAATTGTATCTCAGGGAGATTGTACGACTTCACGGTATTCCTTTGGCCATTATCACAGACAGAGGGGCACAGTTCATAGCCAAGTTCTGGAAGTCCTTTCAAGAAGGTCTTGGTACTCAAGTTAATCTCAGCACGGCGTTCCATCCGCAGACTGACGGACAAGCCGAGCGCACTATTCAGACCTTACAGGATATGCTACGGGCATGTGTATTGGACTTTGGCGGTAGTTGGGATGACCATTTGCCTCTTATTGAATTTGCCTATAATAACAACTATAATTCCGGTGTTCAAATGGCCCCGTATGAAGCCTTATATGGAAGAAAATGCAGATCTCCAATTGGATGGTTTGAAACCGGAGAAGTACGATTGATAGGCCCCGACTTGATCCAACAAGCAGTTGAAAAGGTTAAAGTGATTCGAGACCGACTGTTAACAACTCAAAGTCGCCTAAAGTCTTATGCAGATAATCGCCGACGAGACTTAGAATTTCAAGTGGGCGATTGGGTGTTCCTGAAGGTATCGCCGATGAAGGGAGTGATGAGATTTGGTAAGAAGGGAAAGCTATGTCCCAGATATATTGGACCCTACCAAATCATTTGCAAGGTGAGTCGAGTAGCCTATAAATTGGACTTGCCTTCAGAGCTCGAATCCGTGCATCCAGTGTTCCATGTTTCGATGCTCCGCAAGTGTATTGGAGACCCAACAAGAATAGTTCCTGTTGATGATGTGCAAGTAACCGAGAAGCTAACATATGAGGAAATGCCCATTGCCATTTTGGATAGACAAATACGAAGGCTTCAGAATAAAGAGGTTGCTTCAGTCAAAGTTCTATGGCGGAACAATAATCGGGAAGAAATGACTTGGGAAGCGGAGGAGAAGATGAAATATATGTACCCCCATTTGTTCCAATTCCCAGAAGAGATTCAAGATGAGACGTCGATGGTGTAAGGTATGTATGTTTTAATTTTATGTTTTTGGTCGTGTGTGGCCACAAATGTGTTGATATTGTGATATAGCCCTGTGAGGCGAAGATATTGTGGGTTGTTGTAATGGAAAGGTATTGTCCAAATTACAAAGGAAACTCTGGAAAAAAAATTCTAGAATTCCCAAGTGTCGAACATTCGAGGACGAATGTTCCAAAAGGGGGGGGGGGGGGGGGAGAATGTTACACCTCGGAAATTTCTCCGTACTTGTATGATGAGTGGAATGATGAAAAGTTGAGCGAATGATGTTTTATTAAGTCGGGAATGGCTAATTAGGAATTTTTGGAAATAAGAAAGTCGCAGAAAATTTTTCAGCCCAGTGGTCGTATATGGCACTATACGGCCCGCCGTAAAGTGATTTACGGACCGTATAGTACAATCGTCCTCCAGCTTGTCAAAAATCCCAACTTTCTGTAAATGTTGAATATGGTTAAATACGACCCAGTTTACGGACCGTAAACCAGGTCGTAAACTGCCATGTTCCTCAGCCAAAACTTTCTGTCTTTGAAATGATTAAAAACGACCATGGAGGAGGACGGACCGTAAACCACAATACGGTCCGTAAACTGCAATTTACGACCACTGTTCATCCCGACAAGAATTCATTAAAGACCAGATTTTGAATTATTAAAAGAGAACTTAAGCCTCAATTCACGTCATTTCCTTCCATACAACTCAAGGACATTCTAGAACTCTCCAAATATTTCCTCCACAAGAATTCAAGAGAATCAAAGGGAATATCAAGATCATCACCACTAAATTCATGAAAATAAGTGTAAGAAAACATCAAAGGATCTTCTAAGTCAAGAAATTCCCAAGAAGGTGGAACTAGGGTTTTGGCTAATTGAAGTGTTTCAACTTAAGGATTGTTCAACCATCATCCAAGGTAAGTTTCATGATTATTCCATGTGTTTGAAGTATTAGAAAGCTTAGACACTTGAAATGTAGAAGAACATAGAAATGGGTCATTATAGAGTGAATAGTGACATAAATGAATGATAGAGGAATTGAACTATGAATATTGAAGTGTTGTGAGTACTATTACGTTATAAATTATGTTTATATCATGAAACAAGCACTAAATGCATGAAAACGCAAGGATGAGCTAGAAGTAGACATAAGGGAAAATTGGAGGAAAATGGTGGATTTTGCCAAATGTACGTAAATGACGATTGTCGATGACGATATTGCGAGTAATATTATGAATGTTGGGAGTTGATATAAAACATGAGAAAAATGGTATGACCGAAGGAAGCGTTGTCCGACTTTTCCTAGAATTAGCGATACGTTCTTGTAGTTAGTTTACTAATGTTGATACGGATTCTCTTATGAAGGTAACTACGTGATATCGACGGAGAACAAGTGAGCGATATCTTAGCTAAACGACCAAGGTATGTGAGGCTAGTCCTTCTTTCTAATGGCATGAATCTTTTAGCTTGAATCCCTACTCTTTTCATGAATTCTTACATTCTAAGAAGTTAAAAGCTTATACCTATGAATGTCTATATGAGATAAGTTATACGATATGATGACACTAGAATGATGATGATGTTATTCCTTGCCTACACTCACCTTATGCACTAGTCCTTTCAAGGTGAGGCAGAATGTCCATGATGGTTCCATAATGTAATCGGGGGATCACGACCTTACGTCACCCCGATAAAGTAAAGTTGATCATGAATCATATATACGCATTATGATAAGATAAGTATTTTATGATAAGCATATTACTATGAGCATTTTCATAAGCTTGTCATGATTGCATTCACACTGGGCCTAGTTGGCCGGGCAGACACCGCTTCGGCGGGCGGCGATACGGATACACCATGACCTACGGGCGTGGGCAGACACCACTAGTGGGTGGCATGAGATGGTACCCCGGACGCGGGAGGCCTGGACGCGGGCTAATATTATTGATTATCACACCGTTCCGACATGGACGGCCAGCTTGCATGTGATGCATACATGTTATGATGATGAGTATGAGTAAGACAACATGCATTACTTAATTTATGATTATCAGTCAGATCCAGATGTCTCATGTTGATGTTATCCTCATATTATTGATGTTCCTTTCATTATGTATGCCTCTCATACTCGGTACAATATTCGTACTGACGTCCTTTTTCGGACGCTGTGTTCATGCCCATAGGTAGACAAGGAGGAGAGCTTGGTCTAGGTCCTCAGTAGCTATCACCTGATAGATAGCACTCCATTGTTCGGAGGTGTTTATGGCTATTCTTTTGATGTACGAATATATGCATATTTTGGGCATGACGGAGTCTTGTTCCGTCTATGTATTCATTATGTTAGTAGAGGCTCGTAGATACGCAGTGTGGGTTAGATGGTCTCACAAGATGTTTTCACATGCATGTATATTATTTTGATGGCCAAGAGGAAAATTTATATAAAGTATTTATGTTTTAATTAAATATGATTTTCCTATAATTGGTATGTAAAATTGATAAAGGAGTATTAAATGAGCGAGACAAGTAGTAGAGTGAGCGGTGCTCGGTAACTAGCTCTGGGTACCCGTCGCGGCCCCTAGCTGGGTTGTGACAACTGGGGCCGAAGTCAACCTATTTTTCAATTCCTGAAAGCTGCGCTCACACGCATCCATCCACTGAAACTTAGCCGCTTTCTGAGTCAGCTTCGTTAATGGTGTTGCGATGGAAGAAAATCCTTCTACAAATCTTCTATAGTAACCGGCCAAACCCAAGAAACTACGGACATCTATAGGCGTTGTAGGCCTTGGCCAATCCTTCACAGCTTCAATCTTCTGCGTATATACCCGAATACCATCAGCGGAAATAATGTGACCCAGAAAAGTCACAGAATTTAGCCAAAATTAACATTTTGAGAATTTGGCACATAACTCCTGAGCTCGAAGGATTCCAAGAACAGTACGCAAATGGTCTGCATGCTCCGCCTCTGATCGGGAATACACCAAAATGTCATGAATGAACACGATCACGAACAAATCTTGGAAAGGCCTGAATACATTATTCATCAAGTTCATGAATATCGCCGGAGCGTTGGTTAGGCCAAATGACATTACCCGGAACTCATAATGACCATATCTCATTCTGAAAGTTGTCTTTGGAATGTCCTCTTCCTTTACCCTCTCTTGGTGATACCCTGATCTTAAATCTATCTTCGAGAACCATTGGGCACCTTGCAGCTGGTCAAATAAATCGTCGATCCTTGGAAGGGGTTACGTATTCTTTATGTTTACCTTGTTTAATTGCCTATAATCGATACACATCCTTAAGGAACCATCATTCTTTCTCACGAATAACACAGACGCTCCCTATGGCGACGAGCTTGGCCTAATAAAGCCTTTTTCGAGTAAATCCTTCAATTGTGCCTTTAACTCCTTTAATTCAGCAGGGGCCATTCGATATGGGGGAATAGATATGGGCTTAGTATCAGGCAACTCATCGATAGTGAACTCAATCTCCCGCTCTGGCGGTAAACCTGGAAGCTCGTCTGGGAACATGTCTGGAAATTCATTCACCACAGGGATGAATTGAAGGGTTGGTGGTTTTACTTCTATGTCTTGAACTCGAACCAAATGATAAAGGTAGCCTTTCGCAATCATCTTTCTCGCTCTGAGGTAGGAGATAAATCGACCACTCAGAGACGCCGTATTGCCTTTCCATTCTAACACTGGTTCCCCTGTAAACTGAAATCGGACCGCCTTCGTTCTACAATCAACGTTAGCATAACAGGATGCTAGCCAGTCCATGCCCATAATAACGTCAAAATCTAGAATCTCCAACTCATGTAGATCAACAGTAGTAAGACGATCGGAAACTACAATCACACTATCCCTATATACCCGCCTGGCTACTACTGGGTCTCCTACAAGTGTGGCCACATCAAAAGGTATAATTGGTTCCGGTTTCATCCAAATGCGGTTAGCAACATAAGGAGTGATATATGATAAAGTAGAACCCGGATCAATCAACGCATACACATCATAGGAGAATACCGATAGTGTACCTGTAACCACGTCTGGGGAAGATTCAAGATCCTGTCGTCCTGCCAGTGCATATATACGGTTCTGAGGACCACCTAAACTGGGTGCCCCTCCTCTGCCTCGGCCACGGCTTGCTGAAGCCTGGGATGTCTATCCAGGAGGGCGCACGGACGATAATGAACCAATTGCTGACCCGACGGGCTGAGCTTTGTCTCCCTCATTCCTTAGTGGACAATCACGCATCAAATGGCCAACTCGACCACAGGTCAAACAAGCACCTGTATCTGCGCGACACTGTCCAGAGTGTGGCCTACCACACCGAGTACACCGTGGTAGGGGTGGCCTCGTCCTGCTAGAATCAACTCTATACTGGGACCTTGAAGCTTTAGAACTCTGGCCTGGTCCTGAATAGATAGGACGATCAAATCTTTTACTCGCGAATCGAGGAGGTGCACTAGCCACTGATTGGCCTGAATGCCTGGAACATTGTTGTGTCTACCCTCCTCTGGAAAAGAGAAGTCTCCATTCGAAGTTTCGATGGATGGAATCCTTAGATACCGAGGCAGGCTATGTGTGCCGAATATAGCAAAATTGCACCGACGAATTCTAGAAGAAGCTCATTGTTCTCGGTATTCTATTCACCCAGGCGCGACCAAGATGTATCATGATCTCAAGATGATGTATTGGTGGGATGGCATGAAGAGAGACATAGCATATTTTGTAGCACAATGTCCAAATTGCCAACAAGTAAAAGCCGAACATCAGAAGCCAGGGGGCTTATTGCAAGCAATGGAAATTCCTATGTTGAAATGGGAAGTGATTAATATGGATTTTATTGTGGGATTACCCCGTTCCCGAGGGAAATATGATTCTATATGGGTGATCGTGGACAGACTCACAAAAGCAGCTCATTTTCTTCCACTCAGAACCATGTATTCAGCGGAAGATTATGCCAGGTTGTATCTAAAGGAAATTGTGCCACTTTATGGTATTCCATTATCCATCATTACAGACAGAGGGGCACAGTTCACAGCCAAGTTCTGGAAGTCCTTTGAAGAAGGTCTAGGTACTCAAGTTAAGCTCAGCACGGCATTTCATCCACAGACTGATGGACAAGGCGAACGTACTATTCAGACCTTAGAGGATATGCTATGAGCATGTGTGCTGGATTTTGGTGGTAGTTGGGATGAGCATTTACCCTTATTGAATTTGCATACAATAATAGTTATCATTCTGGTATTCAAATGGCTCCATATGAAGCTTTGTATGGAAGAAAATGTAGATCTCCAATTGGATGGTTTGAAACAGGAGAAGCGTCATTAATAGGCCCCGATTTGATTCAACAAGCAGTCGGAAAAGTCAAGGTGATCCGAGACCGCTTGTTAACAGCCCAAAGTCGCCAAAAGTCTTATGCGGACAACCGCCGACGAGACTTGGACTTTCAGGTTAATGATTGGGTATTTCTGAAAGTATCGCCAATGAAAGGGGTAATGAGATTTGGCAAGAAAGGAAAGTTAAGTCCTAGATACATTGGACCCTACAAAATTATCCGTAAGGTGGGCCATGTAGCCTATGAATTGAATATGCCTTCAGAGCTTGAGTCAGTACACCCAGTTTTTCATGTTTCGATGCTCCGCAAGTGTGTTGGAGATCCCACAAAGATTGTTCCGGTAGATGATGTACAGGTGACAGAAAATCTAACCTATGAAGAAGTGCCTATTGCTATTCTAGACAGGCAAGTGCGGAGACTTCGAAATAAAGAGGTAGCATCAGTCAAAGTCTTATGGCAGAACAATAACCGAGAAGAAATGACTTGGGAGGCAGAAGAGAAGATGAAATCCACGTACCCACATTTATTCCAACCCCCGGGAGAAATTCAAAGTGGAACGCCAACAATATAAGGTATATATGCATTAAATGAAGTGTAATAATTAAAGTATCTGAACTCCCCTACTCCCATCGTTCCTCAGAATTTTATTGTGGTATAACACTATGAGATATGTATGCTTTATTTTTATGCTTTTGGTCGTGTGTGGCCATATATATGTTGTTAGTGTGTTGTAGCCCTGTGAGGAAATGATATTATGGGTTGTTGTGACGGGTTGGTAGTGCTATATTACAGGGTAAACTCTGGCGAAATTTTCGTAGGATTCCGAGTGTTTAACATTCGAGGACGAATGTTCCAAAAGGGGGGAAGAATGTTACACCTTGGAAATTTTCCCTGTTAGCATACAGTGAACGAGCTAGCGAACAGGACAATGAAGGGTATGACGTATACGATATTTTGATGAGTAAGAACTAGTATTTGACGACCCCAAACGAGAATTCAAAAGCATACGAGGTAAGGAAAGAAAGTTGCTAAGGAAAGCGAGTCATATATTGTGTATCGGATGAGAATTATGAGCGACGAGTTAATGATAGCATAATGATATCTTAGAGACAAGTAATAACGTCCCTTGGATTGGTATTGAAGTGTTAAAAAAGTGTCAAGAAGGTTCCATAAAGATCGGAGATCAATCGAGTCGACGAAAACGAAATATGTTCAGGTAGGCATTATACGGCCAAACATACTGGCCGTATAAATTGTACCAGCCGTATGTTTGACCGTACAATTGGCCAAGGAAGGCACCAGCTACTGGACCAAACATACGGCCACACATACAGTTCGTATAAATAGTACGGACTATATGTTGGTCCGTAAAAAGTGGCTCGGCCAGCTTTTAAATTTAAGTATAAGGGACCCTTTTCACTTCATTTTTCATTTCACTCCCACTCTTCACTTCAAGAAACATCTAGAATATTATCCATCACTCATCCACAAGAGAATAAAAGGAAATCAAAGATCAACAACACCAAACTCATGAAAACAAGTACATGAAACCTAGCTAAAGTTCATCCAAATCAAGAAAACCCAAAGGAGGTGAAATAGTGTTTTGGTGCTAGAGGAGAAACTCCACTCAAGACTTGTTCAACCATTATCTAAGGTAAGTTTCATGACTAAACCATGTTGTTTAAGATGTTGGAAAGCCAAGATACTCGAATTGTAGAGATACATAGAATATGGGTCCTAAATGAGTGAATAGTGCCATTATGGAACAATAGTTGGATTGGATTATGAATGTGTGTGTATTGTGATTACGGATAAGTTATAAATGATGTATAAATCATGAAATAAGTATTATATATGAGAAAACGCGATAACGAGCTATAACCCTAAATGTGAAGGAATTGGAGAGAAATTGTGGATTTTGCTCAATGTATATAGATGATGATTGTTGGTTTCAATATTGTGAGTGTTGTCATGAATGTTTGGGAGTTGAAATGAAACATGGGAAAAGTAGCAGAAACAAAGGAAACGCTGCCCAATTTTCTCTACAAATAGTAGCGCTCTCTTATCGTCGATTGACTAATGATAGTATGAATTCTCTCTTGAAGGTAGAGACGTGACATCAAAATAGAACAAGTGAACGATAGCTTAGCTAAACGACAAAGGTATGTGAGGCTTAACTCTTCTTTCAAAAGGAATGAATCCTTCAAGTTTTCCATAATCCTTCTATAAGATGAAGCTTATGAGTCCTTCAATATATTGAATCACATATGATCATGATAATGATGGTAATGAGCTAGAGTATAGCGATCCGAGAAATTGTGGCATAATGTTCCTATAACGCTAATGATGTTATCTTTGTTAACACTCGCCTTATGCTCTATTCCCTTCAAGGCGAGGCACGATACTCATAAATGTTCATAATACGATTGGGGGTTCATGACCTTACATCACCCCGACGTAGTGTGATTATTATTAAAGCCTAATAGATGTTCTTAATGCTAACATAAGATATGCCTATAAGATGATTAATGATGCTAGCCTGTAATATTACGATGTTATGTATAAAACACCAAGAAGTGATAAGATGATGCTAAGTTATGAGACGTGTAATAGTGATGTGTGATGATTTATTTTGTAATGATAAGATTCCACCGCGCCTCTATGGCCGGGCATGTCACCGCTAAGGCGGGCTGCATATGATTCCACCGCGCCTATATGGTCGGCATGTCACCGCTAATGCGGGATGCTATGTTTACACCGAGCCTAGAGGGCCGGGCATGATCACCACTAGTGGGCGGCATATGAGGGTTACCCGGACGCGGGTAACGATGCGGATTATGATGTGAGGATGTATGTGATGACGTGTATGATGATGTATATAATGATGTATGTGATGATATATAGGATATGATAGCACGTGTACTATGGTCATGAAAAGTGCAATAGGTAGAATGTATGTTGTCCATGATATACATTCAGGTCATATCCTTCTTTCATGATTCATGATCCCTCTATTATGCTTGTTATTTCATTCCTGCCTTACATACTCTGTACAATATTCCTACTGACGTCCGTTTTCTTTGGACGCTATGTTCATGCCCACAGGTAGACAGGGAGGAGATCTTGCTCCGGATTCTTAGAAGCTGTTAGCTGACTGAAAGCACTCCATTGTCCCGGAGGTGCTTATGATGATTCTTTTGTGTACAATTGTAAATGTCATCTCATAGAGGCTCGTAGATACTCAATATGGGTCATGTGGTCTCACGACGTGATTATTGTGTAAATGTATTAATATATATGTTATTTTGCTAGACTAAGTGCTCATGTGTATAAAAGTATTATGTTTCGAAATTAGAACGGGTTTTCTTATAAATCGAGCATGAACCGATAAATGATTGTTGAATGAGTCTAAGAAATAATAGTACAAGCGGTGCTCGGTGGTTAGCCCTGGGTACCCATCGCGGCCCCTTGCTGGGTCATGACACCAATGCACTAAAATAACGATGAAGGTACATGAAGTCATAATGCCATAAGTCATATAAAGACTTAAATAAATCGACTCAACTATAAGCATGATCAATCAATGAAATCAAGTGCAAATAAAAGTGCAAGTCACAATGCTATAAGCCCTTCCAGAACTTTAGATAAGTCAGCACAACCATGGAATGAATCATTCAAACCATCTCAATCAACATAAAGAGTCTATGTCCCTCTTTACTTCCAAATGTAACGAGTACACCTCACAACTAAGTCTTGTATCACGAAGGTGGTCCATTTTCTCATATACCATCATCAAGACCAAGTCATAATTCAATATCAATATACATATGGAATGAGAATGCATGACAAGTATAGTATCACTATCAACCGTAACTCATACGTCAAGTTTTCATCCACGTATTATGATTAGTTTATATCACAATGCAGGTCTAAACTCATTATCCTTCCATTCTCCGATGGTATGTGTCACAATAAAATAGAATTGGGTATAACACGTATCATAATACAACCATTCAAGTAGTAAGTCTAATCACATTAACAGGGCAACATACCACCATCAACAATAACCAAGCTAATAGAATTCCATCCCAAATCACCACAGTATGAATACAACTACACCTTCACAATGCGTAAATAACGGGGACAAGCCCACATAATCAGAAGTCATACCAACCTAGCTAATATCAAACAAAACACCATGTCCGAAGACCTAATCATGATTTCTCCCGTCAATTCTACACAACATAGTCATGTCCGAAGACCTAATGTTACACCTCGAAAAATCATCCGTTGGTACGCAAGTGAATGAACTAGTAAGGAGTATGAGTATACGATGTTTTCATGGGCGAGCGATGACATTCAATGATTCTAGGTGAGAGTTAAAAGATGTTAGATATGGGGGGAAGAGGATTGCCAAGAGAAGGCAAAGTATTTTGATAAGCATCGGAAAGAAATTACGAGTAACGAGTTAGTAAGGGCTTAATGATATCTTGGAGAAGAGTGATAACGTCCATTGGATTGGTATTGAAGTGTCGAACAAGTGTTAAGAAGGTTCCATAAGGATTGGAGATCAAACGAGACGACGAAACGAACTTCGGGATCACTGGGGATTATACGGCCAAACATACTGGCCGTATAATTTATACGGTCCGTATGTTTGGGACCGTATATTCAACCCAGATTGGCCAAACTCTCTGGACCAATTGTACGACCAAACATTCGGTCCGTACAATTTATACGGACCGTATGTTGGTCCGTATATTCGGTCGGGACAGATTTTGTCCAATAAATGTAAGGGACCAAGGTTATTTCATTTCATTTCTTCTTGACACCCCTTCTCTCTAAAACATCTCTGTACATATATTCCATAAGTTTTCAAGAGTTTTAGTGATCAACAACACAAAATAAGTGAATCAAGTGTAAGCAAACCCATTAAAGATCATTCAAGTCAAGAAATCTAAATGGAGAAAAACTAGGGTGTTTGCTCAAGTGGAGTATTTCGACTAAGGCTTGTTCCTACAATATCTAAGGTAAGATTTATGGAATTTATATGTTGTTTAAGGTATTTGGAAGTTGAAATGCTTGGATTTTAGAAGAGTATAGCAAAATGGGTCATGAAAGATGAATAGTGACGTTTTGAGAGATAGTTTGAATTGAATCATGATTGTTGTTGTGTTGTGACATGAATGGATTATAAATGACGTTAAGATCATGAAATAGGCAATGTATGTGAATGGACGAAATCGTGTGTTATGGTCTTGAATATGGAAAATTGGAAGTGAACTGAGAATATGGATAATATAGATGACTAAAGGCTATTGTTATGATATTGTAAATGAATTATTGACGTTTGGGAGTTGAATTATGATATGGAGGAATGTTGTATAAATAAAGGAGATGCTGTCCGATTTTCTCTAGCTTTAGCCATTTATGCTAGTTGTCGATTCTAACGATGGTATGACCTTAATGAAGGTATAAACGCAAGTATTGAAATAGAACGTGCAAGTGATATATAGTCGAACGAAAAGGTATGTAAGGCTAACCCTTATTTCATAAGGCATGGTTCTTTGGCCTAACGTCTAAATCTTCTATAAGTCTATGATTTCTTCAAATGATTGACCTTCCGAGCTAATAAGCTCACGATGCTTGATGTGCTACGATAGTACTAAGTTCCTCGTATGACGAGTAGGCCTATAAGATAGACTTAATGATAAAAACGAAGATAGTGATAATGATAGTAATAATGGTGAGAATAATGTGATGATTAAGATGCCTATGGCCTATTGTATGTATGTGTGCCTATGAAAGGCTACGATAAGACCCCGAGCTTATAACGCCGGGTAAGAATACATGTATATGAATATGGTGAGAGTATGAATATGATTGTGAAACGCGCGCGCACTTCTGCAGAAGGTACGGATAACCCTGAAGCCTTGGTAGGGCCAGGTCTGTATGACCTTGAGCCTTGGTTGGCCAAGTATGTATGAAACACCAAACCTTTATGGTCGGGCACGCTATAGCTATATATATATATATATATATATATGTGTGTGTGTGTGTGTGTGTATGACATCAATATGAGTACGAATATGTTATAAAAATGAATGTGAAGGTAAATAAATACAGATATGGACGTATGTACATGGATACGCACTAGAAATGGAATGTCCTTGTGGAAAGCAAGTAAGTGCTATGACGACGATATTATTATCTTCCATGTTATGCTATCTCATATGTTGACTCTTAAGCATTCATACTGATATTGATCATGTATTACATACTCGGTATATTCTTCGTACTAACGTCCTTTTGTTTGTGGATGCTGCGTCATGCCCGCAGGTGCACAGGGAGAGAAGCTCAATCCATAGCTATATTTTCAGGGACTACATTGCGGAGCTCCATTTCATTCGGAGCTATAGCTTTTGGTGTAGATTCTTTTGTGTACATATTTTGGGCATAGCGGGGTCCTGTCCCGCTCATGTGATATGTTATAACCTTCTTAGAGGCTCGTAGACATGTGTATGTGGTTAGATGTGTTTGGCCTTGTCGGCCTATATTTTTGTATGTCATTTTGTCGGCCTTGTCGGCCCATGTACATTGATGTGGCATAGATGCCTGTGATGATATAATAAATGTTGTCGTCCAATTGGGACTAGTATGATTGATGGCTAGAATGCATGATTTGATTTATGGCTCACCTAGACGTTATGTGAAAGTATGCTAAAGGGGTGCCCGAGTGGGTTAGCGCCAGGTGCTCATCGCGGCCCTAGTCGGGTCGTGACAAAAGTGGTATCAGAGTTGTTCAGTCCTAGGTTGTGTCTACGAGCTGTATCTAGTAGAGTCTTGGTTATGGGTGTGTTGCGCGCCACACTTATAAACTGGAAGCTGCTGACATTTTAGGAATAAATGACCTTCTTTCTTCGTAAGAATCGTGCGATAGAGCTATGATGTAAGAAATTCTTGTTCCTTAATCGTGTGTTGTGGATTTCAGAGAATGCCTGGAAAGAGAAAGACTACAGGAGCCCAAAAGGGCAAGACGGTGTCAGAAAAGCAGGCTGAAAGAGCACCGCCACCGGTAGTAGAGGATAATGAGTCCCAGAGTGCGGTTCAATCTCAGTCCTCCCAGACAGTGCCTATTACTGAGGAGCGTGAGGGAGCCTCAGCCCCAGCTCCAGCACCTCCAGCTCCTCCACTGGATGCTTCTGGCCAAGATGTAAAAGAGGCCATACATTTGCTTACACAGTTGGTTGCTGCTCAGACTCAGCGGCAAAGTACAGGGCAGGGTGACAGGGCTGTTAGTGCAAGGGCCCGTGACTTCATTACTTTAAACCCTCCGGAATTCTTTGGGTCAAAGCCGGAGGAGGACCCCCAGGACTTTATTGATGGTATGTTGAGGATGCTTTGATTGATACATACTTCGGACACCGAGTCGGTGGAGTTAGCGTCATATACATTGAGAGATGTCTCGATCTAGTGGTATACAGTCTAGATGGCTTCACGGGGAGCCAATGCACCTCCCCCCGTATGACAAGAGTTTGTTGATGCTTTTCTCCGTCATTATATGCCTCCAGATGTTCGGCGAACTAGGGCCGATAAATTCTTAAATTTGTACCAGGGTAGCATGAGTGCTCTAGAGTACAGTCTCCGCTTCAATTCCTTGGCCAGGTATGCTTCGGCCATGGTAGCGGATATGGGTGACCGGGTACACTGATTTGTGAAGGGCTTAGGGCCACGCTTGATGGATAGATGCCTGACTGCGTCCCTTCAGTACGGTATGGATATTGCACGCACTCAGGCACATGCTCAGAACTTAGAAGAAAGCCTACAGCAGCGGAGAAGTGAATGCGAGCAGGATAGGGGTCATAGCAAGAAGGCCAGATCTTCAGGCCCGATGAGTGAGTCCAGAGGCGGACACAGGTAGCAGTTCCTGTCACGACCCAACCCCGTGGGCCGCGACTGGCACCCTAGCTGGGTACCCGTACATACCTACCTGACCGAATTTTGTATCGTACAGATTTGTTTTTTCAAACGGATATTACAGAAGTAGGCCGATACAGATACGGCACGCGCACAAACATATATATATACCTGAACATGCAGACATTTACAGATAAGCCGATAAGGCTAACATACAGACGAAACCCGTAACCCACACATCTATCTATAGGCCTCTACAGACATACAAAATCATATGACGGGACAGGGCCCCGCCGTACCAGAACTTCCATACATACAGAACATACGGAAAACAAAAGATATATATACCAAAGTACATGCTCCGAATCAAAAGGAGCTCTTCAAGATAGCAGAACCTGTGCCCTAGACTGGCGGCGTGTCACCGAGTGCGCCTGTACCTGCGGGCATGTAACGCAGCCCCCGAAGAACCGGGGGTCAGTACAAAAATGTACCGAGTATGTAAAGCAGAAATATATCAAACATAATCATGATCTGGACCGGAAGCGCATAAATATACTAGACTGGCTCATAAGCCGGACACACTGAGTCATAGTCCCGACAGACGGACATAATCATGGTCCAGACAGACAGAATCAGAATCCATACGGACATACAGAATCGGAATCCATACGGACATACAGAATCAGAATCCATACGGACATACAGACATAGTCGTAGTTCAGACGGACAGACAGAAGTATACCTGACAGAATTATGCATGCAGAGTAGTGCAGAATCATACAGAATCATACAGAGGCATGTGCTTATATACATACTGATGGCACATGCATACAGACATACAGATCCCGGCCCTGTCTGGGGGCGCGGTAAACAGAACCCGGCCCTCTTAGTACGGGACGCGGTGGACAGACAGAATCAGATCAGATCATATGCCATCCTGGCCGCCATCCCCATACACAGATCATAGTATCATACAGACATACAGATCCTGGCCCGTACACCGAGGGACGCGGTGAACAATGCAGAGAAATATGCACGATAACAGAACCTGGCCCGGGACGCGGTGAAGGAATGCATTGAGACAGCCACGAACAGATCCATGGGAAACCACATACATACAGACTCAATCAGACTAAAGGGTGCCAAACGGCGAGCCAAAATCAGAGTATACGGATAGTATGCATAGTACGCGCCTATATCCTACTTGGGAAGGCACGACAGATTATTATCAGAATCGGATTCTCAGATGTTCAGAAGTTATTTTATAAGAATTTCATAAAAATAGTTGTATCATAATCAAAATAATAGTTCAGATGGTTTCTGAGAAAATCGGACAAAACGGAAGTATTTAAAGTATTACAAAAGATATCGGGCCTTGCGGGCCCGCCTCGGATCAACTCGAGGCAACATATGTAAATTATCGCTAATAGACCTTATGAGGTCAACCATAATCGTTTGGAAGTGTTCCGACTCCGTTTAGGGGAGTTTTGTACAAACATTCACTTTAAAGGCAATTTGTAAGAAAATAGCTTCAATTGAATTGAAGGAATTGGAGCGGTTTTCCGTCTCGAATTCCGGGGAACGGAGTCGTACTTAAGGCTCGCGGCCGAGCCTATCACATCCAGAACATGCCTAGGAACAAAGGAAAATGCTTCACATACCTCGATAGCGCCTTACGCTCGCTTGGCGTCGATCCCAATCTCGTCCAAATTCTAGAAATGGTCAAGTTTACCATTTGTTAGTTTCAAACTTTTCAATAATCCAACTTAACACATGTTTGCCTACCGAAATTTCGGCAGCATTTCCTCTGTATATAAGACATCCCCGAGACTTAGCTCGGCTCAATTCACTACCCAACAACCCAGAACAACAGCAAAAACAACAACAGACATTAAAACACACACTATGGCATCACTAGCCATCGTTTCGGCATAACGACACATCTTTCGTTTCAAACTTACATTTCCGAACCAAACTTGTTATTTTGATATTCATCACCCACCAAATTCATTACAACATACATCGGAAGCATCCATACCATTTTCACCCAATATTCATAAGGTATGCGAAGATTCAAACTTTCCATTAAGCCACTACTTTTCCAATTTTTCCTAACCTTCAACATACAAGTTCATTATACATTTCCATCTTCCAAATTCATCCACAATAATCATAATTTTCCTCTTGATACTTTCATTTCCATTTTTACATAAACCATAACAAAGTTGTATGTTTTCCTACAACAACTTAATAACTATAATCCATGATTAAAACAACCAAAATATTAATTCAAATCAGTCCATCAATTTCAATTAAAACAGCCCCTCACCCATAAATTTCAACAAAACAACAAACGAGTTTATAATGTTGTTTTCTCCGTTCTAATTCGTTAAAACTCTAAATAAACACTTTAATAACATAAAAGTAATTTTATAAATACCTTATCAGAAGATCCACCACGAAAATTTCATCCCCCAAGACCAATATTTATCTCAAATTGAAGGCAACGCAACGTACAACGTTTTTCTCTTCATGAGCTTCGGGATTCGGAGCTCGGATTTTGATCAAAATGACCTTCTTAGCCTTGAAGTTTTTTCTCTCTCTCTCTCTAATGGAATTTTCTGGATCTTTTCGGATCTGAAATGTGGAGGAGGAGGCTGAAAACTCCCTTAAATAATAAGGAAATGGGCCTGACCCGGATTGGAATCGGGTTGGGCCCATTTCACTGCCCAGCTTGACCTTTCCGCCGTAAAATGTCCATATCTCCTTGTACCGACGTCGCTTGGGAGCCCACGACCTACCGTTGGAAAGACATTTCAATTATCTACAACTTTTATCTCTGGCATTTTCCCAAATTCTAAACTTATAATGCCGTTGTTTCCCCTCCAAGTCAGGTCATCCGAAAACGTTTTCTTAAAAATATTCGTTTGGAGGGCTTCCACTTTGATTTGGCCCCAGGGCCCTTCACGGGTTGTGTTTAACTTTACATATACGATTCATATAACTTTTCACATGTCCCAAAAACATATTGATGTGTGGGCCCCACCTCAGCTTACAAATAATTCGACGTTCGAAAATGCAGGATATAACAGTTCCCTAGACAATCAGGCTATTCTATGACCAGTGCATCTCCATGGTTTTCAGGCCAGAGCCTTGATAGATCTGCTCGTTCAGGGCCAAGCCTGAGTTATTCAGGACCTCAGTTCAAAGATGATTCAGGCCAGTCAAGGCCACCTGTACCACGATGTTCCCAGTGTGGGAAGTTGCATTGGGGTCGATGCTGATTGGGCTCAGATGGTTGCTATTCATGTGGTCGACCAGGCCATATCATGCGTGATTGCCCCTCAGTACATGGTGGAGGTAGGACCCATCCACCAGGGTCGGCAGCCGGATCTTCAGCATCTGCACGCCCTACGGGGCCAGGTTCACATGCACGGGTCGACCATGGTAGAGGCAGAGGGAGAGCTCCCACTTCTAGCGGTCCTCAGCACCGTATTTATGCTTTGGCTGGATGCCAAGATCTTGAGTCTTCTCCTGATGTGGTCACAGGTATATTATCGGTATTCTCTCATGATGTATATTCTTTGATTGATCCGGGCTCCACATTGTCATATGTTACTCCCTATATAGCGGGTCGATTTAAAATTGAGCCGGAGTCGATCAAACCTTTTGAGGTGTCTACACCCGTGGGTGAATCGGTAATAGCTAGCCGAGTATATAGAGATTGTGTAGTTGTGATATGTGACCGCCGTACTATAGTTGACTTGCATGAACTAAAGATGGTACATTTTAATGTCATTATGGGTATTGATTGGTTGGCTTCTTGTTATGCCAATGTTGATTGCCGGATGGAGATGGTTCGTTTCCAGTTTCCGGCAGAACCAGTTTTAGAATGGAAAGGAAATACGGCATCACCAAAAGGTCTGTTTATTTCCTATCTAAAGGTAAGGAAAATGATCACAAAAGGGTGTATTTATCATCTAGTACGAGTCCAAGATGTGGAAGCTGAGTCGCAGACTCTACAGTCAGTTCCAGTGGTGAATGAATTCTCGGATGTGTTCCCGGACGAGCTCCCAGGCCTTCCTCCCGAGCGTGAGATTTATTTTGCTATTGAGGTGTTGCCAGACACTAAGCCTGTATCTATTCCTCCCTATAGAATGTCTCCCGCAGAATTGAAAGAGTTGAAGGAGCAATTGAAAGATTTGCTTGATAAAGGCTTCATTAGGCCTAGTTCATCCCCGTGGGGAGCACCTGTATTGTTTGTCCGAAAGAAAGATGGCTCGTTGAGAATGTTCATTGATTATCAGCAATTGAATAAAGTGACCATTAAGAACAAATATCCTCTTCCGAGGATTGATGCTTTATTTGATCAGTTGCAAGGTGCCAAATGGTTTTCAAAGATCGATTTGAGGTCCGGGTATCACCAAGTGAGAGTTAGGGAGAAAGATATCCCTAAGATAGCCTTCAGAACAAGATATGGTCATTTTGAGTTCCGAGTAATGTCATTTGGGCTAACGAACGCGCCGACAGTATTTATGGATTTGATGAATAATGTGTTCAGGCCGTTTTTGGATTTGTTCGTGATTGTATTCATCGATGATATCTTGGTGTATTCTAGATCCGAGGCAGAACATACGGATCATTTGCGTATTGTCCTTGGAGTTCTTTTAACTCGAGAGTTATTTGCAAAGTTTTCCAAATGCAAGTTCTGGTTGAACTCAGTGGCATTCCTAGGGCATATTGTTGTAGCCGACGGTATTCGAGTGGATAGCCAAAAGATTGAGGCTGTGAAGACTTGGCCAAGGCCCACAATTCCTACGGAGGTACGTAGCTTTCTGGGCTTAGCAGGTTATTACAGGAGATTCGTTGAGGGTTTTTCTTCTATTTCTGCACCACTTACAAGATTGACCTAGAAATCGGCAAAGTTTCAGTAGATAGATGCTTGCGAACGTAGTTTCCAAGAGTTGAAAGATAGGTTGACTTCTGCACCAGTCTTGACACTTCCAGAGGGATTAGAAGGATATGTTGTTTATTGTGATGCCTCAGGTGTTGGGCTAGGCTATGTATTGATGCAGCACGGTAAAGTGGTTGCATATGTTTCAAGGCAACTGCGGAAACATGAGCAGAATTATCCGACCCACGATCTAGAATTGGCCGCAGTGCTTCATGCTTTAAAAATATGGAGACATTATTTATATGGTTTCCATGTGGATATTTATACCGATCATAAGAGCCTTCAATATATTTTCAGGCAGAAAGAGTTGAATTTGCGGCAACGACGATGGCTAGAGTTGCTAAAAGATTATGATGTTGATATGTTGTATCACCCTAGAAAGGCAAATGTTGTGGCTGATGCACTTAGCCGTAGATCGATGGGAAGTTTATGTGATGTACGACCAGAGAAGAGAGAAATGGCCCGTGGGCTCCAACAGTTAGCTAGCCTAGGAGTCCGATTAGTGGACTCAGGTAGCAGCGGAGCTACTATTCAGAATTCTGCAGTCTCGTCGCTAGTAGCAGAGGTGAAGGAGCGACAATATGAGGATCCCATGCTAATGCAGTACAGAGATACACTCCCCCAGAAATAGGAGTCATCATTTGATATTTCAGGAGACGGAGTCCTTCGATGTCGAGGCAGATTATGTGTTCCCGATGTGGCGGGGCTACACCACTAAATATTGAGAGAAGCTCATTGTTCCCGTTATTCTGTCCACCCCGGAGCGACGAAAATGTATCATGATCTCAAGTCTGTATATTGGTGGAATGGCATGAAGAAAGATGTAGCGGAATTTGTGGCTCAATGTCCTAATTGCCAACAAGTGAAAATCGAGCACCAAAAGCTGGGTGGATTGTTGCAAGCTATAGAAATCCCAACTTGGAAGTGGGAAGTGATTAACATGGATTTCATTACAAGCTTACCCCATTCTCGACGTAAGTATGATTCCATATGGGTGATTGTTGATAGACTCACAAAGTCAGCTCACTTCTTGCCAGTCAGGACGACGTATGTGGCTGAAGATTATGCAAAACTGTATGTTAAAGAGATAGTGAGACTCCATGGTGTTCCAGTATCGATAATCTCAGACAGAGGAACTCAGTTTACAGCTAAATTTTGGGTATCTTTCCAAGCGGGTTTAGGGACCCAAGTGAGCCTTAGCACGGCATTTCATCCATAGGCCGATGGACAAGCTGAACGTACTATTCATACTCTTGAAGGTATGTTACGGGCATGTATGATAGATTTTGGAGGTAGTTGGGATGATCATTTGCCACTCATTGAATTTGCTTACAATAATAGTTATCATTCTAGCATTCAAATGGCACCGTATGAGGCTTTATATGGGCGAAAATGTAGTTCCCCAATTGGGTGGTTTGAAATAGGAGAGGCTCAGTTGATAGGGCCGGACTTGGTCCAGCAAGCCATAGAGAAAGTCAAGCTCATACGAGATCGGTTGTTAGCGGCTCGAAGTCGTCAGAAGTCCTATGCAGATAATCGTCGAAGAGACTTAGAGTTCCAAGTTAAGGATTGGGTATTCTTGAAAGTGTCGCCAATGAAGGGCATTATGAGATTTGGCAAAAAGGGGAAGCTTAGTCCCCGGTATATTAGGCCTTATGAGATTGTGCGCAAGATAGGAAAGGTGGCCTATGAGTTAGATCTACCTCCCGATTTGGAGTCAGCCCATCCAGTTTTCCACGTCTCGATGCTCCGGAAATGTATTGGAGATCCTACCAGGATCGTCCCAGTAAATGATGTGCAAGTGACAGAGAAATTGACCTATGAAGAAGTACCCATTGCCATACTAGATAGGCAAATACGGAGGCTTAGAAGGAAAGAGGTGGCCTTAGTTAAGGTTCTATGAAGAAGCGGTAAACGAGAGGAAATCACGTGGAAAGCAGAAGAAAGCATGCGATCCAGATACCCGCAGTTATTTCAGCCCTTGGAAGAGATCCAAGATGAGACGTCAAGATCATAAGGTATGTATGTTTTGCTTTTATGCTTTTGGGTCGTGTGTGGCCAAATTCTATTGCTATTATGTTGTTGCCCTGTGAGGAATTGTTATTGTGGGTTGTTGTGATAGGATGGTAGTGCCATATTAGAGAGGAAACTTTGGCGAAATTTTTATAGAATCCCCGAAGACTTTAACATTCGAGGACGAATGTTCTTAAGGGGGGGGGGGGGGGGGGAGAATGTTACACCTCGAAAAATCTTTCGTTGGTACGCAAGTGAATGAACTAGTATGGAGTATGAGTATACAATGTTTTCATGGGCGAACGATGACATTCGATGATTCTAGGTGAGAGTTCAAAGATGTTAGATATGGGGGGAAGAGGATTGCCAAGAGAAGGCAAAGTATTTTGATAAGCATCGGAAAGAAATTACGAGTAACGAGTTAGTAAGGGCTTAATGATGTCATGGAGAAGAGTGATAACGTCCCTTGGATTGGTATTGAAGTGTCGAACAAGTGTTAAGAAGGTTCCATAAGGATTGGAGATCAAACGAGACGACGAAACGAACTTCGGGATCACTGGGGATTATACGGCCAAACATACTGGCCGTATAATTTATACGGTCCATATGTTTGGGACCGTATAATCAACCCAGATTGGCCAAACTCTCTGGACCAATTGTACGACCAAACATACGGCCCGTATGTTGGTCCGTATGTTCGGTCCGCACAGATTTTGTCCAATAAATGTAAGGGACCAAGGTTATTTCATTTCATTTCTTCTTGACACCCCTTCTCTCTCAAACATCTCTCTACATATATTCCACAAGTTTTCAAGAGTTTTTAGTGATCAATAACACAAAATAAGTGAATCAAGTGTAAGCAAACCCATTAAAGATCATTCTAGTCAAGAAATCCAAATGGAGAAAAACTAGGGTGTTTGCTCAAGTGGAGTATTTCGACTAAGGCTTGTTCCTACAACATCTAAGGTAAGATTTATGGTATTTATATGTTTTTTAAGGTATTTGGAAGTTGAAATGCTTGGATTTTAGAAGAGTATAGCAAAATGGCCCATGAAAGATGAATAGTGACGTTTTGAGAGATAGTTTGAATTGAATCATGATTGTTGTTGTGTTGTGACATGAATGGGTTATAAATGACGTTAAGATCATGAAATAGGCAATGTATGTTAATGGACGAAATCGTGTGTTATGGTCTTGAATATGGAAAATTGGAAGTGAACTGAGAATATGGATAATGTAGATGACTAAAGGCTATTGTTATGATATTGTAAATGTATTATTGACGTTTGGGAGTTGAATTATGATATGGAGGAATGTTGTATAAATAAAGGAGATGATGTCCGATTTTCTCTAGCTTTAGCCATTTATGCTAGTTGTCGATTCTAACGATGGTATGACCTTAATGAAGGTATAAACGCAACTATTGAAAGAGAACGTGCAAGTGCTATATAGTCGAACGAAAAGGTATGTAAGGCTAACCCTTCTTTCATAAGGCATGGTTCTTTGGCCTAACATCTAAATCTTCTGTAAGTCTATGATTTCTTCAAATGATTGACCTTCCGAGCTAATAAGCTCACGATGCTTGATGTGCTACGATAGTACTAAGTTCCTCGTATGACGAGTCGGCCTATAAGATAGATGTAATGATAACAACGAAGATAGTGATAATGATAGTAATAATGGTGAGAATAATGTGATGATTAAGATGCCTATGGCCTATTGTATGTATGTGTGCCTATGAAGGGCTATGATAATACCCCGAGCTTATGACGCCGGGTAAGAATACAGGTATATCAATATATATAGAGTATGTATATGATTATGAAATGCGCGCGCACTTCTGCAGAAGGTACAGATAACCCTGAAGCCATGGTAGGTCCAGGTATGTATGACCTTGAGCCTTGGTTGGCCAAGTATGTATGAAACACCGAACCTTTATGGTCGGGCACGCTATAGCTATATATATATATATATATATATATATATATGTGTGTGTGTGTGTGTGTATGACATCAATATGAGTACGAATACATTATAAAAATGAATGTGAAGGTAAATAAATACGGATATGGACGTATGTACACGGATACGCACTAGAAATGGAATGTCCTTGTGGAAAGCAAGTAAGTGCTTTGACGACGATATTATTATCTCCCATGTTATGCTATCTCATATGTTGAATCTTAAGCTTTCATATTGATATTGATCATGCTTTACATACTCTGTACATTCTTCGTACTGACGTCCTTTTGTTTGTGGACGCTGCATCATGCCCGCAGGTGCACAGGGAGAGAAGCTCAATCCATAGCTATATTTTCAGGGACTACATTGCGGAGCTCCATTTCATTCGGAGCTATAGCTTTTGGTATAGATTCTTTTGTGTACATATTTATGGGTATAGCGGGGTCCTGTCCCGCTCATGTGATATGTTATAACCTTCTTATAGGCTCGTAGACTTGTGTATGTGGTTAGATGTGTTTGGCCTTGTCGGCCTATATTTTTGTATGTCATTTTGTTGGCCTTGTCGGCCCATGTACATTGATGTGGCATAGATGCCTGTGATGATATAAGAAATGTTATCGTCCAATTGGGACTAGTATGATTGATGGCTAGAATGCCTGGTTTTATTTATGGCTCACCTAGACGTTATGTGAAAGTATGCTAAAGGGGTGCCCGGGTGGGGTAGCGCCGGGTGCTCGTCGAGGCCTTAGTTGGGTCGTGACACCTAATCATGCTTTCTCCCATCAATTTTACAAACAAACCAATCGCATAAGAGTTTAGGAAAAAAGTTTTCACCATTCATGGAAGAATAAGACAAGGAAGTGCAGATACTAATTGGAATCAACTACATACCAATGTGAATGAAATACCACGAAAGAATGAAAGAAGTGAAATTTTTCTAAATGTCCTATAGCCTCTTGTAGATAAGTACGGAGCTCTTTGTACCCATTCGCAAGACTTTACTAGACACGTCCGTGTACAACTAGATTCACGAACCTGATGCTCTGATACCAACTGTCACGACCCTAATTATCGACTGTGCGGGCACCTACCTTGTTATCACTAGTAGGCGTACCCTTGCCCGTTAACCCATTAATCACTAGCCAATTTCAACTTCTTTAATCATTTATGCTCTAACAATCAATAAATAAGTGAATAAATAAATAGTCTAACCAAGTCATAAATGATAAATAAAATAAGTGCGGAAGTCTAACTATTAAATTCCCAAAATCTGAAAGTCATCGTATAAAGACTCTAATCAACAACGTCTAAAGAAGGAAATATCTGTCAAATATAATAATAAATAATGTCTAGAATGAAAGTATACATCTGGAAAGAAGGATCTTCAGGTATCATGGCATGGATAGAAGCTCACCCTTGGATATGATCAAGAAAACTAGCTTCAAGCTAGAGATGTGGTCTGGGTGAAATCTCTGGAACACAATCTGCACTCAAAAAGGCAGCAGCAAGGTAGTATCAGTACAAACACTATGTACCGGTAAGCATCATAGTCCTACTAAGATTAGCTCACGCATATAAGCACAAAATCAACACGATAAACAGATAGGCACATAACACTCAAATCCAATTCACAGAATATCCCACAACTTAATCACAGCCTAAGATGAAGCTTCGAAACCACAAGTGTTTCCAGTCACAATAATCTCACCCGGTAATCACAACTCCAAGTTTCAACTTATGTAGAGTCACTAATCCACAATTTCACTCAGTCAATAATTATATCTATATCACAACAGTCGTTTCAACAAACCATACAAAATTCAGAAATAAAAAGTCAGGTGATGATGCAGAATAAAATTAGATAATATGCAATGCAATGCACTGGCCAAATACTCCAAAATTGTAAACACATGCTAAATGATAATGTTTTCCCCAAATAGACATGACCTGCAGGGGACCTATAGTGTCCATGTACCACTCCTTCTGAAACGAACCTCGAACCACGAGCTCACAACTAGGCCACATTATCACCCCCTGTCAAATGTGCCTTAATAGATGTATATGTTCCATCTAAAAATCTCATCAACAATGCCTCATAATCGAATCACAGTGAATAACTCAAGAACACATATCAAAGCTAGAACAATGAAGTACAGTCATAGTAACACAAGTCATAACAAGACTCACCAATAACTATGCTCAACCATAGCCTACTTATACAACTATCTCAATCAATCAGTGAAGGGTATATATGAACACGTTCTTTTCAAAAATTCCAAACCATTTCCATAATGTATGAATGCAGAAATGGGTGTAAATATGGTAAATAATGCACTAAAATAATGATGAAGGTAAAATAAGTCATAATGCCATAAGTCATATCAAGACTTCGATAAATCGACTAAACTATAAGCATGATCAATCAATGAAATCAAGTGCAAATAATAGTGTAAGTCACAATGCTATAAGCCCTTCCAAAACTTTAGATAAGTCAGCACAACCATGGAGTGAATCATCCAAACCATCTCAGTCAACATAAAGAGTCTATGTCCCTCTTTACTTCCAAATGTTACAAATACACTAAAAAACTAAGTCTTGTATCACCAAGGTGCTCCATTTTCTCGTATACCATCATCAATACCTAGTCATAATTCAATATCAATATACATATGGAATAAGAATGCATGACAAGTATAACACCACCATCAACCGTAATTCATACGTCAAGTTTTCATCGGCGTATTATGATAAGTTTATATCACAATTCTAGTCTAAACTCATTATCCTTCCTTTCTCTGATGGTATGTGTCACAATAAAAGAGAATTGGGTACAACACGTATCACAACACAACCATTCAAGTAGTAAGTCTAATCACAATAGCAGGGTAGCAAGCCACCATCAACAACAACCTAGCTAATAGAATTCCATCCCAAATTGCCATAGTATGAATACAACTACACCTTCACAATGTGTAAATAATGGTGACAAGCCCACATAATCAGAAGTCATACCATCCTAGCTAATATCAAACCAAACACTATGTTAGAAGACCTGATCATGCTCTCTCCCTTCAATTCTACAAAACATATACGTTTTGCTAATCAAAGTATAACTTAAGTAAGTCGTAACCTACCTCGAATGCAGAATAGGATCCTTGAACTTCTCCACACGAGCCTTCTATTTCTGAAGCACCTCAAAACTATTACACCTTGAAAAATTTCATGTCGTCGTATAGTAGATAGACTAATGCAGTGTGAGAAGTATATGATGTTTCTATAAGTAAGAAGCAGTATTTAATGGTTCTAAGTGAGATTCCAATGACGTATAAGGCAAGGGAAGAAAATTTGTTAAGGAAGGCGAAGTATACGTTGTGTTTCAGAAGAGTTTTATAAAGTACCGAGCTAAGGTTGATCTAATAATATCTTGAGGAAACGATATAATAGTCCTTAGATTGTTAATGAAGTGTTAAACCAGTGTTAAGAAGGTTCCATAAGGATTGGAGGTCAAACGGGTAACCGAGAACAAGTTTCGGGAAATTGTGGATTACAGGGTCCTTTATACGGACCGTATAAAATATACAGCTCGTATATCTTACCGTATAACTTTCCTAGAATTGGGGTCTCCACTGGAACCATTATATGGTCACACATACGGACCGTATGTGTGCCCGTATAACTTGGTCGGGACAGATTTTTAAGTTTAAATAAGTGACCCAAGTTTATTTCCCTCATTTCTCGTTTTCTCTCCAACACTCTCCAAACCAGAAGAAACCTCTAGAACTCTCTCCAGACTTCATCTACAAGAATCCAAGAGAAATTAGGGATCAACTTCATCAAACCAAGGAAATCAAGTGCAACAAGCTCACTAGGGTTCATACAACTCAAGAAATCTCCTTGGATTGAAGCTAGGGTTTTTCTCAAGAGAAGTATTTTCATCCAAAGGCCATTCTCATACTATCAAAGGTAAGTTTTATGATCAATTCATGTTATTTAGAGTATTAAGGCGTTGAGAGACTTGAATTATGAAAGGAGGTAGATGATGGGTCATAAATATGATAATAGTGGCATTTTTTAGTAGTAGCTTAACATAAATCATGATTATTTGTATGTTACGAGTATAGTTATGTTATAAATGGTATTAAGAACATGGGAGAAATATCATATGAGTATGAATTTAATGTTGTATTATGACCATGGTTATGGATGCCCTTGAAATGGAAGTAGGAGAATTGAATAACGCATGGTTGATGAATATTGTTGATTATGATATGATGAATTCTATTATTGACGTTTGGGAGTTGTTATGTTATCTGGAGAAAGTCGTAGAAACAAATGAGATGCTGCCCAATTTTCTCTAGCTTTAGTTCAAGCATGCCTATGTTATCGATTATGTAATATTAGTACGAACTCTTTTGAAGGTAGAAACGTGAATATTGGAGGGGAACGTTCAAGTGATAAAGTAGAGAAATGGAAAGGTATGTAAGGCTAGTCCTTTCTTTTCTAAGACATGATTCTTATGACTTGATCTGCCCTATCTCTCCATGACTTTCTTACATGCCGGAAATTATGAGTCTACGATTACAAAAGAGCTTCACATAAGGTAAAGAAAAGAGATATGTTATGAATACGATAATGGTAATGATGAGTCTAAGTCTAGAAATCCTAAAGCTTATGATACGATTCTTATGAAGTAAATGATTCCTTGATATTATTCATTATTGCTACACTCACCTTATACTACTAGTTCCTTCAAGGTGAGGCAGGATGGTTATGACTATTCCATAATGGAATCGGGGGTTCTCGACCTTACGTCACCCCGATAGAATTATAGTTGTCCTTGGGTTCTTATTCATGCATTATGATAAGTATATGATGATGAGATTACACCGTGCCTACTTGGCCGGGCAGACACCGCTAAGACGGGCAGCATATACACCATGTCTAGATGGCATGGGCAGACACCACTAGTGGGCGGCATGAGATGTTTACCCCGGGTGGAGGTGACCCAGATTCATAGGTTTCGATCTGCAGACTCACAGGAGCACTCCATTATTCCGGAGGTGCTGTTTGATATACATCATTTTGTGTACATATGTTTTGGGCATGATGGGGTCCTGTCCCGTCTTTATTTCTAGTACTCTAATAGAGGCTCGTAGATACGTATGTGTGGGTAGTAGATGTCCCATGATGACTACATTGTATTTCTGTGTATCATTCTGATAGCCGAAAGACTTATGTGTAACAAAGTAGACCAGTTCCTGGAAGTGATAATGATTTTCCCTATGATTAGAGGTGTGAGAATAATAAATAAATGTAGGATTAGTATGACGAGTAATAGAATGACTGGTGCTCGATAGTTAGCTCCGGGTACCCGTCATGGCCCTAGCTGGGTCGTGACAAAAGTGGTATCAGAGCAGTTCCGTCCTAAGGTGTGTCTACGAGCTTTGTCTAGTAGAGTCTTATTTATGGTGTGTTGCGCGCCACACTTATAAACAAGAGGCTGCGGGGCATTTAGGAAAAATGACCATTCTTCTTCTTATGAGATCGTGCGATAGAGCCATGTTATAAGATTTTCGCCTCCCTAATGGTGTATTATGATTTCAGCTATGCCGGTAAAGCTGCCCAGAAGGGCAAGGCTACGACAGAGAAGTTGGTTCGAAAGAGGGCCGCGAAATAATGTAGAAAAAGGGGAATCACAAAGTGAGGCTCAATCAAATACCGCTCATACTCCGCCTATTATAGAAGAGTAAGAAGGCGCTTCAGCTCCAGCTCCTATGCCTCTAGTTCCTCCACCGGCTGCTTCAGGTCAACAAATAATCGAAGCTATTTAGTTATTAACGCAGTTAGTTTCCGTGCAGGCACAGCGGCAAAGTGCGAGTTCCGGTGACAGGACAACTAGTACTCGAGCCCGGGATTTTATGAGTTTAAGCCCTCCAGAGTTTTTCAGTTCAAGGCCGGATGAAGACCCGCAAGGTTTTATTGATGAGATGTCGAGAACATTGAAAATAATTCATGCCTCCGTACTGAATCTGTGGAGTTGGCATCTTATAGACTTAGACTCCGGGATGTGGCGGTTCTTTGGTATAATAGTTGGATATCTTCAAGAAAAGAGAATGCACCTCCTCCAGTTTGGCAAGAATTTGTAGACGCCTTCATCCGTCACTATTTGCCACCTGAGGTTCATCGGGCTAGAGCTGATAGGTTCCGGAATTTAAAACAAGGAAATATGAGTACCCGGGAGTATGGCCTACACTTTAATTCATTGGCTAGATATGCTCCGACTATGGTGGCTGACATGGGAGACAGAGTACACAGGTTTGTGAGTGGCCTAGGGCCACATTTATTCAAAGATTGCTTGACAGCCTCGTTGCAAGAGGGGATGGATATTTCCCGTATTCCGGCCCATGCCCAGAACCTAGAAGAGGAGCAGCATCCGCAAAGGGGTGAGCCTGATATCGATAGCGGGCAGAGTAAGAGGGCCAGATCGGTATATGTTGGTAGCGACTATAGAGGAGGATCGAGATAGTCATATTCTAGATATTCAGGCTAGTCGGTGACTAGTGCACCTCCTCGGTTTGCAGGTGGGAGATTTGATCGCCCCTTTCATTCAGGACAGGGTTAGAGTTCGAGGGTCTGAAGTGCTCAGTTTGGGGGTGATCCTAGCCAGCAGATACCACCAGTACCGCGATGTATCCTGGGCGGTAGATTGTATTCCGGACAGTGTCGCTGAGGTTCAGATGCTTGCTATGCCTGTGGCCAGGTTGGGCATAGGATGCGAGATTGCCCATCGATGAGTGGTAGAGTTGGGGTTCAGCCCACAGGGTCCGCAGCAGGTTCTTATTCGTCTGTGCGTCTAATAGGGCAGACTCCCTAGACCCTAGCGGGCCACGGTAGGGGCAGAGGGGGAGCATCTAGTTCAGGTGGCACATAGCCCCGTATCTATGCTCTAGCCGGACGACAGGATCTTGGGTCCTCCCCGGATGTGGTTACATGTATACTATCTATATTCTCTCATGAGGTTTATGCATTAATAGATCTGGGTTCCATGTTGTCTTATATTACTCCTTACATTGCTGGTCGTATTGGGGTGAAACCCGATCTAATTAAACCTTTTAAGATATCTACTCCGGTGGGTGATCCCGTGATAGCTAGACAAGTATACAAGAATTTTATAATTGTTGTATGTGACCGTAGACTAAAGTTGATCTAGTTGCGCTGGAAGTGCTAAATTTTGATGTGATTATGGGTATGGATTGGTTGGCCTCTTGTTATGCTAATGTCGATTGCAGAATGAAAGTGGTCCGATTCCAATTCCCGGGAGAGCCCGTGCTTGAATGGAAAGGTAATACAGCGTCTCCCAAAGGTAGGTTTATTTCCTACCTTAAGGCAAGGAAGATGATATCAAAGGGCTACATTTATCACCTAGTCTGAGTTCATGACACCAAAGTAAAGCCACCGACTTTTCAATCCATCCTGGTAGTGAATGAATTTTCGGATGTATTTCCAGATGAACTCCCAGGTCTTTCTCCGGAGAGAGAGATTAATTTTGCTATTGAGGTGTTACCGGATACTAAACCAATCTCTATTCCTCCTTACTGAATGGCTCCTGCAGAATTGAAAGAGCTAAAGGCGTAACTGAAGGATTTACTTGAGAAGGGGTTTATTAGGCCCAGTTCATCACCGTGGGGAGCACCTGTCCTATTTATGAGAAAGAAAGATGGTTCCCTACGGATGTGCATTGATTATAGACAGCTGAATAAGGTGACGATAAAGAATAAATATCCTTTCCTGAGAATTGATGATTTGTTTGACCAATTACTGGGTGCCAAGTGGTTTTCCAAAATATATCTGAGGTCAGGTTATCATCAAGTGAGAGTTAGAGAAGAAGATTTTCCCAAAACAGTTTTTAGAACGAGATATGGCCACTATGAATTTTGGGTGATGTCATTTGGGTTGACTAATGCTCCGGTGGTGTTTATGAATTTGATGAATAATGTATTCAGGCCTCTCTTAGATTTGTTCGTGATAGTGTTCATTGATGACATTTTAGTATACTCTTGAACAGAATCAGAACATGTAGACCATTTGCGCATTGTCATTAGGATTCTTCGTACTCGTGAATTGTATGCAAAATTTTCGAATTGTGAGTTTTGGTTAAATTTTGTGACTTTTCTGGGCCATGTTATTTCAGCTGATGGCATTCGGGTTGATACTTAGAAAATTGAAGCTGTGAAGACTTGGCCAAGGCCTACAATGCCTACAGAAGTCCGTAGTTTTCTGGGATTGGCAGGTTATTATAGAAGATTTATGGAAGGGTTTTCCTCTATTTCATCACCATTAACGAAGCTAACTCAGAAGACAGCCAAATTTCAGTGGACTGATGCTTGTGAACGCAGTTTCAAGGAATTGAAGGATCGATTAACCTCAGCTCCAGTCCTGACACTCCCGGAAGGGCCAGACGGATATGTTGTATATTGTGATGCCTCTAGTATTGTGTTAGGATATGTGTTGATGCAGCAGCGTAAAGTCATTGCCTGTGCTTCAAGGCAGTTGCGAAAACACGAGAAGAACTATCCGACCCATGACCTCAAATTAGCCGCGGTTATTCATGCCTTAAAGATGTGGATACACTATTTGTATGGTATGTATGTTGATATCTATACGGATCACAAGAGTCTCCAGTATATTTTCAAGTAGAAGGAATTAAATCTACGGCAGAGACGGTGGTTAGAACTGTTGAAGGATTATGATGTAAATATTTTATACCACCCTGGTAAAGTGAATGTAGTGGCTGATGCACTTAGCTGCAAATCAATGGGTAGTCAATGTGAGTTTCCTCCGAAAAAGAAAGAATTAATTCGTGAGCTCCACCAGCTAGCCAGCCTCAAAGTTCGTCTAATTGATTCAGGCAATGCAGGAATTGGTATTCACAATCCAACTATTTCGTCCTTAGATATGGAGGTGAAAGACCGTCAATATGAAGATCCTTAGTTGAGTAATTATAGAGATACACCCCATGAGAAATAGAAGTCGCTATTTGAGATTTCTGCAGATGGAGTTCTTAGATACCGAGACAGGCTATGTGTTCCAAATGTTGTCGAACTACGTCGTCGAATTCTAGAAGAAGCTCATTATTCTCGGTATTCTATTCACCCAGGAGCGACAAAGATATATCACAATCTTAAGCTAATGTATTGGTGAGACAGAATGAAGAAGGACATAGCAGAATTTGTAGCTCAATGTCCAAATTGCCAACAAGTGAGGATTGAACATCAAAAGCCAGGAAGATTATTACAAGCCATGGAAATCCCTACCTTCAAATGGGAAGTGATCAATATGGATTTTATTGTAGGGTTACCTCAGTCCCGAAGCAAGTATGACTCCATATGGGTGATCGTGGACAGACTCACGAAATCAACTCATTTTCTTCCAGCCAAAACTACATATTCAATAGAAGACTATGCAAGGTTATATCTTAAGGAGATTGTGAAACTTCATGGTGTCCCGATATCTATTATTACGGATAGATGAGCCCAATTTACAGCTAAATTTTAGAAGTCTTTCCAAGAAGGTCTGGGTACTCAGGTAAGGCTTAGCACAACATTTCATCCACAGATTGACGGGCAAGCCGAACGCACTATTCAGACTTTGAAAGATATGTTACGGGCATGTGTTCTAGACTCTGGTGGTAGTTGGGATGACCACTTACCCCTTATTGAATTTACTTACAACAACAGCTACTATTCCAGTATTCAGATGTCCCCGTATGAAGCATTATATGGAAGGAAGTGTAGATCCCCAATTAGGTGGTTCGAAGTAGGAGAGGTACAGCTAATAGGCCCTGAGTTGATTCAACAAGCGGTGGAAAAGGTCAAAGTTATCCGAGGTCGATTAATGACAGCCCAAAGTCGTCAGAAATCTTATGTGGACAACCGTCGGTGAGACATAGAATTCTAAGTTGATGATTGGGTATTCTTAAAGGTATCACTGATGAGGGGCGTAATGAGATTTGTTAAGAAAAGGAAGTTAAGTCCTCGATACATTGGACCTTATAAGATTATCTGCAAGGTAGGCCAAGTAGCATATGAATTGGACCTACCCTCAGAACTGGACTCAGTCTATCCAGTTTTTCATGTGTCAATGCTCTGAAATTGTGTTGGAGATCCCACTAGAATGGTATCGGTAGCGGATGTGCAAGTTATGGAAAAATTGGCTTACGAAGAGGTACCTATAGCCATATTAGATAGGCAAGTACGGAGGCTTAGAAACAAAGAAGTAGCTTCAGTCAAAGTCTTGTGGCGAAATAATAACCGAGAAGAAATAACTTGGGAAGCGGAAGAAAATATGAAATTAAAGTACCCACACCGGTTTTTGTCACACCCTAACAGTGGTAGGGCATGACAGGCACCCGACTCTCATCAGAGTTGAGCGAACCCTTAGACATTCGCTCTACCAAAACCTGTGATTTCAAAAACTTTTAGGAACATAAAACTTTTCCAAATAGAAATCATTATCTCTATAACGATTAAGAAAACTTTCAATCAATTAAGTACTTTAAACCAATTGAAATCATCTAAAATACATACTATTTTAAAATCCACAAATGACTCAACTGACATCACATTGTCGAAATCTCGACAAACATACCACAGGACACTATCTGCAGAAGTCTCTAAAAAGTAAACTGAACATTATGAGTCAGGACAGGGACCTGACATACCCATAATCATACATATATATACATGACTCAGCACAACTCTAGAATGTGGTGGAACTTGCAAATCTCAGCTGACGTCCACGCATCCTAGCTGTACACTTAACCTGCAAAACATTATGGGGCTGCGGGCATGAACGCAGCGTCCCCAGGAAAAAGGACGTCAGTACGGACAATGTACTGAGTATGTAAGGTGGTAAAAAATCATAATCATAATTTGACTTAGGACAGAAGAAATCACAATCTAACTCAATACCTGCAGCCTTTGCCAGAAGAAACATAAATGTGCACATGAAGTCTCAAAACAATCTTTAATTAAATAATGCAATCCAACACACAAGCCGCTTCCGACTTGTTAGCAGAATGGTCCCTTCGGACAGCTGCTTCCGGCTAGTATCACAATAGTCCCTTCGGCTGGCCGCTTCGACATAATAATGATGGCCCCTTCGGGAAGCCGCTTCCGGCTTAGCTAGGGTGGCCCCTTCGGGCAGCCGCTTCCGGGTTAATATCACTATCATATCAACACAAACCTAGTCCACAAATATCAATTTCAATTCAAAGCATAAGTCACTGATCAATTTATCACAATCTAGTTATTAGCCTTAGTATTTCATAAGAAGTTATCAAATTTGTATCTCACTAGACTTAGGAGGACATACTTCCAAGTTTGATGGTAGAATTGTAATGAAATTCTTACTACTCATATTCTACTCAATTTCATCTTATTGCCCTACCCAAAGAATAAGTGATCATATCAGTACAAAGGGATGATACTATGGAATGTAGACATAAATCGTAAATGAAAGGAAGTAGTAAAATCTCGCACCCCCTTCGAAGTGGTTTTGAAAATCAAACCTTATGTTTCCTTTAGTATAAAACTCATTTCCTCAAAATCATTAGTAAAATCATATACACAACTCAACTTGGCACCTTATGGGTGCTCCCTTCGGAACAGAGAAGGAGTACAATATCAATAAGCTACCACTAGAAACATTTAGACCTTACGCGTCTAAGAATGGAATCATATGGAGTACATATAGAATGAATAAAAACAAGAATCATGCTAAAGGAAGAAAGGTTTGCCTTACATACCTTGTCGCTTAGTGATTAGCTTAACTTAAGCTTCCAAACACTGGACAATCTAAAATCAAGGTAAAGGAAACCGTAGACAACTTGAAAAAGGTTCATATACTTCTCTAAGCTCGTGATTAACTTCTGTAAATTCGGGATGCATTTTACCTGTAATCTTCGGTTCCCACTAATTTCAATTCAATTTAACAACACAATCAGCAACCAACAACAACAAAAACCATCTCATATAAGCCTCTTCAAACTCAAAGCATCAACTCCTAAAGATATACACCAAAACAACCCAGTATACGCTTTGTATACAATATCTTCATACACTTTATTCTCCCAAATTCAAGAACAACAACTTATCAACAACATCAAAAATAATATCAAAAATCATTTTATATCAATATCCAACTAATTCTATCCATTTAATCATACCAAAACATCCCCCAAGTCATTTGATATCCAAAAATTATAAACGAACCTTCAAAGTCATTTTCTCTATTCTAACCTGTCAAATCTATCAATGATCATGGTAAGAACGTCATTAACATCTTAAACATATATTATATGAGTAGCCACCACGAAACCAACATCCCCCAATTTCAACATTTAGCATAAAACAACGATCACAACTCGTACTACACTTTGTCCTTCACGAGCCTCGGGATTCGGGGCCTCGAACTTGATCGAACCATTGCTTTATCTCTCTAAACTCCCCTCACTCTTTCTCTACCATGTTCTAGACCTTTTGGTATGAAATGAGGAAGATAAGGGTTAAAACCTCCCTTAAATACCAAGGGAAGTGGGCCTGACCCGAGTTGGAGTCGGGTTGGGCCGAGCCCACTGCCCAGTTTGACCTTTCCGCCTTAAAACGTCCACAAAGTTTTATCCCTATATCGCATGACGGCCCACAACCAATGGTTGGAAAGGAATTTCAATTATCAACAACTTTTGTTTTTGGATTTTTCCCATATCCCCAATAAATGATGGGTCTATGGCCTCCCGAAGTCAGATCACCCGAAAACGTAACTTAAAAACATCTTTTTGGAGGGCTTACACTTGGATTTGTGTCAAGGGTCCTTCTTGAGTTATGTTTAAATTCACATATATTGTCCATATAACTTGTCATTTGTCCTTTATAAGAACCCCATCTTGTGGGCCCCACCTCGTCTTACGGCTACGAGAGCTATATATCTTTTAACGTATCATTCCAATCATATTGTACGAATTCCAAATATCATACTCATGCTATCCTCATGCTAATACAGCAGAATATCATCCTTTATACTTATAATATTTGCTCCTCCTTGAGCTCATATTAAGCCGTCTGCAGCCTTAGTAACGCGAAATTTTCTGGGGTGTAACATCCTTCCCCTCTTAGAAACATTCGTCCTCGAATGTTAAATGAAGACTAATACTTGTATCCAATTTCAACACTTACTAATATCACTCAACCCTTCTCAATTCCTAAGGTCCCTTTCGACACCTATCTTTCTCTATAAGTTTCAACTTCCCTTAACCTCATTGATGCTTTCAGTTATATTGATTTCTATAAGGGACACATTACTCCATTTCCTCAAACAGATATAATCATGTTTCTTTCTCTTCCTTGTTTCATTCTTTACTCATTTAAGCTTACTCGTTTTTTATACTAACTCACCTCTCGAATGACTCCTTGCTTATCATTCCTTCCCCTCTTAAGTCTATTCTCATGATCTTATCACATTAATCTTAGTTCATCAACCTTACTTCTAATCTCTGAGAGAACCTATCTTAACCCTCGACTCACTTCTATATCCTCGAGTAATTTCAACCTAACTCTCAAACTCATTCTGAACCCATCTCATAACCCTCCTTTTAGTCGATTTACAACTATTATTAACCTTTCATTCTTCAGTTTTACACTTATGTACATAACACACATATATATACTAATCACAATTATTTTAACAAAATTTTGGCAGAACCTCCTCTGTAATTTGTACTACCCACCTGTACACAGTTAACCAACAAGCCTCACAGGGCAACAATCAAAATATATCAACATGCCTCACAGGGCCACAATCATATTACAACACCCTATACATACCTGTACAAATGCTCTTCACAATGGCATTCTCAATTCGATAAGAGGCATACCTTTCTTACTGCAATCCTTAACCTACAGCACTTACCTCAAATAGCAATCACTAATCATCGGAGAACTTACCTTTCCTATGAACAAATTCCAATTTCGCAATCGTAGTTGTACTTTACAATCACTTAATCAAAATTTAAATTTTAAAGTTAGAGGCAAGGATTCAAGGCCTATAACACAGCTCTATAGCACAATCTATGATCTGAATGAAGGAAAACCATCCTAGATGCCCTGTAGCCTCCTGTTCATAAGTGTGGTCGACAACACACTCATGAACCAGACTCTACCTGACACGACTTTGCAGACAACTCTTTGAACGAACTGCTCTGATACAACTTTGTCACACCCTAACAGAGGTAGGGCATGACGGGCACCCGACTATCATCAGAGTCGAGCGAACCCTTAGACATTCGCTCTATCAAAACCTGTGATTTCAAAAACTCTTAGGAACATAAAACATTTCCAAATAGAAATCATTATCTTTATAACGATTAAGAAAACTTTCAATCAAATAAGGACTTTAACCCAATTGAAATCATCTAAAATACATACTATTTTAAAATCCACAAATGACTTAACTGACATCACTTTGTAAACATCTCGACAAACATACCACAGGACACTGTCTGTAGAAGTGTCTCTGAAGTAAACTGAACATTATGAGTCAGGACAGGGACCTGACATACCCATAATCATACATATCTATACATGACTCAGCACAACTCTAGAATGAGGTGGAACTTGCCAATCTCAGCTGACGTCCATGCATCCTAGTTGTAGACTTAACCTGCAAAACATTCTGGGGCTGCGGGCATGAACGCAACGTCCCCAGGCAAAAGGACGTCAGTACGGACAATGTACTGAGTATGTAAGGTGGTAACAAATCATAATCATAATTTTACTTAGGAGAGAAGAAATCACAATCTAACTCAATAGCTGCAGCCTTTGCCAGAAGAAACATAAATGTGCACACGAAGTCTCAAAACAATCTTTAAGTAAATAATTCAATCCAACACACATGCCGCTTCCGACATGTTAACAGAATGGTCCTTTCGGACAGCAGCTTCCGGCTAGTATCACAACAGTCCCTTCGGTCGGCCGCTTCGACATAATAATGATGGCCCCTTCGGGCAGCCGCTTCCGGCTTAGCTAGGGTGGCCCCTTCGGGCAGCCGCTTCTGGCTTAATATAACCATCATATCAACACAAACCCAATCCACAAATATCAATTTCAATTCAAAGCATAAGTCACTAATCAATTCATCACAATCCAGTTATTAGCCTTAGAAGGACATACTTCCAAGTTTGAGGGAAGAATTGTTATGAAATTTTTACAACTTATATTCTACTCAATTTCATCTTATTGCCCTACCCAAAGAATAAGTGATCATATCAGTACAAAGGGATGATACTATGGAATGTAGACATAAATCGTAAATGAAATGAAGTAGTAAAATCTCGCACCCCCTTCGAAGTGGTTTTGAAAATCAAGCTTTATGTTTCCTTTAGTATAAAACTCATTTTCTCGAAATCATTAATAAAACCATATACGTAACTCAACTTGGAACCTTATGGGTGTTCCCTTCGGAACAGAGTAGGAGTACATTATCAATAAGCCAGCACAAGAAATATTTAGACCTAACTCGTCTAAGAATGGAATCATATGGCGTACATATAAAATAAATAACAACTAGAATCATGCCAAAGGAAGAAAGTTTTTCCTTACATACCTTGTCGCTTACGTGATTAGCTTAACTTATGCTTCCAAACACTGGGCAATCTACAATCAAGGTAAAGGGAACCGTAGATAACTTGAAAAAGGTTCATATACTTCTCTAAGCTCGTAATTAACGTCCGTAAATTCGGGCACCATTTTACCTGTAATCTTCGCTTCCCTCTAATTCCAATTAAATTTAACAACACAATCAGCAACCAACAACAACAACAGCCATATCATATAAGCCTCTTCAAACTCGAAGCATCAACTCCTAAAGATATACACCAAAACAGCCCAGTATACGCTTTGTATACAATATCTTCATACATTTTATCCTCCCAAATTCAAGAACAGCAACTTATAGACAACATCAACAATAATATCAACAATCATTTTATATCAATATCCAACAAATTCTATCCATTTAATCATTACCAAAACAGCCCTTAAGTCATTTGATATCCAAAAATTATAACCGAACTTTCAACGTCATTTTCTCTATTCTAACCCGTCAAATCTATCAATGATCATGGTAAGAACATCATTAACATATTAAATGTATCTTATATGAGCAGCCACAACGAAACCAACATCCCCCAAGTTCAAATTTTAGCTTAAAACGACGACGACAACTCGTACTATACTTTATCTTTCACAAGCCTCAGGATTCGGGGCCTCGTACTTGATCGAACCCTTTCTTTATCTCTTTAAACTCCCCTCACTCTCGCTCTACCATGTTCTGGACCTTTTGGTATGAAATGAGGACGATAAGGGTTAAAACCTCCTTTAAATACCAAGGGAAGTGGGCCTGACCCGAGTTGGAGTCGGGTTGGGCCGAGCCCACTGCCCAGTTTGACCTTTCCGCCTTAAAACGTCCATAACTTTTTATCCCTACATCGTATGAAAGCCCACAACCTATGGTTGGAAAGGTATTTCAATTATATACAACTTTCATTTTTTGAGTTTTCCCAAATCCCCAATAAATGATGGGGTTATGGCCTCCTGAAGTCGGATCACCCGTAAACGTAACTTAAAAACATGTTTTTGGAGGCCTTACACTTGGATTTGGCTCAAGGGTCCTTCTTGAGTATTGTTTAACTTCACATATATGTCCATATAACTTGTCATTTGTCCTTTGTACAAACCCCATCATGTGGGCCCCACCTCAGCATACGGTTACGATGGCTATATATCTTTTAACGTATCATTCCAATCATATTGTACGAATTCCAAATATCATACACATGCTATCCTCATGCGAATACAGTAGAATTTCATCCTTTATACTTATAATATTTTCTCCTCCTTGAGCTCACATTAAGCCGTCTGCAGCCTTAATAACGCGAAATTTTCTGGGGTGTAACAGTTTTCACCCCCGGAAGAGATTCAAGATGAAACATTAACATTATGAGGTATCTATGCTTTCTTTTCATGCTATTGGGTCGTTTGTGGCCATAATATATTGTTATTGTGTTATAGCCCTATGTGGCATGGTTATTATGGGTTGTTGTGACAGGATGTTGGCGCCATATTATAGGGGGAAACTCTGGCAAAATTTTAATAGAATTCCCGAGAACTTAACATTTGATGACGAATGTATTTAAAGGGGGGAAGATTGTTACACCTCAAAAAAATTCACGTCGTTGTATAGTAGATAGACTAATGCAGTGTGAGAAGTATATGATGTTTCTATAGGTAAGAAGCTGTATTTAATGGTTCTATGTGAGATTCCAATGACGTTTGAGCCAAGGAAAGAAAGTTTGTTGAGAAAGGTGAAGTATACGTTGTGTTTCAGAAGAGTTTTACAAAGTACCGAGCTAAGGTTGACCTAATAATGTCTTGAGGAAAAGCTATAATGCTCCTTAGATTGTTAATGAATTGTTAAACCAGTGTTAAGTAGGTTCCATAAGGATTGGAGATCAAACGGGTCGACGAGAACAAGTTTCGGGAAGTTGTGGATTACACGGTCCTTTATACGGACCGTATAAAAGATACGGCCCATATATCTTACCGTATAACTTGCTCAGAATTGGGGTCTCCATTGTAACCATTATACGGTCACACATACGGACCGTATGTGTGCCCGTATAACTGGGTCGGGACAGATTTTTAAGTTTAAATAAGGGACCCAAGTTTATTTCCCTCATTTCTCATTTTCTCTCCAACACTCTCCACACCTCAAGAAACCTATAGAACTCTCTCCAGACATGTCACACCCTAATCTTGATAGGGCATGATGGGCACCCGACCCCATACTCATGGCCGAGCGAACCCCATTTAGCTCTCGTTATGTTCATAACCTCATTAGACTCTTGAGTTACGAAATGAAATGCATAATAAAAACTTGTCAAAACCATTATTTTCGTCGTTCTCAAATCAAGTAAAATTTGTAATCATATGGAATTTGTAACATAATGCATAATGGTACGATGGCTTGCAGAGCCGCTTACAAGACTGACATGCTATACACGTGACTCTGTCTGCAAAGTCTCTAACATAAATCAAGATACCATAATCATGAATACTCTGACTCGGCAACACTCCGGAAGCAAATGGAGCTCGCCAATACAGCTGGTACATCTCCTTGCAATGTCCTCTACTCATCTGTATACACCTGCGTGGCATGAAACGCAGCCCCCGAAGAAAGGGGGTCAGTACGAGCAATGTACTGAGTATGTAAGGCATGAATAGTAATATAGTAAGGAATGTAAAGTATGAGTAATAACAGGATGGACATATAGGGCATACCGTAAGATAAAAGAGTAACCTGTACAATGAATGCCTTTTGGCAGTACCATGCATGCTGAGTGCTGCGGAACGTGCAACCCGATCCACATATATACATATATACATAGTAATACTTCCTTTGAAAAACATTTCTTGTTCATATATATATAGAAAAAAGAGCATATCATGTTGCCGAGGCGTCGGCTTCGATCCATTTAACCACATATATCCCGCGTCCAGGCATCCCGCGTCCGGGATGATATCATGTCATATACAGATACATGTATCTTGTGCATATCCCAGTGTCTATAGTGCTCTGGCCCTTTTTCCCATCTTCCCCGTATACATATATCATATAAGCAGCATGCAGGAGAGCCCAAAGAAAGTCATGTATCTATCGGAGTGACGTAAGGTCGGTAACCTCCGATTATATTATGGAATAATCATCGTGGCCTTGTCTCACCCCGAAAGAACAATTATTATAAGGTGAGACTATCAGTGAAGAATAACATTAAGAGAAAACATAGAGTAAGATCATAAATCTCATAGGTCGTCAATTCATATACTTTGGAATCTTTAAGATATGGAAACATTTATGAAGTCATAACATCGGAATCATGCCTTTGAAAGAAAGGGACGAGCCTTAACATACCTATTCCACCTCTTATTAGCTACGCTTATTCGTCCAAGCTCGTAAGTCTATATTTAAAAGGATTCACACTAACGTTAGACTCTTTATTGCACACTTGTTCTAAATTTCAAATCAAACTATTCTATATTCTGCCGAAAATCGGGCAGCATCTCCCCTGTTTATATGCCTAGCCCAAAATTACAATTCAGCAACCTATCAACAACAACAATAATACCAACATCAACAACACCATTATTCATACCAATATATATTCCATAAACATCCCACACGATGTTCTTCAACATACAACAACAACATACACTTTCTCCATCCCAATCAAGGAATATAATCTCATCAACACACCAACGATGTTAGATACCATTTTTACACTCATGGATCAGTCCATCCATATGGCCACAACATGTTCAAAACGGCCCATGAACACGACAACTATAACACAACACTTTATGACCTTTCCTCCGTAACTATTTTCACTTTTCCGGCTTGCTAAGCCTTCAAATAAACTCAATATAGGAGATAGGACGAAAAAACATACCTTATACTTGAAGAAACTCAGCCACACCAACTCTTTCCAACACCAAGCTCAAGTAGAAGCAATAACAATCACCTTTCACGGACTAGTTTGGCGTAATCTCGTTAAATTCTTGATTTATCGGACTATAATGCTTGGGAGATGTTTTGAGGGACTTCTAGGACTTTTTGGAATGTTAATATGCTGAAAAAAACGAGTTGGAGGGGGTATTTATAGCCCCCCTAGGTCGGTTCCACCGACTTACCCCTGTGGGGCCCGCGGAGCCATTTTGGCAGTTTAGAGTCCTGATCTTAAAATGGCCATAACTTTTGATCGCGATATGCTGTGAGGGCCCACGACCTACGGTTGGAAAGCTCTTTCAATTATCTACAACTTTCATTCTTTGTGTATTTCCAAATTCCAAACGTATAATAGCGTTTTGGCCCCTCCAAGTCAGGTCATCCGAAAACGTATCTTTAAATCATCCTTTTGGAGGGCTTATGCCCATATTTGGCTTAAGGGTTCTTCTTAGGACTTGCTCAACTTCACATGTACTACTCATATATCTCTTCATATGTCCTTTATAAAATCCCGACATGTGGGCCCCACCTTAACTTATGGTTACGAGGGCTATCATCAAGTAACTTGTTAATTGATTTACTCCATACGATCTCCAAATGTCATATGTATATTCTTATACTCAGATAATATAATCTTCATCCCTAATCGTTGTATAACTTTGCTCTCCCTTGAGCTCATACTAAGCCGTCGACAGTCTTGGTAACGCAAAATATTCCGGGGTGTAACAAGACATTATCTACAAGAATCCAAGAGAAATTAAGGATCAACTTCATCAAACCAAGGAAATCAAGTGCAAGAAGCTCACTAGGGTTCATACAAGTCAAGAAATCTCCTTGGATTGAAGCTAGGGTTATCAAAGGTAAGTTTTATGATCAATTCATGTTATTTAGAGTATTGAGGGGTTGACAGACTTGAATTATGAAAGGAGGTAGAAGATGGGTCATAAATATGAGAATAGTGGCATTTTTGAGTAGTAGCTTAATATGAATCATGATTCTTTGTATGTTATGAGTATAGTTATGTTATAAATAATATTAAAAACATGGGAGAAACATTATATGAGGATGAATGTAATGTTGTATTATGACCATGGTTATGGGTGCCCTTAAAATGGAAGTATGAGAACTGAATAACGTATGGTTGATGAATATTGTTGATTATGATATGATGAATGCTATTATTGACATTCGGGAGTTGGTATGTTATATGGATAAAGTAGAAACAAAGGAGATGCTGCCCAATTTTCTCTAGGTTTAGTTCAAGCATGCTCGTGTTATCGATTATCTAATATTAGTATGAAATCTCTTGAAGGTAGAAACGTGAATATTGGAGGGGAACGTTCAAGTGATAAAGTAGCTAAAAGTAAAGGTATGTAAGGCTAGTCCTTTCTTTTCTAAGGCATGATTCTTATGACATGATCTGCCCTATCTCTCCATGACTTTCTTACATTTCGAAAATTATGAGTCTACGATTATAAAAGAGCTTCACATGAGGTAAAGAAAAGAGATATGTTATGAATACGATACTGGTAATGATGAGTCTAAGTCTAGAAATCATAAAGCTCATGATACGATTCTTATGAAGTAAATGATTCGTTGATATTATTCATTGTTGCTGTACTCACCTTATACTACTAGTTCCTTCAAGGTGAGGCAGGATGGTTATGACTATTCCATAATGGAATCAGGGGTTCTCGACCTTACGTCACCCCGATAGAATTATAGTTGTCCTTGGGTTCTTAAATATGCATTATGATAAGTATATGATGATGAAATTACACCGTGCCTACATGGCCTGGCAGACACCGCTAAGGCGGACAGCGTATACACCATGTCTAGATGGCATGGGCAGACACCACTAGTAAGCGGCATGAGATGTTTAGCCCGGATGCGGGAGGCCTGGACGCGGGATAATGATGATTACACCGTACCTATATTGTTATATCCCTCATTTTGTACATTCGGATAATTTAAGATAATTGCAAAAAGTTAAGGAAAAGGCCATATTTTGATCTTGTTTAACACACAAGCTGCTTATAAAAAATTTTGAAGTGGAAATATTAAGAAAAGCTAGGGGAAAAAAGGGAAATTCGCAAGATGGCTCGTAGAAAATATAGAGGAAGGCTAAGGGCAAATTTGGAATTAGGAAAATAAATTTTCATGAATTACAAAATAAAAAAAAAAGTGGGCTTGAATTAATGGGCCATTTGGCCGTCCAAAATGAAGTGGGCCAAGGCCCACATGGAAGAAAAATAAATAAGACCAAAAGATGACTAATTCTTCATATTTCTCATCTTTACTTAGAAGACTCAAGAAACTTGGAGAAGGAGAAAAACAAGGGGCCATATTCGGCCAAGCAAGCAAGAATGGAAGGCTTCAATTTTGATCCAAAAAAAATATTTTCTTCTAGCATTCCTACCAATTTGAAGGTCCTCTTTAACGTGGGATAATTGTTGGAGCAAGTAGACCACTCTTTGTTGCAAGTTCATAACCCTAGCCAAGTGAGAAGTTAAAAGGAAAAAGGTAAGAATTAATCTTCTTTTTATATGTTATGGATGATTGTGTATGTTGTAGTATGTAGAAATGGGTGGAATTCATGAAAATATGGATGTATGTAGTGGCCGTGTGGTTGTTGTATGGTATAGAAGAGAATGAATCAATTATTTTATCTAGTGTTTTGGTTGTTGTTATTGTGGATTCTATGTTGATAATGAAAGTTTGATGATTCTAGTTGAAGTTGTAAGTGTTGGAGAGTTGTTTTAGAAGCCAATGTAATTTGAATGTAGTTTCTTGTATTTATGGAAAATAATGTTGTTAGTGTGTGAGTTGTTGGTGTAGTTCACGAATTTGAAGGAAGGAAATGTGTCGTTATTGTTCTTGTTCCATTTGGAAGGTTTCGGGTGGAATGGCATATTGGTTGGATTATTCTGAATATTGTGCGGATTGCTTGAAGTGTTCTTGAATATTGTTCGAATGGTTGCGGATTAGTACTTGAACATGTAAGAAATTATGAATTGAACGTAAATGAATCGTCGTCGAAGTTTGTAGACAGAAGTTGCTAACGTTAGTATACTTGTTGAATTGATTGTCGATATTGTTAGAATAACTGTTGGTATTGTTGTTGATAATTTGGCCGAGATAAATTCTCGGATTTGTTGTAGATGCTTTAGCCGAGTTGGATTCTCGGGGATAGTAGTATTTACAGGGGAAATGCTGCCGAAAGTTGTGTAAATAATGTGTTGGTTTAGAATTGGACTCTTAAGTGTTTATGGCTAATGTTTGGTATGTATGAATATTGTTGTAGATCTTGCGAAGCCAAAGACTTAAGTTCGGATTAGCGTAGAAAGCGGGCAAGGTATGTAAGGCTTACCCTTTCTTTCTTTTGGCATGATCCTTGTGAAACAAGTAGATGACGTATATGTATGACTTCAAAGAGATTCCTATTCTTAGAGCCACTAGGATGGCTAACGTTCTTGATTTCCATAAGCTGTTTCATATGGTTTTGATGCGTATCTATGATTTCCGAAGTTCGGTTGATAATTTTCCGAATGGCATTCGAGAGATAATTGATATGACTAATGTCTTGGTTTTCAAATGATAGCTCGTTTGATTATTCCATTGAGTCTTTGATACGTTTTGATATGTACATATGGTTCCAAAAGCTCTATCTGATTTGATCCATAGCGATATTCGAAAGGTACCTAACATGATTGTTGCTTTGATTTTCCAAAAATGGCTTCTGAAACGTTCGTAGAAGGTTCTGTACTTCAAACGCTCATAACTTTATTATACTAAATCAGATTGACCCGAAACTTGTTTCTGAGCCTTCAGTCGTCGGTATGTATAATTGTCCATTGAGTCTTAGAATTGATTTATATGCATATGGTTTCTCACTACTCTGCTCGTGTATACTATTGTTATATCGTTCGCCGAGTCCCGGGCCGGTTATGTCATTGTGCGCACTATGTTATACTCGGCACTAACATGTTATGTTATATATGGATCGGGTCGTACGTTCCTCAGCACTAATATATTATATTTATGGATCGGGCTGTACGTTCCTCGGCACTAATATGGTATGTTATATTTATGGATCGGGCCGTACGTTCCTCGGCACTAATATATTATATTTATGGATCGGGCCGTACGTTCCTCGACACTAATATGTTTTGTTATATTTATGGATCGGGCCGTACGTTCCTCGGCACTAATATGTTATGTTATATTTATGGATCGGGCCGTACGTTCCTCGGCACTAATATGTTATGTTATATTTATGGATCAGGTCGTACGTTCCTCGGCACTAATATGTTATGTTATATTTATGGATCGGGTCGTACGTTCCTCGACACTAAAACGTTATGTTATATATGGATCGGGCTGTACGTTCCACAGCACTATCAGCTATATTATAATCTATGCCTATCATACGACGTAGAGTTAGTTTCTATCATATAGAGTTATGCTGATATTCTCAGATGTTAGCCAAAGATGCATTCTATTATTGAGGCTGGTTTATATGATTCATCTGTACTTGATGTTCTTATGCCTTACATGCTCAGTACATATTTCGTACTAACCCCCTTTCTTCGGGGGCTGCGTTTCATGCCCGCAGGTACAGACGCGCACGTGAGTGACCCGACAGCTTAGGACATCTACCCTGCTGCTTTGGAGTGCTCCCTTGTTCTGGAGCCTACATTTTGGTACAGACTCTTCCGTTGTATATATGTTTGTATATATTCAGCGGTACGGCGGGGCCCTGTCCCGTCATATGATTCTGTTGTCTTTGTTAGAGGCCTGTAGACATGTATGTAGGTCATGGGTCGTTATTGTTTGGTTATGTCTGTGTGATATGCTTCTCAAGAGATTCCATATGCTATGTCAGCCTTAACGGCTTGTATGTGTGAATACGTATGTATATATTTTGGGCGATATGTTTTACGACAGCCGTGGTGGCTTCTGTATGATATGTATGTTATATGTGACCGCTTAAGACGACATCTGATCTTTGTATCTGTATAAGTCAGTGTATGCCGATTCTGGGAAGTGAGTACGTCTGGGTGTCCAGCTCGGGCACTAGTTGCGGCCCATGGAGTTGGGTCATGACAAAAGTGGTATCAGAGCGGTTTGTCCTCGGAATATCTACAGGCCGTGTCTAGTAGAGTCTTGTTTATTAGTGTGTTGTGCACCACATCTATAAACAGGAGGGTACATGACATTTAGGATGTTACCCTTCCTTCTCATCTTAGATCGTACGATAGAGTTGTATTATTAGGATGATTCCTTCCTAACGAATTGTTATGTTTTCAGCGATGCCTCCGAGAAAAGCGACAGCTGCCCAGAAGGGCAAGTCAGCGGCAGCTGGAGAGACTAGCCAGGCCCAGAGAGTTACCAGGGCCCGTGCTCAGTCTGTGCCTGAGGATGTGCCCCCGTCAACCGGTTCTGCTACACCGCCATTATCATAGGAGATTGGAGCAGCAGCAGCTGCCGATCAGGGGGCGGCTCCACCGCTAGCTCCCGGGGTTTCAGTACCCGAGCCTCCAGCTCCACAGCCAGGGACGGAGGACAGGGCAATGAGAGATGCAGTACATTTGTTGACTAGATTAGTAGCGGGGCAGGCTCGCAGATGCGGGCTAGGGGGTGATGATGTGAATAGATATGACAGCTTGAGAGTTCGTGACTTTTTGACTTGTAATCCCCCAGAGTTCTACGGGTCAAAACCCGAGGGGATCCCCAGGACTTTATTCGACAGATGCAGCGTACGCTGAGGTTAGTTAGAGCTTCTGAGACTGAGTCTGTCGAGCTGGCTTCATATTGATTGCGCGATGTAGCTATTAATTGGTATGAGTCGTGGGAGCTGTCTAGGGGTGAGGATACTTCCCCAGCGGTGTGGGCCGAGTTTACAGAGGCCTTTCTTGGCCACTTTCTGCCTCCCGAGGCGCGGCGAGCTAGGGTTGACATATTTCTACAGTTGAGACAGAGGGGCAGAAGCGTTCGGGAGTACAGTTTAGAGTTCGACTCGTTGGCTAGATATGCACCCACTATTGTAGCACATATGACTGATAGGATGCACCGATATGTGATGGGGTTGGATGATTACCTGATTGATAGCTGTATGGCGGTGGCATCCCAGCCTGGGATGGATATTGCTCGGGTGCAGGCATATGCTCAGGGGATGGAGGATAGACGTAGAGGGCGTCAGCCCGACAGAGATTATGACCGGGGCCAGCCCAAGAGGGCTAGATCAGCTGGTTATTCTGGGGAGTTGCGAGGCAGACAGCCTCAGCAGCAGCATAGCAGATACCCTTCCCAGTCAGCACGGAGTACACCCCCACAGTCTACGGGCTGGAGACCAGATAGTGCAGGGTATTCAGGAGCAGGTCAGAGCTCCAGGGCTTCGGGCTCGCAGGTGCTCAGAGGTTCCGGTACCACAGGTGCTTGTTTTACTTGTGGCCGTCAGGGCCATTTTATGAGGGATTGTCCACTTAGGAGGGGTTCAGCTAGTGCAGCTCAGCCTACCGGGTCAGTTGCTGGTTCATCGCCCTCTTCTGTAGCCATGCGCCCTATGGGGCGGGGTACGCCTACACCAGCGAGCCGCGGTAGAGGTCGTGGCGGAGCTTCCAGTTCTAGCGGTCCTTCGAACCGCTTGTATGCTTTGGCCGGCCGACAGGACCAGGAGGCGTCACCATATGCGGTTACAGGTATACTGTCGATCTTCTTCTGAAATGTATATGCATTGATATATCCAGGTTCTATTTTATCATATATTCCCCCCCCCCCCCCCTCCCCTCGATTGCTAGTAGAATTGAGATAAGACCCGAATCGATAGAACTGTTTGAGGTAGCCATACATACGAATGAAAAGTGAATATTGAGGATTTAAAAGGCTAACACAGTAATTGTATAGTCAGAAAAGTAAAAGGACCCTCCCTAGATTGGAGAGAGACCCCTCCCTAGATCGGAGAGAGACACGTTACGAGAATAGTTTGAAAGTTGTTAAGACCCCAACTTGCCCTAGATTACGTGATAAAGGTCGTGCTGGGAAGTGGATGCAATTATACTAGCATTAACGCACCAAAATTCATCGAAATTCCGAGGTTAAGCGTGCTAGGGTGAGAGAAATTCTAGGATGGGTGACCCCCTGGGAAGTGCACTAAAAATTCTACAAATGTAGATATAAGAGGCAAACGGGAAAATTAGGGTAACCTAAAGGAAATTAGAATATGCAGAGTGGTTAGAAACCTTAAAGAGGTCGCGTAGGCTGAGGCGGACTAGACCGGTACAGAGGAAGAAAGCGCAACGCAGCTCTGGAATCAGAGTAAGTTTGAATAGTGTTTGGAAATATTTCTAAGCGAAAGGATGGTGGACATATATGTATGCATATGATATCTTATGTATGACTGTATAAATCGGTAGGTGAATCTTTGCAACCGGTGTCGCGATATATAAAAGACATTAATTGAACGGAATCCAAAAGACAAGCGAAAGGTATAGTACAAATATTATAAGGTAAACTCATACTGGTTCCATCACTGGTTAAAGTTGGAAAGTCCTAATACAACGATATCTGGGAACAGGAAGAAAGCCAGTACGTGAAAGGTAAGGAGCTTCGAAGTATCAGAAGTGTCAAAGGAAAGGAATATGGGGGAGTGAAGCCTTAGGAGAGCCGAAGGGCAAAGCACGAAACTATTTGCATAGAAATTTGAAGGACAGGTTTGTAAAAAGAATTAGAATGTGATAGTATGGAACAAAAAGAGGAACAGACCTGAGAAGGGTTAACGGTAAAAATAGGACGCGCATATGGGAGTACGGAGGATACTTTGATGAGTTGGTGATAGCAAACCGATTACTTGACAAGGAAAGGACAAGGATGGTGAGTTTGTTCAAGTAATAAGAAAACCTATGATATGGAATGAGGATTCATGTGAAGACCGAGGAATTCGATTATCGAGAAAATAGAGTGAAAGATAAAGGACGGGCATGAAGGAAAGGAAAACTTGGCCGAATCCTCTATTATAGAAGGATATAATTACAAAAGGATAAATGCGTAGCCACATCGATATGGTTGCTTTGAACATAGAGAAGCCTTTCCGGAGGGTGACTTAAGAATGGAACCGATTTGCGCGTATAAAAGAATACCTTGCGAACTTCAGAGCTGATGCTACAAACAACAAGAGAAGAAAGCTACTCCCCAAGAAAGATTAAGGATACTGATGGCTTGATCAAGGGAAAAGAGAGTGGTTAGGAAGAAAGTAGCTGAAAACGGTTAGGCAGTAAAATGGTAACGACACTATTAGACATAAAGGACAGGGGTACGTCAACGTGGAAAGAGCAAGCGTCGGAAATGAATGCCCTTATAAGTATTCCGATTAGATATGAGAACGTAGTTAGCAAGGAGATAGACATGATAAACTCCGCGATGAAGGCGATGGTTACTTAAGACGCATAGGCGTATATAGACCCTCATAATAAGGGGGGGGGGGGGGGGGGGGAGAACACACTAGACTTAGAATGAATTATGACGATTCAAGCTCCATAAAAGGAGACTTAGTAGTTCGAAGCTAGAGTTCGGGTAAGGGCAAATTTGGAATTAGGAAAATAAATTTTTATGAATTACAAAACAAAAAAAAAAGTGGGCTTGAATTAATGGGCCATTTGGCCGTCCAAAATGAAGTGGGCCAAGGCCCACATGGAAGAAAAATAAATAAGACCAAAAGATGACTAATTCTTCATATTTCTCATCTTTACTTAGAAGACTCAAGAAACTTGGAGAAGGAGAAAAACAAGGGGCCATATTCGGCCAAGCAAGCAAGAGTGGAAGGCTTCAATTTTGATCCAAAAAAAATATTTTCTTCTAGCATTACTACTAATTTGAAGGTCCTTTTTTAACGTGGGATAATTGTTGGAGCAAGTAGACCACTCTTTGTTGCAAGTTTATAACCCTAGCCAAGTGAGAAGTTAAAGGAAAAAGGTAAGAATTAATCTTCTTTTTATATGTTATGGATGATTGTGTATGTTGTAGTATGTAGAAATGGGTGGAATTCATGAAAATATGGATGTATGTAGTGGCCGTGTGGTTGTTGTATGGTATAGAAGAGAATGAATCAATTATTTTATCTAGTGTTTTGGTTGTTGTTATTGTGGATTCTATGTTGATAATGAAAGTTTGATGATTCTAGTTGAAGTTGTAAGTGTTGGAGAGTTGTTTTAGAAGCCAATGTAATTTGAATGTAGTTTCTTGTATTTATGGAAAATAATGTTGTTAGTGTGTGAGTTGTTGGTGTAGTTCATGAATTTGAAGGAAGGAAATGTGTCGTTATTGTTCTTGTTCCATTTGGAAGGTTTCGGGTGGAATGGCATATTGGTTGGATTATTCTGAATATTGTGCGGATTGCTTGAAGTGTTCTTGAATATTGTTCGAATGGTTGCGGATTAGTACTTGAACATGTAAGAAATTATGAATTGAACGTAAATGAATCGTCGTCGAAGTTTGTAGAAAGAAGTTGCTAACGTTAGTATACTTGTTGAATTGATTGTCGATATTGTTAGAATAACTGTTGGTATTGTTGTTGATAATTTGGCCGAGATAAATTCTCGGATTTGTTGTAGATGCTTTAGCCGAGTTGGATTCTCGGGGATAGTAGTATTTACAGGGGAAATGCTGCCGAAAGTTGTGTAAATAATGTGTTGGTTTAGAATTGGACTCTTAAGTGTTTATGGCTAATGTTTGGTATGTATGAATATTGTTGTAGATCTTGCGAAGCCAAAGACTTAAGTTCGGATTAGCGTAGAAAGCGGGCAAGGTATGTAAGGCTTACCCTTTCTTTCTTTTGGCATGATCCTTGTGAAACAAGTAGATGACGTATATGTATGACTTCAAAGAGATTCCTATTCTTAGAGCCACTAGGATGGCTAACGTTCTTGATTTCCATAAGCTGTTTCATATGGTTTTGATGCGTATCTATGATTTCCGAAGTTCGGTTGATAATTTTCCGAATGGCATTCGAGAGATAATTGATATGACTAATGTCTTGGTTTTCAAATGATAGCTCGTTTGATTATTCCATTGAGTCTTTGATACGTTTTGATATGTACATATGGTTCCAAAAGCTCTATCTGATTTGATCCATAGCGATATTCGAAAGGTACCTAACATGATTGTTGCTTTGATTTTCCAAAAATGGCTTCTGAAACGTTCGTAGAAGGTTCTGTACTTCAAACGCTCATAACTTTATTATACTAAATCAGATTGACCCGAAACTTGTTTCTGAGCCTTCAGTCGTCGGTATGTATACTTGTCCATTGAGTCTTAGAATTGATTTATATGCATATGGTTTCTCACTACTCTGCTCGTGTATACTATTGTTATATCGTTCGCCGAGTCCCGGGCCGGTTATGTCATTGTGCGCACTATGTTATACTCGGCACTAACATGTTATGTTATATATGGATCGGGTCGTACGTTCCTCAGCACTAATATATTATATTTATGGATCGGGCTGTACGTTCCTCGGCACTAATATGGTATGTTATATTTATGGATCGGGCCGTACGTTCCTCGGCACTAATATATTATATTTATGGATCGGGCCGTACGTTCCTCGACACTAATATGTTTTGTTATATTTATGGATCGGGCCGTACGTTCCTCGGCACTAATATGTTATGTTATATTTATGGATCGGGCCGTACGTTCCTCGACACTAATATGTTATGTTATATTTATGGATCAGGTCGTACGTTCCTCGGCACTAATATGTTATGTTATATTTATGGATCGGGTCGTACGTTCCTCGACACTAAAACGTTATGTTATATATGGATCGGGCTGTACGTTCCACAGCACTATCAGCTATATTATAATCTATGCCTATCATACGACGTAGAGTTAGTTTCTGTCATATAGAGTTATGCTGATATTCTCAGATGTTAGCCAAAGATGCATTCTATTATTGAGGCTGGTTTATATGATTCATCTGTACTTGATGTTCTTATGCCTTACATGCTCAGTACATATTTCGTACTAACCCCCTTTCTTCGGGGGCTGCGTTTCATGCCCGCAGGTACAGACGCGCACGTGAGTGACCCGACAGCTTAGGACATCTACCCTGCTGCTTTGGAGTGCTCCCTTGTTCTGGAGCCTACATTTTGGTACAGACTCTTCCGTTGTATATATGTTTGTATATATTCAGCGGTACGGCGGGGCCCTGTCCCGTCATATGATTCTGTTGTCTTTGTTAGAGGCCTGTAGACATGTATGTAGGTCATGGGTCGTTATTGTTTGGTTATGTCTGTGTGATATGCTTCTCAAGAGATTCCATATGCTATGTCAGCCTTAACGGCTTGTATGTGTGAATACGTATGTATATATTTTGGGCGATATGTTTTACGACAGCCGTGGTGGCTTCTGTATGATATGTATGTTATATGTGACCGCTTAAGACGACATCTGATCTTTGTATCTGTATAAGTCAGTGTATGCCGATTCTGGGAAGTGAGTACGTCTGGGTGTCCAGCTCGGGCACTAGTTGCGGCCCATGGAGTTGGGTCATGACAAAAGTGGTATCAGAGCGGTTTGTCCTCGGAATATCTACAGGCCGTGTCTAGTAGAGTCTTGTTTATTAGTGTGTTGTGCACCACATCTATAAACAGGAGGGTACATGACATTTAGGATGTTACCCTTCCTTCTCATCTTAGATCGTGGGATAGAGTTGTATTATTAGGATGATTCCTTCCTAACGAATTGTTATGTTTTCAGCGATGCCTCCGAGAAAAGCGACAGCTGCCCAGAAGGGCAAGTCAGCGGCAGCTGGAGAGACTAGCCAGGCCCAGAGAGTTACCAGGGCCCGTGCTCAGTCTGTGCCTGAGGATGTGCCCCCGTCAACCGGTTCTGCTAAACCGCCATTATCATAGGAGATTGGAGCAGCAGCAGCTGCCGATCAGGGGGCGGCTCCACCGCTAGCTCTCGGGGTTTCAGTACCCGAGCCTCCAGCTCCACAGCCAGGGACGGAGGACAGGGCAATGAGAGATGCAGTACATTTGTTGACTAGATTAGTAGCGAGGCAGGCTCGCAGATGCGGGCTAGGGGGTGATGATATGAATAGATATGACAGCTTGAGAGTTCGTGACTTTTTGACTTGTAATCCCCCAGAGTTCTACGGGTCAAAACCCGAGGGGATCCCCAGGACTTTATTCGACAGATGCAGCGTACGCTGAGGTTAGTTAGAGCTTCTGAGACTGAGTCTGTCGAGCTGGCTTCATATCTATTGCGCGATGTAGCTATTAATTGGTATGAGTCCAGGGAGTTGTCTAGGGATGAGGATGCTTCCCCAGCGGTGTGGGTCGAGTTTACAGAGGCCTTTCTTGGCCACTTTCTGCCTCCCGAGGCGCGGCGAGCTAGGGTTGACAGATTTCTACAGTTGAGACAGAGGGACAGAAGCGTTCGGGAGTACAGTTTAGAGTTCGACTCGTTGGCTAGATATGCACCCACTATTGTAGCACATATGACTGATAGGATGCACCGATATGTGATGGGGTTGGATGATTACCTGATTGATACTTGTATGGCGGTGGCATCCCAGCCTGGGATGGATATTGCTCGGGTGCAAGCATATGCTCAGGGGATGGAGGATAGACGTAGAGGGCGTCAGCCCGACAGAGATTATGACCGGGGCCAGCCCAAGAGGGCTAGATCAGCTGGTTATTCTGGGGAGTTGCGAGGCAGACAGCCTCAGCAGCAGCATAGCAGATACCCTTCCCAGTCAGCACGGAGTACACCCCCACAGTCTACGGGCAGGAGACCAGATAGTGCAGGGTATTCAGGAGCAGGTCAGACCTCCAGGGCTTCGGGCTCGCAGGTGCTCAGAGGTTCCGGTACCACAGGTGCTTGTTTTACTTGTGGCCGTCAGGGCCATTTTATGAGGGATTGTCCGCTTAGGAGGGGTTCAGCTAGTGCAGCTCAGCCTACCGGGTCAGTTGTTGGTTCATCGCCCTCTTCTGTAGCCATGCGCCCTATGGGGCGGGGTACGCCTACACCAGCGAGCCGCGGTAGAGGTCGTGGCGGAGCTTCCAGTTCTAGCGGTCCTTCGAACCGCTTGTATGCTTTGGCCGGCCGACAGGACCAGGAGGCGTCACCATATGCGGTTACAGGTATACTGTCGATCTTCTTCTGAAATGTATATGCATTGATAGATCCAGGTTCTATTTTATCATATATTCCCCCCCCCCCCCCCCCCCTCGATTGCTAGTAGAATTGAGATAAGACCCGAATCGATAGAACTGTTTGAGGTAGCCATACATACAAAAGAAAAGTGAATATTGAGGATTTAAAAGGCTAACACGATAATTGTATAGTCAGAAAAGTAAAAGGACCCTCCCTAGATTGGAGAGAGACCCCTCCCTAGATCGGAGAGAGACACGTTACGAGAATAGTTTGAAAGTTGTTAAGACCCCGACTTGCCCTAGATTACGTGATAAAGGTCGTGCTGGGAAGTGGATGCAATTATACTAGCATTAACGCACCAAAATTCATCGGAGTTCCGAGGTTAAGCGTGCTAGGGCGAGAGAAATTCTAGGATGGGTGACCCCCTGGGAAGTGCACTAAAAATTCTACAAATGTAGATATAAGAGGCAAACGGGAAAATTAGGGTAACCTAAAGGAAATTAGAATATGCAGAGTGGTTAGAAACCTTAAAGAGGTCGCGTAAGCTGAGGAGGACTAGACCGGTACAGAGGAAGAAAGCGCAACGCAACTCTGGAATCAGAGTAAGTTTGAATAGTGTTTGGAAATATTTCTAAGCGAAAGGATGGTGGACATATATGTATGCATATGATATCCTATGTATGACTGTATAAATCGGTAGGTGAATCTTTGCAACCGGTGTTGCGATATATAGAAGACATTAATTGAACGGAATCCAAAAGACAAGCGAAAGGTATAGTACAGATATTATAAGGTAAACTCATACTGGTTCCATCACTGGTTAAAGTTGGAAAGTCCTAATACAACGATATCTAGGAACAGGAAGAAAGCCAGTACGTGAAGGGTAAGGAGCTTCGAAGTATCAGAAGTGTCAAAGGAAAGGAATATGGGGGAGTAAAGCCTCAGGAGAGCCGAAGGGCAAAGCACGAAACTATTTGCATAGAAATTTGAAGGACAGGTTTGTAAAAAGAATTAGAATGTGATAGTATGGAACAAAAAGAGGAACAGACCTGAGGAGGGTTAACGGTAAAAATAGGACGCGCATATGGGAGTACGGAGGATACTTTGATGAGTTGGTGATAGCAAACCGATTACTTGACAAGGAAAGGACAAGGATGGTGAGTTGGTTCAATTAATAAGAAAACCTATGATATGGAATGAGGATTCATGTGAAGTCCGAGGAATTCGATTATCGAGAAAATAGAGTGAAAGATAAAGGACGGGCATGAAGGAAAGGAAAACTTGGCCGAATCCTCTATTATAGAAGGATATAATTACAAAAGGATAAATGCGTAGCCACATCGATATGGTTGCTTTGAACATAGAGAAGCCTTTCCGGAGGGTGACTTAAGAATGGAACCGATTTGCGCGTATAAAAGAATACCTTGCGAACTTCAGAGCTGATGCTACAAACAACATGAGAAGAAAGCTACTCCCCAAGAAAGATTAAGGATACTGATGGCTTGATAAAGGGAAAAGAGAGTGGTTAGGAAGAAAGTAGCTGAAAACGGTTAGGCATTAAAATGGTAACGACACTATTAGACATAAAGGACAGGGGTACGTCAACGTGGATCGGGTCGTACGTTCCTCGGCACTAATATGTTATGTTATATTTATGGATCGGGTCGTACGTTCCTCGGCACTAATATGTTATGTTATATTTATGGATCGGGCCGTACGTTCCTCGGCACTAATATATTATATTTATGGATCGGGTCGTACGTTCCTCGGCACTAATATGTTATGTTATATTTATGGATCGGGCCGTACGTTCCTCGGCACTAATATGTTATATTTATGGATCGGGCCGTACGTTCCTCGGAACTAAAACGTTATGGTATATATGGATCGGGCTGTACGTTCCATAGCACTATCAGCTATATTATAATCTATGCCTATCATACACCATAGAGTCAGTTTCTGTCATATAGAGTTATGCAGATATTCTTAGATGTTAGCCAAAGATGCATTCTTTTATTGAGGCTGGTTTTCATGATTCATCTGTACTTGATGTTCTTATGCCTTACTTGCTCAGTACATATTTCGTACTGACCCCCTTTCTTCGGGGGCTGCGTTTCATGCCCGCAGGTACAGACGCGCACGTGAGTGACTCGACAGCTTAGGACATCTACCCTGCTGCTTTAGAGTGCTCCCTTGTTCTGGAGCCTACATTTTGGTACAGACTCTTCCGTTGTATATATGTATGTATATATTCAGCGGTACGGCGGGGCCCTGTCCCGTCATATGATTCTGTTGTCTTTGTTAGAGGCCTGTAGACATGTTTGTGGGTCATGGGTCGTTATTGTTTGGTTATGTCTGTGTGATATGCTTCTCAAGCGATTCCATATGCTATGTCAGCCTTAACGGCTTGTATGTGTGAATACGCATGTATATATTTTGGGTGATATGTTTTACGACAGCCTTGGTGGCTTCTGTATGATATGTATGTTATATGTGACCGCTTAAGACGACATCTGATCTTTGTATCTGTATAAGTCAGTGTATGCCGATTTTGGTAAGTGAGTACGTCTGGGTGTCCAGCTCGGGCACTAGTTGCGGCCCATGGGGTTGGGTCGTGACATATATGGTCGGGTAGATTATCTACATATATATATTTGATATGATGATGTTTACGAGGTCAGCAGCATGCATTATTCAGTACAAGTTGTTCCTTACGTGATGTCTCCTTATTTCATTGATATGTTATTCTTGTTCATGCCTTACATACTCAGTACAATACTCGTATTGATGTCCTTTCTTTTTGGACGCTGTGTTCATGCCCACAGGTAGACAGGGAGGCGACCCAGATTCATAGGTGTTGATCAGCAGACTCACAGGAGCACTCTATTATTCCGGAGGTGCTATTTTGAGATACATCATTTTTATACATATGTTTTGGGCATGATGGGGTCTTGTCCCGTCTTTATGTCTAGATTTAGGCATGACGGGGTCCTGTCCCATGATGACTTCGTTGTATTTCTGTGTATCATTTTGATAGCCGAAGGGCTTATGTGTAACAAAGTAGACCTGTTCGTGGAAGTGATAATGATTTTCCCTATGATTAGAGGTGTGAGAATAATAAATGAATGTAGGATTAGTATGATGAGTAATAGAATGACTGGTGCTCAGTAGTTAGCTCCGGGTACCCGTTATGGCCCTAGCTGGGTCATGACAAAAGTGGTATCAGAGCAGTTCCGTCCTAGGGTGTGTCTACAAGCTGTGTCTAGTAGAGTCTTGTTTAAGGTGTGTTGCGCGCCGCACTTATAAACAAGAGGTTGCGGGGCCTTTAGGAAAAATGACAATTTTTCTTCTTATGAGATTGTGCGATAGAGCCATGTTATAAGATTTTCTCCTCGTTAATAGTGTGTTGTAATTTTAGCTATGCCGGTAAAGCTGCCCAGAAAGGCGAGGCTGCGACAGAAAGGCGGATCGAAAGAGAGCCTCCAACTAATGTAGAAAAAAGTTGAATCACAAAGTGAGGCTCCATCTAATACCTCTCATACTCCGCCTATTATAGAAGAGCAAGAGGGGGCGTCAGCTCCAACTCCTATGCCTCCAGTTCCTCCACCGACTGCTTCGGGTCAACAAATGACTGAAGCTATTCAGTTATTGACGCAGTTAGTTGCCGCGTAGGCACAACGACAAATTGCGGGTTCTAGTAACAGGGCAACTAGTACTCGAGCCTGGGATTTTATGAGTTTAAACCCTCCAGAGTTTTTCAAGTCAAAGCCGGATGAAGACCCGCAAGGTTTTATTGATGAGATGTTGAGTACATTGAAAAACATTCATGCCTCCGATACTGAATCTGTGGAGTCGGCATCTTATAGACTCCGGGATGTGGCATTTCTTTGGTATAATAATTGGGTATCTTCAAGAAAAGAGAATGCAGCTTCTCCAGTTTGGCAAAAATTTGTAGACGCCTTCATCCATCACTATTTGCCACCCGAGGTTCGTCGGGCCAAAGCTAATAGGTTCCTGAATTTAAAACAAGGAAATATGAATGCCCGGGAGTATAGCCTACACTTTAATTCATTGGCTAGATATGCTCCGACTATGGTGGCTAACATGGGAGACAAAGTGTACAGGTTTGTGAGTGGCCTAGGGCCACATTTATTCAAAGTTTCTTGACAGCCTCGTTGCAAGAGGGGATGGATATTTCCCTTATTCAGGCCCATGCCCAGAACCTAGAAGAGCAGCACCATCCGCAAAAGGGTGAGCATGATATCGATAAAGGGCAGAGTAAGAGGGCCAGATCTGTTGGTATCGGTAGTGACTATAGAGGGGGATTGAGACAGTCACATTCTAGATATTCAGGCCAGTAGGCGACTAGTGCACCTCCTCGGTTTGTAGGTAGGACATTTGATCGCCCCTTTCATTTAGGAGAGGTTCAGTGTTTTAGGGTCTCAAGGCCTCACTTTGGGGGTGATCCTAGCCAGCGGATACCACCAGTACCGTGATGTAGCCAGTGCGATAGATTGCGTTCAGGACAGTGTCACCAAGGTTCAGATTGTCACACCCTCATCTTGATAGGGCATGATGGGCACCCGACTCTCATCAGAGTCGAGCGAACCCTTAAACGTTCGCTTTACCAAAACCTGTCATTTCAAAAACTTTAAAAAAATATGAAACTTTTCCAAATAGAGGTCATTATCTTTATACAGATTATGAAAAACTTTCAATCAATTACGTACTTTTTACCAACTGAAATCATCTGAAAATACATACTCTTTTAGCATCTATAAATGATTCGCACTTCTCGACGCCTTATCCACAGGACACTGTCTGCAAAGTCTCTAACATATACAAAATACCATGACATAAGTACTTTGACCCGGCAACACTCCGAACTGAGATGGAGCTCACCAATCCCGCTGGAACACCTTTAGCAAAGTCTTCTACTCACCTGGGTGTACCTGTGTAGCATGAAACGCAGCCCCCGAAGAAAGGGGGTCAGTACGGAATATGTACTGAATATGTAAAGCATCACTGAATCATGAACAAGGAAAGGCGTAATAGTAACCAGTTTAGAGACAACCCGGGAGTAACCTGGAACAGCATTTTGAACCGTGCCATAAAGTGCCTTACACGCCTTCTAGCATACACAATATAAGTACAGCATACCCAAATTCTAGAATACACAATGTGGATATAGTATCATAATAGTCCCTTCGGACGGTCGCTTCCGGCAGAGTAACAATGATGGCCATTTCGGGCATGCCGCCGGCATAATAATGCTAGTCCTGGCCCCTTCGGGAATGCCAGTTCCGACATAATAATAATGATGATGGCCCCTTCGGGCATGCCGCCGGCATAATAATGCTAGTCCTGGCCCCTTCGGGCATGCCGGTTTCGACATAATAATAATGATGATGGCCCCTTCGGGCATGCCGCGTCCGGCATTATAATAATGATGGCCCCCTCGGGCATGCCGCTTGCGACATAATAATACTAGACCTGGCCCCTTCGGGTATGCCACTTGCGACATAATACTAATGATGATGGTGTCAACATAACTTAATCCACAAATATCAATACAAAGAAATAATGCTATGGAGTGTAAACATAAATCGTAATCGAAACGAAATAGTAAAATCTCGCACCCCCTTCAGAGTGGTTTTGAAAATATAAATAGTAAAATCTCGCACCCCCTTCGGAGTGGTTTTGGAAACCGATTTTATGCTTCCTTTAGTACAAAACTAATTTTTCTCGAAATCACTAGTAAACCCTAAACACGTTTCAACTTAATCCGAGTTGGCATAAGAAAGTTAACAACCATATGCACGAGCAGGGTAGTGAGAAACTAAATGCACGTATATCAACTTTTAAGACTCGATGGATAAGTATACTTACCGACGCCTGAAGACTCAGAAACAAGTTTCGGGTCAATCCGACATAGTATAAGAAAGTTATGAGCGTTTGAAGTACAGAACCTTCTACGAACGTTCCAGAAGCTATTTTTGGAAAATTAAAGCAACAATCATATCAAGTACCTTTCAAATATCGTTATGTACATCATTCATTATAGAAACCTCTACGACCATTTTCAAGCAATCTGAGACCGTCTACGAAAGTTAGGGACATTACTACTTACAGAGCTCTTTAGACTTTTCTTGTTATTCAATCACACAATAAGCTCGGCCATACTAAGTATACTCACATCAAGAAGTGAATAAGAATCATTAACAAGCTCGGAATCAAGAATAGAGTTACCCAAGATAAGTATCATCGCTTACTTAGCTCTAGGACATGCCAAAAGAAAGAAAGGTTAGGATTTACATACCTGTTCCACGTCCTATTAGCTACGCTTATTTGTCCAAGCTTGCTATCGCTGGTCTACATTCAAGAAGATTACACAATCATTAAACACATTGTCACACACTTGCCTTAGTCTTTCAAATAAATTCATTTATAATCTGCCGAAATTTTGGCAGCATTGCCACTGTAAATACACCATCCCCGAGAATCTAACTCGGCCAATTTATCAATCAACAATCCGAGAATTCAACTTGGCCAAATTATCAACAACAATATCAACAATCATATCTCCAACTTCAACAATTAATTCAAAATACATTCTAACATTAGTAGCTTCTTTTACATAATTCGACGACATTTCAGTTATATATTCAATTCAATCACATACAATCAAGCCAACATAAATGCTCACACGTTCAAATACTTGCCCAAGACCTTACAAACAAGGCTCAAGAACACTTCAAACAATCTGCGCAATGACCAAAACAACCCAACCAATGCACAATACCACCCGAAACCTCACAACACCACCAAAGACAACAACACATCCTTTTCTTCCAAATTCATGAACTACACCAACAATCTACACATTAACAACTTCCTTCTCATAATTACAAGAAACCATATTAAAATTGCATTAACCCCTACGACACCCACAAACAATTTCAATGCCAACTTGAACCATTAAATCCTCATTTTCATCATGGAATCCACAACAACAACAATCAATATACTAAATAAAATCAATTCGTCACGTCTTATCAACATGGCTCCTATTCGGCCAACACCCACACACATATATTTCATGAATTTCATCCACTTCTACATACTATTACATGCACAAATCATCCATAACACATGTAAAAGAGGATTGAATACATAACTTTCTCCATTTATCTCTTCTTTCTCGGCTAGAATCCACAACTTGCACAACAAATACTTTGCTCACTCCAACAATTACTCCATGTTAAAGAGGACCTTCCAATTAGTAGAAAAGCTAGAAGAAAATATTTTTTTGATTAAGATTTTTGGACCTCAATTTTTCCTCCACCATGGCCGAATGGCCCTTGTCTTTTTTTCTCCAAGATTCTACAAGTTTCTAAGGGGGTGAAGATGATAATATGACTAATAAGTCATCTTTTGGGCTATTTATTTTATGCCTCCATGTGGGCCTTGGCCCACACAATACCGGACGGCCAAATGGCCCATTGACTCAAGCCCACTCTTTTTTTTTTGTTTTGTAATTCATGAAAATTATTTTTTTTCCAATTTCCAAATTTTCCCTTAACCTTGCTCCGTATTTTTTATGAGCCGTCTTGCGAATTTCCCTTTTTTCCCCTAGTCTTTCTTAATATTTCCACATCAAAACTTTCATGAACAACTTGTGTGCTAACAAGGTCAAAAATATATCCTTGCCCTTAACTTCCCGCAATTATCTCGAATTATCCGAATACGCAAAATACGGGATATAACACAGATGCTTGCTATGCCTCTGGCCAGGTTGGGCATATGATGCGATATTGCCCGTCGATGAGTGGTAGAGTTGGGGTTCAGCCCACAGGGTCCGCAGCTGGTTCTTGTTCGTTTATGCGCCTAATAGGGCAGACTCCCCAGACCCCAGCGGGCCGCGGTAGGGGCAGAGGGGGAGTATCCAGTTCAGGTGGCACATAACCCCGTATCTATGCTCTAGTCAGACGACAGGATCTTGAGTCCTCCCCAGATGTGGTTACAGGTATACTATCTATATTCTCTCATGAAGTTTATCCATTGATAGATCCGGGTTCCACATTTTCTTATATTACTCCTTACATTGTTTGCCGTATTGGGGTGAAACCTGAGCCAATTAAACCTTTTGAGATATCCACTCCGATTGGTGATCTCATGATAGCTACACAACTATATAAGAATTGTATAATTGTGGTATGTGATCGTCAGACTAAAGTTGATCTAGTTGAGCTGGAAATGCTAGATTTTGATGTGATTATGGGTATAGATTGGTTGGCCTCTTGTTGTGCTAATGTCGATTGCAGAATGAAAGTGGTTCGATTCCAATTCTCGGGAGAGCCCGTGCTTGAATAGAAAGGTAATACAGAATCTCCCAGAGGTAGGTTTATTTCCTACCTTAAGGAAAGAAAGATGATAGTAAAGGGCGACATTTATCACCTAGTCCGAGTTCATAACACTAAAGCAGAGCCACCGACTTTTCAATCCATCCCGGTAGTGAATGGATTTCCGAATGTATTTCCAGATGAACTCCCAATTCTTCCTCCGGAGAGAGAGATTTATTTTGCTATTGATGTGTTACTGGATACTAAACCAATCTCTATTCCTCCTTACCGAATGGCTCCTGCATAATTGAAAGAGCTAAAGGCGCAACTGAAGGATTTACTTGAGAAGGGGTTTATTAGGCTCAGTTCATCACCGTGGGGAGCACCTGTCCTATTTGTGAGAAAGAAAGATGGTTCCCTATGGATGTGCATTGATTATAGACAGCTGAATAAGGTGACGATAAAGAATAAATATCCTCTCCCGAGAATTGATGATTTGTTTGACCAATTACAGGGTGCCAAGTGTTTTTTCCAAAATATATCTAAGGTCAGGTTATCATCAAGTGAGAGTTAGAGAAGAAGATATTCCCAAAACAGGTTTTAGAACGAGATATGGCAACTATGAATTTCGGGTGATGTCATTTGGGTTGACTAATGCTTCGGCTGTATTTATGAATTTGATGAATAATGTATTCAGGCCTCTCTTAGATCTGTTCGTGATAGTGTTCACTGATGATATTTTAGTATTCTCTCGAACAGAATCAGAACATGCAGACCATTTACGCATTGTCCTTGGGATTCTTCGTACTCGTGAATTGTATGCAATTTTTTTGAAATGTTAGTTTTGGTTAAATTCTGTGACTATTCTGGGCCATGTTATTTCAGCTGATGGCATTTGTGTTGATACTCAGAAAATTCAAGCTGTGAAGACTTGGCCAAGGCCTACAACGCCTACAAAAGTCCGTAGTTTTCTGGGATTCGCAGGTTATTATAGAAGATTTGTGGAAGGGTTTTCCTCTATTTCATCACCATTAACGAAGCTAACTCAGAAGTTAGCCAAATTTCAGTGGACTGATGCTTGTGAACGCAGTTACCAGGAATTGAAGGATAGATTAACCTCAGCTCTAGTCCTGACACTCCCAAAAGGGCCAGATAGATATGTTGTATATTGTGATGCCTTTGGTGTTGGGTTAGGATGTGTGTTGATGCAGCACAGTAAAATCATTGCCTATGCTTCAAGGCAGTTGCGAAAACATGAGAAGAACTATCTGACCCATGACCTCGAATTAGTCGCGGTTATTCATGCCTTAAAGTTGTGGAGACACTATTTGTATGGTATGCATGTTGATATCTATATGGATCACAAGAGTCTCTAGTATATTCTCAAGCAGAAGGAATTAAATCTACGGTAGAGACGGTGGTTAGAACTGCTCAAGGATTATGATGTGAGTAGTGGTTGATGCACTTAGCAGCAAATCAATGGGTAGTCTATGTGAGGTTCCTCCGAACAAGAAAAAATTAATTCATGAGCTCCACCAGCTAGCCAGCCTTGGAGTTCGTCTAATTTATTCAGGAAGTGCAGGAATTGGTATTCACAATCCAACTATTTCGTCCTTAGATATAGAGGTGAAAGAGCGTCAATATGAAGATCTGCAGTTGAGTCATTATAGAGATACACCCCATGAGAAAGAGAATTCGCCATTTGAGATTTCTGCAGATGTAGTTCTTAGATACCGGGACAAGCTATGTGTTCCAAATGTTGCAGAACTACATCGTCGGATTCTAGAAGATGCTCATTATTCTCGGTATTCTATTCACCAAGGAGTGACAAGGATATATAACGATCTTAAGATAATGTATTGGTGGGACGGAATGAAGAAGGACATAGCAGAATTTGTAGCTCAATGTCCAAATTGCCAACAAATAAAGATTGAATATCAAAAGCCAGGAGGATTATTACAAGCCATGGAAATCCCTACCTGGAAATGGGAAGTGATCAACATGGATTTTATTGTAGGGTTACCTAGTTTTCGAAGCAAGTATGACTCCATATGGGTGAACGTGGACAGACTAACGAAATCACCTCATTTTCTTCCAATCGAAACTACAAATTTAGTAGAAGACTATGCAAGGTTATATCTTGAGGAGATTGTGATACTTCATGGTGTCCCGATATCTATTATTACGAATAGAGGAGTCCAATTTACAGCTAAATTTTGGAAGCCTTTCCAAGAAGGTTTGGGTACTCAGGTAAGGCTTAGCATAACATTTCATCTGCAGACTGACGGTCAAGCTGAACGCACTATTTAGACTTTGGAAGATATGTTACTGGCATGTGTGCTAGACTTTGGTGGTAGTTGGGATGACCATTTACCCCTTATTGAGTTTGCTTACAACAACAGCTACCATTCCTGTATTCAGATGGCCCCGTATGAAGCATTATATGGAAGGAAGTGTAGATCCTTAATTGGGTGGTTCGAAGTAGGAGAGGTACAGCTAATAGGCCCTGAGTTGGTTCAACAAGCGGTGGAAAAGGTCAAGGTTATCCAAGATCGATTAATAACAGCCCAAAGTCATAAGAAATCTTATGCTGACAACTATCGACGAGACTTAGAATTCCAAGTTGATGATTAGGTATTCTTAAAGGTATCACTAATGAGGGGCTTGATGAGATTTGGTATGAAAGGGAAGTTAAGTCCTCGATACATGGGACATTATAAGATTATCCGCAAGGTAGGCCAAGTAGCATATGAATTGGACCTACCCTCAGAATTGGAATCAGTCCATCCAGTTTGTCACGTGTCAATGCTCCGAAAATGTGTTGGAGATCCTACTAGAATTGTGCCGGTAGCGGATGTGCAAGTTACGAAAAAATTGTCTTATGAAGAGGTACCTATTGCCATATTAAATAGGCAAGTACGGAGGCTTAGAAACAAAGAAGTAGCTTCAGTCAAAGTCTTGTGGCCAAACACTAACCGAGAAGAAATTACTTGGAAAGAGGAAGAAAATATGAAGTTGAAGTACCCACACCTGTTTTCGCCCCCGAAAGAGATTCAAGATGAAACATTAACATTATGAGGTATGTATGCTTTCTTTTCATGCTTTCGGGTCGTGTGTGGCCATAATTTATTGCTATTGTGTTATAGCCCTGTGTGGCATGGTTATTATGGGCTGTTGTGACAGGATGGTAGCGCCATATTACTGGGGAAACTCTGGAAAAAAATTCATACAATTCCCGAGAACTTAACATTCTAGGACGAATGTTTTTAAAGGGGGGAAGAATGTTACACCTCAAAAAATTTCACGTCATCGTATTGTAGATAGACTAATGCAGTGTGAGAAGTATATGATGTTTCTATAAGTAAGAAGCAGTATTTAATGGTTCTAAGTGAGATTCCAAAGACGTTTGAGGCAAGGGATGAAAGTTTGTTGAGAAAGGCGAAGTATTCGTTGTGTTTCGGAAGAGTTTTACGAAGTACCGAGCTAAGATTAATCTAATAATGTCTTGAGGAAAATCTATAATGCTCCTCAGATTGTTAATGAAGTGTTAAACCAGTGTTAAGAAGGTTCCATAAGGATTGGAGATCAAACGGGTCGACGAGAACAAGTTTCAGGAAGTTGTGGATTACACGGTCCTTTATACGGACCGTATAAAAGATACAGTCTGTATATCTTACCGTATAACTTTCCCAGAATTGGGGTCTCTACTGGAACCATTATATGGTCACACATACGGACCACATAAGTTATACGGACCGTATATGTGCCCGTATAACTTGGTCGGGACAGATTTTTAAGTTTAAATAAGGGACCCAAGTTTATTTCCCTCATTTTTCATTTTCTATCCAACACTCTCCACACCTCAACAAACCTCTAGAACTCTCTCCACACTTCATCTACAAGAATCCAAGAGAAATTAAGGATCAACTTCATCAAACCAAGGAAATCAAGTGCAAGAAGCTCACTAGGGTTCATACAAGTCAAGAAATCTCCTTGAATTGAAGCTAGGGTTTTTCTCAAGAGAAGTATTTTCATCCAAAGGCTGTTCTCATACTATCAAAGGTAGGTTTTATGATCAATTCATGTTATTTAGAGTATCGAGGGGTTGAGAGACTTGAATTATGAAAGGAGGTAGAAGATGGGTCATAAATATGAGAATAGTGGCATTTTTGAGTAGTATCTTAATATGAATCATGATTCTTTGTATGTGACGAGTATAGTTATGTTATAAATGATATTAAGAACATGGGAGAAACATTATATAAGGATGAATATAATGTTGTATTATGACCATGGTCATGGATTCCCTTGATATGGAAGTAGGAGAATTGAATAACGTATGGTTAATGAATATTGTTGATTATGATATGATGAATGCTATTATTGATGTTTGGGAGTTGTTATGTTATATGGATAAAGTCGTAGAAACAAAGGAGATGCTGCCCAATTTTCTCTAGCTTTAGTTCAAGCATGCTCATGTTATCGATTATCTAATATTAGTACGAAGTCTCTTGAAGGTAGAAACGTGAATATTAGAGGGGAATGTTCAAGTGATAAAGTAGCTAAACGAAAAGGTATGTAAGGCTAGTCCTTTCTTTTCTAAGGCATGATTCTTATGACATGATCTTCCCTATCTCTCCATGACTCTCTTACATTCCGGAAATTATGAGTCTATGATTATAAAGAGCTTCACATGAGGTAAAGAAAAGAGACATGTTATGAATACGATAATGGTAATGATGAGCCTAAGTCTAGAAATCCTAAAGCTCATGATATGATTCTTATGAAGTAAATGATTCCTTGATATTATTCATTGTTGCTACACTCACCTTATACTACTAGTTCCTTCAAGGTAAGGCAGGATGGTTATGACTATTCCATAATGGAATCGGGGGTTCTCGACCTTACGTCACCCTAACAGAATTATAGTTGTCCTTGGGTTCTTATACATGCATTATGATAAGTGTATGATGATGATATTACACTGTGCCTACATGGCCAGGCACACACTGCTAAGGCGGGCAGCGTATATACCATGTCTAGATGGCATGGGCAGACACCACTAGTAGGCGGCATGAGATGTTTACCCCGGACGTGGGAGGTCTGGATGCGGGCTAATGATGATCACACCGTACCAATATGGTCTGGCAGCTTATATATATATATATATATATATATATATATATATATATATATATATTTGATATGTTGATGTTTATGAGGTCAGCTAGCATGCATTATTTAGTACAGGTTGTTCCTTGCGTCATGTCTCCTTATTTCATTGATATGTTATTCTTGTTCGTGCCTTACATACTCCGTACAATACTCGTACTGACGTCCTTCCTTTTTGGACACTGTGTTCATGCCCACAGGTAGACAGGGAGGCGACCCAGATTCATAGGTGTTGATCAGCAGACTCATAGGAGCACTCCATTATTCCGGAGGTGCTATTTGATATGCATCATTTTGTGTACATATGTTTTGGGCATGACGGGGTCCTGTCCCATCTTTATGTCTAGTACTCTAGTAGAGGCTTGTAGATACGTATGTGTGGGTAGTGGATGTCCCATGATGACTACGTTTTATTTCTGTGTATCATTCTGATAGCCGAAGGGCTTATGTGTATGAAAGTAGACCTGTTCGTGGAAATGATAATGATTTTCCCTATGATTAGAGGTGTGAGTATAATAAATAAATGTAGGATAAGTATGACGAGTAATAGAATGAGTGGTGCTCGGTAGTTAACTCCGGGTACCTTTATGGCCCTAGCTGGGTCGTGACAAAAACGGTCAAAGTCTAGCAATATGATGCTAAGTAAGCGATAAACCTTCTATCCTAAACAAGAACAACAACTTGGGGAAGAAGGCCCAATTACTTCTACCCTTTTCAATTGGTTAATTAATCCTTAAGACCATAATCATCCTAATTCTAGTCTCAGTCATCAAATTGAACCAGTTAATGGCTTTTCTAATCGATTTAACCCTCCTTACATAGTTTTTAGGCCAAAGATTCCATTTTTATGAAAACCCTAGGTTTCAATTCAACCATTTCACCATTTAATATCAAATTATCATCCTAGGAAGTGATTATATAAACTCCTTGATGAACAATTATCAATAATATCAATAACCCATTCATTATTCTAGGGTTTTATAAACTTAGATAGAATCCCAACTAACAATATAGGTACGGCATGACACTTCTTCAGCATCGAAACATGAAAAACCGGATGAACTCCCACCAAGTATGGCGGCAATGCCAACTTATAAGCTACATCATCCATACAGTCAACAACCTCAAACACACTAATATACCTGGGGCTCAACTTGCCCCTCTTACCAAACCACATAAACCCCTTTATGGGTGAAACCTTCAATAGAACCTGGTCACTAATAGAAAACTCCAAATCTCGGACCTTCTGGTCCGCATACATCTTTTGCCGACTCTGACCTGCCAAAAGCTTAGCCGGCTTAACTCTCACTCTATCAAGGGACTCTCTTAATAGATCTGTACTCCAAGGTTGAGCCTCGAACCCATCAAACCAACCAATCAGATAGCTACATCTCCTACCATACAAAGCCTCAGAAGGCGCCATACTAATACTCGAATGATAACTGTTATTGTATGCAAACTCTACCAATGGTAAATGCTGATCCCAATGACCACCAAAATCAATAACACACGCTATCAACATATCCTCGAGCAGCCGAATGGTCCGTACGGACTGGCCATCGATCTGGGGATGAAAAGCTGTACTAAGATCCAATCGGGTACCCAACTCCTCATGAAATTCCCTCAAGGAACGGGAAGTGGAAATAGTACCACCGATCGGATACGACTGAAATAGGAACCCCATACAATCTTAAAATATCCCGAATGTACATCTCGGCTAACTTATCTGCAGTATAGGAAACCTGAACTGGAACAAAATTTGTGGACTTAGTCAACAGATCAACTATCACCCAAATAGAATCAAACTTGCCAAGGGTCTTTGGAAGACCCGTGAAAAAATCCATGCTAATCCTCTCCCACTTCCACTCGGGAATGGGCATCTTCTGAAGCACCCCGCTAGGTCGCTGGTGCTTATACTTTACCTGTAGAAAATTCCCACACTTAGCCATAAAATCAACTATATCTCTCTTCATCCGACACCACCAATAGTGCTGTCTTAAATCACGGTACATCTTAGTTACCCCCGGATGAATGGAATAGCGAGAACTACGAGCCTCAAATAAGATCAATTGAATCAAATCACCAACACGAGGAACGCACACGCGTCCTCTAATCCCCAGAACACCCTCAGAATCAATCACGGCCTCCTTGGCCCCACCTCTCAAAACTCTATCTCAAATCTTGCTCAATTAAGCATCCTCAAACTGATGAGTGCTGATCCGATCCAACAAATGCGACCTTGCCTCTATACAAGCCAATATCCTGCCCGCGGCAGAAATATCAAGACTAACGAAACTGTTGGATAGATTCTGAACCTCCATGGCCAACAGACGCTCAGAAAAAATCAATCGAGCTAAAGTCCCCATACTCACTACTTTGCGACTCAAGGCATAAGCCTCCACATTGGCCTTCCCGGGATAATACAGAATAGAGATGTCATAGTCCTTCAAGAGCTCAATCAATTGGCGCTGCCTGGAGTTAAGATCTCTCTGGGTAAACACATGCTGAAGACTATGGTGATCGATGAAAACCTCACAATGAACACCGAAAAATTAATGCCTCAAAATCTTCAAAGCGAAGACAACGGCCAATAACTCCAAATCATGCGTAGGGTAATTCTTCTCATGAACCTTCAACTGAAGGGAAGTATAAGCTATCACTCTACACTCCTGTATCAACACAGTACCCAAGCCCATACGGGAGGCATCACAATAGATAGTGAAATCCTTACCCTCCACGGGTAATGCTAAGATCCAGGCTATAGTCAAAAGAAACTTAAGTTTATGAAAGTTCTCCTCACAATCATCCGTCCACTGGAAGGGAACATCCTTCTGAGTCAATTTGATCAAGGATGAAGCAATAGCAGCAAAACCCTTCACAAAGCGACAGTAATAACTGGCCAAACCCACAAAACTGCGAATCTCAGTAACAGTAGTGGGCCTCGCCCAACCCTTTACAGCCTCAATCTTCTGTGGATCAATCATAATCCCATCCTTAGACACAACATGGCCCAAAAACGCTATATACTCCAACCAGAACTCATACTTAGAAAACTTAGCAAACAGGATATGCTTCTTCAACAACCCAAGAACAGAATGAAGATAGCTCTCATGCTCCTCTCTACTCTACGAATACACCAAGATTTCATCAATAATCACATTCAGGAAGGATCAAGGAATGGCCTAAAGATGCCATTTATCAAGGTCATAAATGCAGCCGGGGCATAGATAAGCCCAAAAGACATCACTAGAAACACATAATGGCCATATCTCGTCCGAAATGCTGTCTTCGAAATATCCTCTGCCCTGATATTCAACTGGTGATAGCCGGAACGCAAATCAATCTTCGAGAACACCAAAGTACCCTGAAGCTGGTCAAACAAATCATCAATACGAGGCATAGGGCAATTATTTTGAATAGTGACCTTGTTCAACTGGCGTTAATCAATACACATCTTCATGGTCCCATCTTTCTTCTTCACTAATAACACAAGAGCACCCCAAGAGGAGACACTCAGACTAATGAACCCCTTGCTCAACAAATCCTGTAACTGCTCCTTAAGCTCTCTCAACTCAGCAGGTGCCATCCGATATGGCGTAATATAAATAGGACGAGTGCCCGGATCCAAGTCAATGTCGCGATCGGGTGGCATACCCGGCTGATCCAACGGGAATACCTCCGCGAACTCGCTCACAATAGGGTTAGAATCAGGGGGTGGAGATGCAATAGTAGTGTCACAAACATGAGCCAAATAGGCTAAACACCCCTTCCTTACAAACTTCTTCGCTCTAAGGAAGGAAATAATCTTCTTTGGAGCAGGACTGGGAGTACCTCTCCACTCAAAACTAGGAATGCTCGGCATAGCTAAGGTGACTGTCTTAGTGTGACAGTCCATGATCACGTGATAAGGAGAATGCCAGGACATCCCTAATATAATATCAAAGTCCACCCTATTGAGAATTATCAAATCTACCCAAGTATCATACCCCATAAAAGTAACCAAACAAGACCGGTAGACTCGATCAACAATCACAAAATCTCTTATCGGAGTAGACATATGAACATTTATTTCTATGCTATCTGTTATATCCCGTGTTTTCGCATAATCGGAAATCGTGAAAATAATTATGACTTGCATGTTATAAGGAAATAATTGATCTTAGTTAAAAATGTCTATGTTGTTTATGGAAATATTGGTGTGGAAATGTGAAGGAAGTCCAAGGGAAAAAATTGGAATTTCGGAAATTAGTTTCGGGAATTACAAAACGAGAATTTAACGAATTGGGCCAAGAAAAATTTGATGAAAAATTGGAGCCCAAGTTCTAGGGGTGGCCGGCCAAAGGCTTGGCCCAAGCCCCCATTTTAAGTGGTCATGTGATTATCACATGACCCTTAATCTAGTATATATCCATATCCCCTTTAGAATTTTCAGGAAAAGCCAATCAAAACAAAAAAAAAATTGAAGAACACCTCAAGGGAGGCTCTCGGCCGAACCCTCTTCAAGCAAAAAAAAAATTCCCAAACCTTTGTTTCTAATCTAAAAATCGTGCCCTTCTTGTAGTTGTAACAAGTACAAGACGCTCTCCGACGTGATAAAATTAGTTTGGCGAAAGAACGGCGTTTGCGGCAAGTCGGAATTTCAAGAAAAAAAGTAAGATTTCTATGTTTTTATGTTAGGGAATGGATATATATGTTATAGTGATTAAAGTGGCATGAAGATTATGGAATTTTGTGGTGTTTGTGAATGGCGTGTGTGTGTGTAGAGGGTGTGTTTGGCCGTGAGCCATGATAGTGTGGAAGGGAGGTGAATTTGATTTTGTTTAGTTGTTAATTGCGTCGTTGTGGCATTTATGGCGTAAATGAATGTTTAACGAGTTGAATTGGCATTGGAAAATGGTTGCGGGTTCTTATGGGAATTTATATGATTTTTGTATATTCTTATATAATTGTGAAAGTAAGACTTTAAATGTGGATTATGGTTGTTGTTAATGAATTTGGAATGAAACAATGCGAGTTAGTATGTTCGTCGTAGTTGTTGATGTTTCGGATGGAATATGGAAAGTGACGAATCATTCGACCTTGTGTATATCGCTCGGAATATTATTGGGATGTGTTTGAATAACCTTGAATGAGTAAATGAATATAATAATGTGGACATTTGTTTGGTATTGTGAAGTTTGAATGAAAGTTGTCGATGTATGTAGGAAGAAAGAATATTGACGTTAGACTTATTTTGTTGCGACTTATGATGTTTGTGATATTGTGGGCTGTTGTGTTGTTGTATATGGAGTCGAGCTAAGTCTCGGGGTGTTATATATATAGGGGAAATGCTGCCGAAATTTCGATAGGCAAATATGAGATTAAGTGCATTCTTAAGTATTGAAATTCCTAATTAGGTAACTCTGACCATTTGCAGATTCTGAGCGAAACGGGACTTGAGTTTTGGGCGAGCGTAAGACGTATATAAGGTATGTAAGGCTCCCCACTCTTTCTTTTGGCATGTCTTAGTATGTTAGGTTGATATCGGAACCCCGGGAGCAGTTCTGCTCCTCGAAATCCGAATTAGAGAATGGCTACTATTCATTCAATTCAATTGAAGCTTAAAGACCCTATTTAGACTAGAAAGTAACCAAACGTCCGAAACTTATGCAAACGTAGTCGGATCACTTCGAAACCTTTATGTATGATCCCATAGACCCCAAATGTCCGTAATTCATGTTCGCCACCTCAACTTGACCCGAGGTGGGCCCGCTAACCCCGAGATGCCTTATTTGTTCTATTAGGCTCTCTTTTTGGAAAAGTTTTGATAAGGGATCTTCGGTTATGAAATTGTCTTCTATGAATGAATGTTTTGATTACTATAATGTACTAAACTATATTTTGAGCCATACTTACCACTTTGAGAACACCTTTGTGAAATGAACTTCCGTACTAACAAATTATTCGACTACTTTGACTAATGAGATGACTTATGATGTAATCAAGTTTCGAAAGACTATTTTGATATACAAATTGCATTGTTTGCTCACGACTCCGCTCGTGCCCTTATTATGACTTCGTTCACCGGTTCCCGGGCCGGTTATGATTCGTGCGTACTATGATAAATTCGGTCGTATGCTGTGTTACGGTTCCCGAGACCTCGCCATAGGGTCGGGTTCCGTTTGGAGTTATGCTGTGATATGGCTGGTGATATGTTATGCTGATTTGTGTGCTCGGGGATGTACGGAGATTTGAACCTTCTGGTGTTATGCTGTGTGTGGCACCAACGTCGGAGTGGTGACCACGTTCCTGAGCTTTGCATGATTTTATTTGCATTATGTATATATGTTTTAATACAAATTTTGATATATCATTCAGTACTTCCCTTTGTATCTGTTCGCTTTCAGTTGTGGCCCATATTTCTGTACTCTATGCTTTACATACTCAGTACATCTTTCGTACTGACCCCCCTTTCCTCGGGGGCTGTGTTTCATGCCCGTCAGGTACGGACACAGGTGATCGACCACTGTAGGCTCCACTTTCTGCTATTTCGGAGTACTCCCTTTGATCCGGAGTCCACTTTTGGTACATACATCTTTCGCTATGTATATATATTTCTGTACATCCGACTATTTGGGTACGGCAGGGGCCCTGTCCCGTCATATGATTATGTCGGTCTGTTTAGAGGTCTGTGGACATGTTTGTGGGTTAGGGTCTTTCTGTATGGATATGTGTATATGTTGTTTGGGCAATCCCATACGCCGAGGCGGCCGGTCCGCATATGTTTATACGTTGCTTTGTTAGCCCTGTGTGGCCTTTGTTGGTGTTTGTTGTGTACAGGGTTATTTTGGATAGTCTGTAAAACAAAGGAAACTCTGCCGAAATTTTTCTGGAAATTATCTAAATTTGGATTATAGCCTTGTCGGCTTCTGCTATTTACTTGAACGCATTTGATAGATGGGTTCGGGTGCCCAGATCGTGCACTAGTCACGACCTACGGGGTTGGGTCGTGACAAAAGTGGTATCAGAGCGGTTTGTCCTCGGAATGTCCACAGGCCGTGTCTCGTAGAGTCTTGTTTATCGGTGTGTTGTGCACCACATCTATAAACAGGAGGCTACAGGGGATTTAGGGTGTCACTTTTCTTTGGAATCTTAGATCGTGCGTTAGAGCTGTGCTATTAGGATGATTTTGATCTGATTCGTTATTGTGTTTACAGTGATGCCTCCGAAGAAGGCAACGGCGGCCCAGAAGGGCAAGGCCGGGATAGTAGGGACTAGTCAGGCACAGCGAGTTACCCGGGCTCGTGTTTATGATTTGCCCGAGGTTGTGCCCCATTCAGAGGGATCCGCTACACCACCGGCAGAGCCTGGAGCAGGTCCATCAGCAGCTCCAGGGGCCTGAGTACCCGCACCCGAGCCTCCAGCTCCTCACCCAGGGGCGGAGGACAGGACACTGAGAGAGGCTGTGCAGTTATTGACCACTCTGGTAGCGGGACAGGCTCGCAGGCGCGGGCGGAGAGATGATGATGATGACGACAGGCGTGATAGCCTGAGAGTTCGAGAGTTCCTATTGTGTGGCCCTCTAGAGCTTTTCGGGTCTAAGCCCGACGAGGACCCCCATGACTTTATTCGGGGGATGCGGCGCTCACTAGACTTGGTCAGGGCTTCAGAGACTGAGTCTGTTGAGTTGGCTTCGCATAGACTACGGGATGTTGCTGCTCACTGGTATGAGTCTTGGGATCTATCCAGGGGTGAGGGTGCTAGCCCAGCTACTTGGGACGAGTTCGTGACTGCTTTCACTCACCACTTTTTGCCCCCAGAGTTACGGCGGGCACGGGTTGACCGATTTTTGCATCTGCAGCAGAGGGGTCGGAGCGTCCGTGAGTATAATATGGAGTTTGATTCTTTGGCCCGGTATGCACCTGCCATAGTAGCAGATATGGCCGATCGGATGCACAAATACGTGATGGGGTTAGACCGCTATTTGATTGAAGGCTCTATGGCGGTGGCATGGCAGGCAGACATGGATATTACCCGACTATAGGCTTATGCCCTGGGTATAGAGGACCGACATAGAGCTGATTATTCTAGCAGAGATCGGGACAGGAGGCCGCCCAAGAGGGCCAGATCCGCAGGTTATTCTGGAGATTCTCGAGGCGGACAGCCTCAGCAGCAACAGTCAGGCAGACGTCCTCCTCCGTCAGGCCGGGGTACACAGCCAGCCGGTAGGAGATTTGACAGTGCAGGACAGTCTGGGGCCGGTCAGAGCTCTAGAGCATCAGGGTCACAGATAGCTAGAGGTCCCAGCCAGTCCAGACCACCCAGGCCCCGTTGTTCCCATTGCGGGAAATCGCACCCGGGAGAGTGTTATCGACTTACTGGAGCCTGTTTTTCATGCGGTGGTCAGGGCCATCTTATGCGAGATTGTCCGTTGGCGAGCGGTTCTGGTAGTGTGGCTCAGCCGACGGGGTCAGCCGCTGGTTCATCATCTGCTCCATCAGTTGCACGCCCTGCGGGGCGAGGTATCCCGGCACCGGCGGGATGCGGTCGAGGCCGTGGCAGTGCTTCAGGTTCTAGCGGCCCCTCGAACCGCATATACGCATTAGCCAGCCGCCAGGATCAGGAGGCCTCACCGAATGTCATCACAGATACATTATTGGTTTTCTCCAGATCGGTATATGCACTGATTGATCCTGGTTCTACTTTATCATATATTTCCCCGCTCGTTGCTAGTAAAATTGGGATAGTGTCTGAGCCTATAGAGCCATTTGAGGTCGCTACACCGGTTGGGGATTGTATTATAGCGAGGCAGGTATATAGGGATTGTTCTGTGACTATATGTGATCGCTGCACTAAAGCTGATTTGATAGAATTAGATATGCTGGAATTCGATGTCATTATGGGTATGGACTGGTTAGCTTCCTGTTATGCTAATGTTGACTGCCAGAAAAAGGTAGTCCGTTTTCAATTTCCAGGGGAACCAGTTATAGAGTGGTTCGGGTCTACAACATCGCCGAGGGGTAAGTTTATTTCGTACCTCAAGGCTAAGAAGATGATTCAGAAAGGCTATAGCTATCACTTGGTTCGTGTGCACAACACTACAGCTGAGACACCTACCATTCAGTCTATTCCGGTCGTTAATGAATTCCCAGACGTATTTCCTGATGAGCTTCCGGGTCTTCCGCCCGAGCGGGAGATAGATTTCACTATAGACTTGTTGCCGGATACGCAGCCTATATCTATTCCTCCGTACAGAATGGCACCGGCTGAATTGAAGGAATTGAAAGAGCAGCTGAAAGATTTGTTGGATAAGGGTTTTATCAGACCCAGCACATCACCCTAGGGAGCGCCGGTATTATTTGTAAGAAAGAAAGACGGGTCACTGCGTATGTGTATCGATTACCGGCAATTAAATAAGGTGACTATAAAGAATAAATATCCCCTCCCCCGGATTGATGATTTGTTTGATCAGTTGCAGGGTGCTAAATATTTTTCAAAGGTGGATCTGCGCTCAGGTTATCATCAGGTGCGAGTGCGAGAATCTGATATCCCAAAGACAGTTTTCAGGACCCGGTACGGGCATTATGAATTCAGAGTCATGTCTTTTGGGTTGATTAATGCTCCAGCAGTATTCATGGACCTGATGAATCGGGTATTTCGGCCTTTCCTAGACATGTTCGTGATTGTGTTTATCGATGATATTTTGATTTATTCACGATCAGCAGAGGAGCATTTGGATCATTTGAGGACAGTACTTGGCACTCTCCGTCAACAGAAATTATATGCTAAATTTTCCAAATGTGAATTCTGGTTAACTTCTGTGGCTTTCTTGGGGCATATTGTCGGAGCAGACGGTATTCGGGTCGATACGCAGAAAATTGAAGCTGTACAGAATTGGCCCAGGCTTACTACACCGACAGAGGTGCGCAGTTTTCTGGGGTTAGCCGGATATTATCGCAGGTTCGTGGAAAAGTTTTCTTCTATTGCAGCACCACTGACAAAGCTTACTCATAAAGCAGCGAAATTTCAGTGGACAGATGCCTGCGAGCGCAGTTTCCAGCTGTTGAAAGAAAAATTAATTACAGCCCCAGTGTTAGCTCTTCCAGAAGGATCAGATGGGTATGTTGTCTTCTGTGATGCCTCTGGTATTGGGATAGGTTGCGTGTTGATGCAACACGGTCGAGTCATAGCCTATGCTTCCCGGCAGCTCAGACCGCACGAGAAGAATTATCCCACTCATGATCTTGAGTTAGCCGCGGTGATTCATGCTTTGAAGATTTGGTGGCATTATTTATATGGGGTCCACATTGATATTTATACGGACCATAAGAGTCTCCAGTATATTTTTAAGCAGAAAGAACTAAATTTGCGGCAGAGAAGATGGCTTGAATTATTGAAAGATTATGACGTTGATATTCTGTATCATCCTGTAAAAGCCAATGTGGTAGCGGATGTACTTAGCTGCAAGTCCATGGGAAGTTTAGCTGATGTACCATCTGATAAGAAAGACTTGGTTCGTGAAATTCATCAGTTGGCCAGCCTTGGAGTTCGTTTGGCGGATTCTGGAGATTCTGGGATTTCTGTTCGTGCAGTTGCTGAATCATCTATTATAGCAGAGGTAAAGCACCGTCAGTTTGAAGATCCTATCCTGGTTCAGAACAGAGATGTGGCCCTTAATAAAGACAAGACTCCGTTTGAAATTTCACCTGAAGGGGTATTATTATATGAAGGCAGATTCTGTGTTCCGGATGTTGCAGGCTTACGGCGACAAATCATGGGCGAGGCGCATAATGCGTGGTATTCTGTTCATCCTGGTTCCACTAAAATGTATCATGATCTCAGAAGTTTGTATTGGTGGGACGGTATGAAGAAAGATATTGCAGAGTTCGTTAGTCAGTGCCCGAATTGCCAACAGGTTAAAATTGAACACCAGAAGCCCGGTGGGTTATTACAGGAGATGGAAATTCCAGCCTGGAAATGGGAGATGATTAATATGGATTTCGTCGTTGGGTTACCGCGCACTCCACGCAGGTATGATTCTATTTGGGTTATTTTTGACAGATTGACGAAATCAGCCCATTTTCTTCCAGTCCGGACTATTTATTCGGCTGAGGACTACGCTAGATTGTACCTCAGAGAGATAGTCAGACTTCACGGAGTCCCTGTATCTATTATTACTGACCGAGGTGCCCAGTGTACGGTAAATTTCTGGAGGTCATTTCAGGAGGGATTAGGGACTCAGGTGAGCCTCAGTACAGCTTTTCACCCTCAGTCCGACGGGCAGGCCGAGCGCACTATTCAGACGCTGGAAGATATGTTGCGGGCCTGCGTTATTGATTTCAGAGGCAGCTGGGATGATCATTTACCTCTTATTGAATTTTCCTATAATAACAGTTATCACTCCAGCATTCAGATGGCACCGTACGAAGCCCTTTATGGCAGGAAATGCAGATCTCCTATTGGATGGTTCGATGTGGGCGAAACTAAATTAATTGGACCAGATGTGATCCAGGAAGCAGTGGATAAAGTAAAACTTATTCGGTAGCGATTATTGGCTGCACAGAGTCGACAGAAAGCATATACAGACAGACGACGTCGACCATTAGAGTTCCAGATTGGCGACTGGGTATTTCTGAAGGTGTCGCCTATGAAGGGTGTTATGAGATTCGGTAAAAAGGGTAAGTTAAGCCCGCGGTATATCAGGCCGTATCAGATCATTCGGAAGATAGGCGAGGTCGCCTATGAGCTAGACTTACCATTCGATTTGGAGGCCGTACACCCGGTATTTCATGTGTCTATGCTGCGAAAATGTATTGGTGATCCTTCCAGGATATTCCCAGTGGACGATATTCAGGTAACGGAGCACTTGTCTTATGAAGAGCAGCCTATAACTATTCTAGACCGACAGGTACGGAGACTACGCACTAAGGAAGTGCCTTCTGTTAAAGTCCTGTGGCGCAACAACAACCGGGAAGAAATGACCTGGGAGTCGGAGGATGAGATGAAGAAGAAATACCCTCATTTATTTCCTGCGGCCACAGGTAATTTAAACTTTCAAGTTTGTTGTATTGATTAACGAATGAGTTATGTGTGCCAATTGTAAAGGGAGACTCCCCCATCACATTATAAGGTTAATTTAACATTCGGGGATGAATGTTTTTAAGGGGGGGAGAATGTTATATCCCGTGTTTTCGCATAATCGGAAATCGTGAAAATAATTAAGACTTGCATGTTATAAGGAAATAATTGACCTTAGTTAAAAATGTCTATGTTGTTTATGGAAATATTGGTGTGGAAATGTGAAGGAAGTCCAAGGGCAAAAATTGGAATTTCGAAAATTAGTTTCGGGAATTACAAAACGAGATTTTAACGAATTGGGCCAAGAAAAATTTGATGAAAAATTGGAGCCCAAGTTCTAGGGGTGGCCAGCCAAAGGCTTGGCCCAAGCTCCCATTTTAAGTGGTCATGTGATTATCACATGACCCTTAATCTAGTATATATCCATATCCCCTTTAGAATTTTCAAGAAAAGCCAATCAAAACAAAAAAAAAATTGAAGAACACCTCAAGGGAGGCTCTCGGCCGAACCCTCTTCAAGCAAAAAAAAAAAAATTCCCAAGCCTTTGTTTCTAATCTAAAAATTGTGCCCTTCTTGTAGTTGTAACAAGTACAAGACGCTCTCCGACGTGATACAATTAGTTTGGCGAAAGAGCAGCGTTTGCGGCATGTCGGAATTTCAAGAAAAAAAGTAAGATTTCTATGTTTTTATGTTAGGGAATGGATATATATGTTATAGTGATTAAAGTGGCATGAAGATTATGGAATTTTGTGGTGTTTGTGAATGGCGTGTGTGTGTGTAGAGGGTGTGTTTGGCAGTGAGCCATGATAGTGTGGAAGGGAGGTGAATTTGATTTTGTTTAGTTGTTAATTGTGTCGTTGTGGCATTTATGGCGTAAATGAATGTTTAACGAGTTGAATTGGCATTGGAAAATGGTTGCGGGTTCTTATGGGAATTTATATGATTTTTGTATATTCTTATATAATTGTGAAAGTAAGACTTTAAATGTGGATTATGGTTGTTGATAATGAATTTGGAATGAAACAATGCGAGTTAGTATGTTCATCGTAGTTGTTGACGTTTCGGATGGAATAAGGAAAGTGACGAATCATTCGACCTTGTGTATATCGCTCGGAATATTTTTGGGATGTGTTTGAATAACCTTGAATGAGTAAATGAATACAATAATGTGGACATTAGTTTGGTATTGTGAAGTTTGAATGAAAGTTGTCGATGTATGTAGGAAGAAAGAATATTGACGTTAGACTTATTTTGTTGCGACTTATGATGTTTGTGATATTGTGGGCTGTTGTGTTGTTGTATATGGAGCCGAGCTAAGTCTCGGGGTGTTATATATATAGGGGAAATGCTGCCGAAATTTCGATAGGCAAATATGAGATTAAGTGCATTCTTAAGTATTGAAATTCCTAATTAGGTAACTCTGACCATTTGCAGATTCTGAGCGAAACGAGACTTGAGTTTTGGGCGAGCGTAAGACGTATATAAGGTATGTAAGGCTCCCCACTCTTTCTTTTGGCATGTCTTAGTATGTTAGGTTGATATCGGAACCCCGGGAGCAGTTCTGCTCCTCGAAATCCGAATTAGAGAATGGCTACTATTCATTCAATTCAATTGAAGCTTAAAGACCCTATTTAGACTAGAAAGTAACCAAACGTCCAAAACTTATGCAAACGTAGTCGGATCACTTCGAAACCTTTATGTATGATCCCATAGACCCCAAATGTCCGTAATTCATGTTCGCCACCTCGACTTGACCCGAGGTGGGCCCGCTAACCTCGAGATGCCTTATTTGTTCTATTAGGCTCTCTTTTTGGAAAAGTTTTGATAAGGGATCTTCGGTTTTGAAATTGTCTTCTATGAATGAATGTTTTGATTACTATAATGTACTAAACTATATTTTGAGCCATACTTACCATTTTGAGAACACCTTTGTGAAATGAACTTCCGTACTAACAAATTATTCGACTACTTTGACTAATGAGATGACTTATGATGTAATCAAGTTTCGAAAGACTATTTTGATATACAAATTGCATTGTTTGCTCACGACTCCGCTCGTGCCCTTATTATGACTTCGTTCACCGGTTCCCGGGCCGGTTATGATTCGTGCGTACTATGATAAATTCGGCCGTATGCTGTGTTACGGTTCCCGAGACCTCGCCATAGGGTCGGGTTCCGTTTGGAGTTATGCTGTGATATGGCTGGTGATATGTTATGCTGATTTGTGTGCTCGGGGATGTACGGAGATTTGAACCTTCTGGTGTTATGCTGTGTGTGGCACCAGCGTCGGAGTGGTGACCACGTTCCTGAGCTTTGCATGATTTTATTTGCATTATGTATATATGTTTTAATACAAATTTTGATATATCATTCAGTACTTCCCTTTGTATCTGTTGGCTTTCAGTTGTGGCCCATATTTCTGTACTCTATGCTTTACATACTCAGTACATCTTTCGTACTGACCCCCCTTTCCTCGGGGGCTGTGTTTGATTCCCGCAGGTACGGACACAGGTGATCCACCACTGTAGGCTCCACGTTCTGCTATTTCGGAGTACTCCCTTTGATCCGGAGTCCACTTTTGGTACATACATCTTTCGCTATGTATATATATTTCTGTACATCCGACTATTTGGGTACGGCGGGGGCCCTGTCCCGTCATATGATTCTGTCGGTCTGTTTAGAGGTCTGTGGACATGTTTGTGGGTTAGGGTCTTTCTGTATGGATATGTGTATATGTTGTTTGGGCGATCCCATACGCCGAGGCGGCCGGTCCGCATATGTTTATACATTGCTTTGTTAGCCCTGTGTGGCCTTTGTTGGTGTTTGTTGTGTACAGGGTTATTTTGGATAGTCTGTAAAACAAAGGAAACTCTGCCGAAATTTTTCTGCAAATTATCTAAATTTGGATTATAGCCTTGTCGGCTTCTTCTATTTACTTGAACGCATTTGATAGATGGGTTCGGGTGCCCAGATCGGGCACTAGTCATGACCTACGGGGTTGGGTCGTGACACTATCAGAAGGCAAATCCCAACCAACGGTATGAAATGCAGATACATACGAATAGGTGGATCCATGATCAAATAATACAGATACTGCTCTATGACGGACATAAATGGTAATTGAAATCATAGCATCTGAGGCCTCTGCCTCGAGCCTACATGGAAATGAGCAACAATGGGCTCCACCATGCCCAGTATGGGATCCTCCTCTCGCACTTTGAGAACCACCTCTAGAACCATGAGAAGCATCGTGCCCTGACTGAGCGCCGCCCCTCTAAGAAGTCCCACCTCGACCACTAGATGATATAGGAGTCCTCTGCGGCTGATAATCTCGTCTGAATCGGGGACATCTCCTAACAACATGCCCAACCTTTCTAGAAGAATAACAGGTAATAAGAGGCGAATGCCGATACACAGAAACTGAAGACACGGATGAAACAGGCCTGTCCACTGGTCTGGAGAACGAACTCTCAGGAGCTCTCTGCTTAGGCGGCTCACAGGGGGAAGCCTATAACGCTGAATGCACAGGACGATCAGAATATGACTGATGCAGCCTCAAAAACTGACCGGCGCCCCTCGTCCTAGAACCCCAAAAACTGCCCGTCTGACGTGGCCTCGTGTAACCACCACCAAAAGCACGGGCCTTAGCGCCCTCAACTATAGAAGCATGCTTGATAATGGACTGGAAAGTAGCCCCCATAGACTGCATCTGAAGACAAGGAAGTTGTATAGAGCTTACTAGTCCCCTAACAAAATGCCTGATCCTATCGGCCTCAGTAGGGATCAACGGAGTGAAATAACGGGCCAGATATAGGAAACGGGTCACATAGGACTCCAAAGACATTCCCCTCTGCTCAAGACGCAAAAACTCTTCCCTACGCGCCTCTCTCAAAGACCGGAGAACATACATCTCAAGAAAGGCCCAGTAGAATTGAGTCCAAGTCAAAAGAGGGGAACCCTCACGTCTGCATGCCACGAAATACCTCCATCATTTCTTCCATCGCTGCGAAACTAGTAGGACACATAATTAACACTGTGGGTCTCCACTATCTCCATCCGATGTAGTAACTCATGGATATCAAGAATAAACTCGTAAGCATCCTCCAAAGAAGTACCAGCAAACCTCGGCAGCTCTAACTTCCTGCAATTCCTAACTTGGTCCTGATCAGAAGCAGTTATAACAGTGCCCTCCATGGGCCTAATATCATCACCAGAAGCGGGTATAACATCAATACGAGGAGCCATAGTTATGGCGGGATGTGCTGCCCGTATAGGTCCCCGATCAGGGGTCTTCACCCCAACCCTAGTCTGTGAACCCCCGCCGGGAGTAGTAACAAAGGTTGCCGCCTGCTGGGCATCAAGATGAAGTAATACCCTGGCCATAGTATCCTGCATGGCCTGACCAGAAGTAACGTCGGGCTGTGTTTGTCCTGGAGCAACATCCTTGGGCTCAAGAGAAGCCGATCTCTCTCGACGCTATCCTACCGCAGGAGCCACGCCCCTAGCTGGGGCAGCCCCGTGGCCTCTTACTCTGCCGCGCCCTCTGGCTGTCGCTCTCCCTTGGGTGCCAGCTGTAGCTGTTGGCTCTAGCACTTGACCTCGGGCCATAGCAGCTCGAGTCCTCACCATCTGTGAGAGAAGAGATCTGAGTCGGATACAAATTTGATTTTTCCAGATACCAATTAGAATAAAGTGGCACGGAAGAAGGAAAGGAAGTGAGATTTCCTAAATGTTCAATAGCCTCTCGTAGATAAGTACGGAGCTCATTGTACGGATCCATGTGTCACGACCCAGCCCCGTGGGCCGCGACTGGGGCCCTAATTGGACACCCCAAACAGACTTACCTACTAACTCGTCATATTCTAATTTAATTCAGATTTCATATTAATCCTTTTAAACTGATTGGAAGCAAATATTATCTTAAGCGGTCGCACGTGCAAAAATGTCATATCAAGTCAGAAGGGGCGGCGGAATACACATCGCCGAATATATGCACATATACAAACATATGGGCCACCATGGCCGCTATAACAAACAGGACCGCATTAAGACGCAAATCACAAACAGAACGAACACACACATGACCCATTACCCACATAAATGACTACAGGCCTCTACAATCCAAAACGGAAACATATGACGGGACAGGGCCCCGCCGTACCCCAAATAGCCAAATATACAGAAACATATACATGATAAGATATATACCAAAATATGGGCTCCGAATCAAAAGAGCACTCTGTACTGGCAGAAGGTATGGCCTACTCTGGCGGGTCACGAGTCTCTGTACCTGCGGGCATGAAACGCAGCCCCCGAAGAAAGGGGGTCAGTACGAAAGATATACTGAGTATGTAAAGCATAGAATACAGAAATCCAAACCATAACTGACATAAAAGGGTACAGGAAGTAAATACCGAACTAGTACATCAAAGTCCGTGCTGAAAATATATGTATATATAATGCAAATAAAAATCATGCATAAGGCTCAGGAACGTGATCACCACTCCGACGTTGGTGCCACAACACAACATACTCCAGAAGGTTTCAAATCTCCGTACAACTCCGAACATAACATATCATCACCATATATCATATCATCAAAACATATCATAAGCCATATCACAGCATAACTCCATAAATGGTACTCGGCCCTATGGCGAGGTCTCGGGAACTATAACACATCATGCTGCCGAATATGTCATAATACGCACGATCACAAAACCGGCCCGCGATCCGGCGAACGATATCATAATAACATGCACGAGCGGAGTAGTGAGAAACTAATGCAATTTACATGTAAAAAAACAATGTTAAAGACTTGGTATGATCATATGACAACAAATTAAGTAATCTGGCTTGAGTAACCGAACCATATGGGGTCTGTCTCACAAAAGTATTTCTGAAATCGGATTTGTAATTCAGAGTATATATTATTAGGATATAATGGAGCCACTAAAACATCATTCTTTGATAGCTAAAATCATAAGCAAAAGTTCCTTTTTGACATTGTACAAAAATAAGTCGAATAGGACAAACGAAGGAGGTCTCGGGGCTAGTGGGCCCACCTCGGGTCAAGTCGAGGTGGCATACGTAATTTACGAACATTAGACTCTATGGAGTCATCCATGAAAGGTTCAAAGGGATTCGGTTACGTTTATGACATTTATAGGTGTTTGAACATTTCTTTCCAACAAAGCAAAGGTTCTAATTCAATTTTGCTGAATGAAATAGTACCAAAAGTAAATTCGGATTTCTATGAACAGAATAATCCCCGAGGCTCAAATCCAAACCTAGTACATCTAGGACATGCTAAGAGAAGGAAAGGGATAGCTTTACATACCTTTTTCACTTCTTACGCTCGCCCAAACTCAATTCCCGTTTGCTCCAAAATCTACAATTGGTCACAATTACCAAATGTGAATTTCAAGCTTTTAAGAATTCAATCTTAAATCCATATTTGTCTACAGAAATTTCGGCAGCATTTCCCCTATAAATTCAACATCCCCGAGAATTAACTCGGCCATAATATCAACAACAACACCCACAAAAATAACAACAACATCAAGAATCACAACAAAATACATTCCAACATAAATGTTCTTCCTTTCTACATTATGCAACAATTCCCATTCCAACTTCACACTTCCAACCCAATATCAACGTCTCATATTCATTTACTAATTCAAAGTTATTCATACATAATTCAATAACATTTCAAGCAATACTCAAGGATTCAAGCAATCCCGCCAATTCCATATTCCATCCGAAACTTCAACAAATGCGACGAAACAACAAGGTCGCATTGTCTTCTTCCAAATTCATTAACAACAACCATAATCCACATTTTAGAACTCTACTTCCATAGTTACACAAAAACTATATTAAAAACATATAATTTCCCATAACAACATACAACCAATTTCAATGCCGACTTAAATCGTTAAACCTTTATTTACGTCATAAATGCTATAACGACACAATTAGCAAACCAAATAAAATTTATTTCACCTCTCCCCTCACCACCATGGCTCACGGCCATGAACACACTTCACACACACACACGCCACGCACCTACACACCTCAATCCCATAATTTTCATGCAACTCTAATCACTATAACTTATACACTTCTTCCATAACATAAAAGAATAGAATTATTACCTTTTTCTTCAAACTTCCACTTTCCGCAAACAGAGTTTTCTCGCTTAACTAATTATACCACGTCGAAGAGCGTCTTGAACTTATTAAGAATTCAAGAAGAAAGAGATTTTTGAGTCAAGATTGATGGACTTGGATTTTTTTTTTTCACCTTGCTCGGCCGAATGGCTTGTTGGAAGCTCTCAAGTTGTTTTTTTTTTTTTTTTTGGTCTTGAATGTTCTATGGATGAACATATATAATAAGCCCTCTTAATTAATTAGTCACATGACTAATTACTTGGGCTTCGGCCAAGGTACATGACCGGCCACCCCCTTCACTCTTAGGCCTCATTTTTCTTTTATATTTTTGAGCCCAATTAATTGTGAATCTTATTTTGTAATTCACGAAACTAATTTCTAAAATTCCAATTTTTCCCTTGGCCTTCCTCCGTATTTCCGCAACAATATTTTTCATGAATAACAAACATATATGCAATAAAATAAATCCCTCATTTCCTACAAAGCAAGATTATTCCAATTTGTCCAAATACGCAAAAGTGCGGGATATAACATCCTCCCCCCCCCCCTTTAGAACATTCGTCCGCGAATGTTAAATTAGCCTTATAGATCTCATAAGCATTTTTTGGGTGGGGGGGGGGGGGTTTATTGTTACGAGTAGCACATATAAATTATTTACCAATCAATATACGAAATTTAGAAATCTAGATTACCTGTAGGTGTAGAGAACAAGTGAGGATATTTCTTCTTCATTTCGTCCTCTGCCTCCCAGGTCATTTCTTCTCTATTATTGTTTCGCCATAAAACCTTAACAGAGGGTATATCCTTGGTCCGCAGCCTCCTCACCTGACGATCCAGAATAGCTACAGGTTGTTCTTCATAAGACAAGTCTTCCGTCACCTGAATATCATCTACTGGGAATATTCTATCAGGATCACCAACACATTTACGGAGCATGGATACATGAAATACCGGGTATACTGCCTCCAAATCGGATGGTAAGTCTAGCTCATAGGCGACCTCGCCTATCTTCCGAATAATCTGATATGGCCCGATGTACCGCGGGCTAAGCCTACCCTTTTTACCGAATCTCATGACACCCTTCATAGGCGATACCTTCAGAAATACCCAGTCGCCAATCTGGAACTCCAATGGTCGACGTCGTTTATCTGCATATGATTTCTGTCGACTCTAGGCAGCCAATAACCGTTCCCGAATAAGTTTCACTTTGTCAACTGCTTGCTGAATCACATCCGGCCCAATTAGTTTAGTTTCGCCCACGTCGAACCAACCAATCGGAGATCTACATTTTCTACCATATAGGGCTTCGTACGGTGCCATCTGGATACTGGAATGATAACTATTATTATAAGCAAATTAAATAAGCGGCAAATGATCATCGCAGCTACCTCTGAAATCAATAACACAGGCCCGCACCATATCTTCCAATGTATGAATAGTGCACTCGGCCTGTCCGTCGGATGAGGATGAAATGTTGTACTAAGACTCACCTGAGTCCCCAATCCTTCCTGGAATGATCTCCAGAAATTCGCTGTGAACTGAGCACCTCTGTCAGTGATAATAGATACAGGAACCCCGTGAAGTCTTACTATCTCTTTAAGATACAATCTGGCATAATCCTCATCCGAATAAGTAGTCCTGACCAGAAGAAAATGGGCTGATTTCGTCAATCTGTCAACAATAACCCAAATAGAATCATACTTGCGTGGAGTGCGCGGTAGACCTGTAACGAAATCCATATTAATCATTTCCCATTTCCAGGCTGGAATTTCCATTTCCTGTAGTAATCCGCCGAGCTTTTGATGCTCGATCTTGACTTGCTGACAATTTGGACACTGGCCAACGAACTCTGCAATGTCTCTTTTCATACCGTCCCACCAGTATAAACATTTGAGATCATGATACATTTTAGTGCAACCAGGATGAACAGAATATCGAGCATTATGCGCTTCGCCCATGATTTGCCGTCGTAACCCCGCAACGTCCGGTACACATAATCTGCCTCCATATAATAATACCCCTTCAGGCGAAATTTCGAATGGAGTCTTTTCTTTATTGAGGGCCACATTTCTGTACTGTGCCAAAATAGGATCTTCGAACCGACGCTGCTTTACCTCTTCTATAATGGATGACTCAGCAACCTCTCGAACGGAAACCCCAGCATCTCCAGAATCTGCCAAACGGACTCCAAGGCTAGCTAACTGATGAATCTCACGAACTAATTCTTTCTTGTTAGGCTGCACATCATTCAAACTGCCCATGGACTTGCAGCTCAGTGCATCAGCTACCACATTAGCCTTCCCAGGATGATATAAAACATCGACGTCGTAATCTTTCAATAATTCAAGCCATCTTCTCTACCGCAAGTTTAGCTCCTTCTGTTTAAAAATATACTGGAGGCTCTTATGGTCCGTATAAATATCAACGTGGACCCCATATAAATAATGCCGCCATATCTTCAAAGCATGAATCACTGCGGACAATTCCAGATCATGAGTAGGATAATTTCTTTCATGCGGTCTGAGCTGCCGGGAAGCATAGGCTATGACTCGACCGTGCTGCATTAACACACAACCTATCCCAATACCAGAAGCATCACAATAAACGACGTACCCGTCCGACCCCTCTGGAAGAGCTAAGACTGGAGCTGTAATTAATTTTTCCTTCAGCGTCTGGAAACTGCGCTCACAGCCATCGGTCCACTGAAATTTTGCTGCCTTCTGAGTTAGCTTGGTTAATGGCGCCGCAATAGAAGCAAAATTTTCCACAAATCTTCTATAATACCCGGCCAAACCCAGAAAACTGCGTACCTCTGTCGGTGTAGTAGGCCTAGGCCAATTCTGTACAGCCTCGAGCTTCTGGGTATCGACCCGAATACCGTCTGCTCCAACAATATGTCCCAAGAATGCCACGGATGTCAACCAAAATTCACATTTAGAGAATTTAGCATATAATTTTTGTTGCCGAAGTGTGCCAAGTACTGTTCTCAAATGATCTGAATGCTCCTCTGCTGATCGTGAATAAACCAAAATATCATCAATAAATACAATCACGAACATATCAAGAAACGGCCGGAATACCCGATTCATCAAATCCATGAATACCGCTGGAGCACTAGTCAGCCCAAAAGACATAACTCTGAATTCATAATGCCCGTACCGGGTCCTGAAAGCAGTCTTCGGGATATCGGCCTCTCGCACCCATACCTGATGGTAGCCTGAACGCAAATCTATCTTCGAGAAATATTTGGCACCCTGCAACTGATCAAATAAATCGTCAATCCGGGGGAGGGGATATTTATTTTTTATAGTCACCTTATTTAATTGTCTGTAGTCAATACACATCCGCAGTGACCCGTCTTTCATTCTTACATATAATATCGGCGCTCCCCAGGGTGATGTACTGGGTCTGATGAAGCCTTTATCCAATAGATCTTTCAGCTGTTCCTTCAGTTCTTTTAGTTCTGCCGGTGCCATTCTGTACGGAGGAATAGATATGGGCTGCGTATCTGGCAACAAATTTATAGTAAATTCTATCTCCTGTTCAAGGGGAATGGAAGTTCATCTGGGAATACATCTGGAAATTCATTGACAACTGGGACTGACTGGAGCGTAGGTGTCTCGGACTTAGTATCGTGCACACGGACCAAATGATAGATATAACCTTTCTGAATCATCTTCTTACCCTTGAGGTATGAAATAAACTTACCCCTCGGCGATGTTGTACTCCCTGACCACTCTATGACTGGTTCCCCTGGAAACGGGAAACGAACTACCTTTTTCTGGCAGTCAACATTAGCATAACAGGAAGCTAACCAGTCCATACCCATAATGACATCAAATTCCAGCATATCTAATTCTACCAAATCAACTTTAGTGCAACGATCATATATAATTATAGAACAATCTTTATATACCTGCCTCGCTATAATAAAGTCCCCAACCGGTGTAGCCACTTCGAATGGTTCTATAGGTTCGGGCGTTATTCCAATTTTACTAGCAACGAGCGGGGAGATATATGATAAAGTAGAGCCAGGATCAATCAATGCATATACAGATCGGGAGAAAACCAATAATGTACCTGTAACAACATTTGGCGACACCTCCTGGTCCTGGCGGCTAGCCAATGCATATATGCGGTTCGAAGGACCGCTAGAATCTGAAACACCGCCACGACCTCGACCGCGGCCTGCCGGTGCCGGCATACCTCGCCCCGCAGGGCGTATAGCTGAAGGAGTAGAGGATGAACCAGCAGCTGATCCCGTCGGCTCAACTGTACCAATAGAACCGCTTGCCAACGGACAATCACGCATAACATGACCCTGACGGCCGCAAGAAAAATAGGCTCCTGTAGCTCGGTAGCACTTCCCTGGGTGCGATCTCCCACAATAAGAGCAACGGGGCCTGGGTGGTCTGGACTGGCTGGAACCTCTGGTCATCTGCGAACCTGGTGCTCTGGAACTCTGGCCGGCCCCAGACGGTCCTGCACCATCAAATCGTCTACCGGTGGACTGTGTACCCCGGCCTGACGGAGGAGGATACCTGCCTGACTGCTGTGACTGAGGCTGCCTGCCTCGAAAATCTCTAGAATATCCCGCTGATCTGGCCCTCTTGGGCGGCCTCCTATCAAGATCTCTACCCGACCGATCCTCTCTGTGCCGGTCCTCCATCCCCTGAGCGTAAGCCTATAACCGGGCGATGTCCATATCAGTCTGCGATGCCATCGCCATACAAGCTGTCAACCAGGTAGCGGTCCAACCCTATCACTTACCGGTGCATCCGGTCGGCCATATCCGCTACTATAGCAGGTGCATATCGAGCCAAAGAATCATACTCCAAATTATACTCACGAACACTCCGCCCTCTCTGCCGCAACTGCAAAAATATATCAACCCTCGCCCTCCGTAACTCCGGGGGAAAAAAGTGGCGGAGAAAAGCGGCTGTAAACTCGTCCCACGTAGCTGGGGGAGCACCCTCACCTCTGGACAGCTCCCAGGACTCATACCAATTAATAGCAACGTCTCGTAATCTGTGCGAAGCTAACTCGACAGACTCGGTCTCTGAAGCCCTGACCAACCTCAACGAGCGCTGCATCTGCCGAATAAAGTCCTGGGGGTCCTCCTCAGGCTTCGACCCGAAAAACTCTGGGGGATTACATGTCAGAAAATCACGGACCCTCAGGCTATCACGCCTGTCATCATCATCATCTCTCAGCCCGCGTCTGCGAGCCTGTCCTGCCACCAATGTCGTCAGCAACTGTACGGCCTCCCTCATAGCCCTATCCTCCGCCCCAGGCTGAGGATCTGGAGACTCGGGCGCTGGAGCCCCTGGAGCTAATGATGGACCTGCTCCAGGCTCCGCCGGTGGTGGTGTAGCTGAGCCCTCTGACTGCGGCACAACATCGGGCATAATCTGAGCACGAGCACTAGTAACCCTCCGTGTCTGACTAGTCTCTCCTACCATCGCCTTGCCCTTCTGGGCAGCCGTCGCCTTCTTCGGATGCATCACTGAAAAACACAACAGCCGATCAGAAAAGAATCATCATAATAGCACAACTCTATCGCATGATCTAAGATTCAAAGAAAGGTAGCACCCTAAATGTCCTGTAGCCTCCTGTTTATAGATGTGGTGCACGACACACCTATAAACAAGACTCTACGAGACACGGCCTGTAGACATTCCGAGGACAAACCGCTCTGATACCACTTTTGTCACGAACCAGCCCCGTGGGCCACGACTGGGGCCCTAATTGGACACCCCAAACAGACTTACCTACTAACTCGTCATATTCTAATTTAATTCAGATTTCATATTAATCCTTTTAAACAGATTGGAAGCAAATATTATCTTAAGCGGTCGCACGTGCAAAAATGTCATATCAAGTCAGAAGGGGCGGCGGAATACACATCGCCAAATATATGCACATATACAAACATATGGGCCACCATGGCCGCTATAAAAAACAGGACCGCATTAAGACGCAAATCACAAACAGAACGAACACACAAATGACCCATTACCCACATAAATGACTACAGGCCTCTACAAACCAAAACGAAAACATATGACGGGACAGGGCCCCGCCGTACCCCAAATAGCCAAATATACAGAAACATATACATGACAAGATATATACCAAAATATGGGCTTCGAATCAAAAGGAGCACTCTGTACTGGCAGAAGGTGTGGCCTACTCTGGCGGGTCACGAGTCTCTGTACCTGCGGGCATGAAACGCAGCCCCCGAAGAAAGGGGGTCAGTACAAAAGATGTACTGAGTATGTAAAGCATAGAATACAGAAATCCAAACCATAACTGACATAAAAGGGTACAGGAAGTAAATACTGAACCAGTACATCAAAGTCCATGCTGAAAATATATGTATATATAATGCAAATAAAAATCATGCATAAGTCTCAGGAACGTGGTCACCACTCCGACGCTGGTGCCACAATGCAGCATACTCCAAGAGGTTTCAAATCTCCGTACAACTCCGAACATAACATATCATCACCATATATCATATCATCAAAACATATCATAAGCCATATAACAGCATAACTCCATAAACGGTACCCGGCCCTATGGCGAGGTCTCGGGAACCATAACACATCATGCTTCCGAATATGTCATAATACGCACGATCACAAAACCGGCCCGCGATCCGGCGAACGATATCATAATAACATGCACGAGCGGAGTAGTGAGAAACTAATGCAATTTACATGTAAAAAAAATAATGTTAAAGACTTGGTATGATCATATGATAACAAATTAAGTAATCTGGCTTGAGTAACCGAACCATATGGGGTCTGTCTCATAAAAGTATTTCTGAAATCGGATTTGTAATTCGGAGTATATATTAGGATATAATGGAGCCACTAAAACATCATTCTTTGATAGTTAAAATCATAAGCAAAAGTTCCTTTTTGACATTATACAAAAATAAGTCGAATAGGACAAACGAAGGAGGTCTCGGGGCTAGTGGGCCCACCTCGGGTCAAGTCGAGGTGGCATACGTAATTTACGAACATTAGACTCTATGGAGTCATCCATGAAAGGTTCAAAGGGATTCGGTTACGTTTATGACATTTATAGGTGTTTGAACATTTCTTTCCAACAAAGCAAAGGTTCTAATTCAATTTTGCTGAATGAAATAGTACCAAAAGTAAACTCGGATTTCTATGAACAGAATAATCCCCGAGGCTCAAATCCAAACCTAGTACATCTAGGACATGCCAAGAGAAGGAAAGGGATAGCTTTACATACCTTTTTCACTTCTTACGCTCGCCCAAACTCAATTCCCGTTTGCTCCAAAATCTACAATTGGTCACAATTACCAAATGTGAATTTCAAGCTTTTAAGAATTCAATCTTAAATCCATATTTGTCTACAGAAATTTCGGCAGCATTTCCCCTATAAATTCAACATCCCCGAGAATTAACTCGGCCATAATATCAACAACAACACCCATAACAATAACAACAACATCAAGAATCACAACAAAATACATTCCAACATAAATGTTCTTCCTTTCTACATTATGCAACAATTCCCATTCCAACTTCACACTTCCAACCCAATATCAACGTTCTCATATTCATTTATGTCACGACCCAACTAGGGCCGCGACGGGTACCCAATATTTATACCGAGCACCCCCTATCTCGTATCGTATTCTTATCACTAAGTGGGCCGTATGCACTATACCATATCCTTTTTTTTTAACATCAACATTAATAGCATAATTATAAACACGGACTAATAAACTTTGCTAGTACATTATACAGCGACGAGGACCCTCAAGAGTACAAAACATCTAATTGTACATATCTGTCTACGAGCCTCTAAACATAGTACACATATACATAAGAAGGGCCGAGTACTGCCGTGCCCGAATATATACACAAAATAGTACCAAGGAACTGAGGCTCCGAGACAACTGGAGCGCCGCTATAGTAATGCTGATGAAGCTCCTAGGAGTCAAGCCTGTCTACCTGCTGACCTGCGCGACATGAAACGCAGCGTCCACAAGAAGGGACGTCAGTACGAATAGTGTACCGAGTATGTAAGGCATGGAAAAATAATGCCAGCCGAACCATAGAGCTTGAATAACAATATCATGGGATCATAGGACATATAATGAAATAAGAAAGTAACCTGTACATAGGAATGCCCTTTCAGGCCAGATACCATGCATGCTTGTCTGTCTTTGGAAAACATTTCTTTTTCATAGACATAGAAAATAGAACTTATATTATGTCATGTCTTATCATATCATATCATATCGTATCAAATCATATGAGATCATGTCATATCATATCGTGTCATAGCATAGCAGGACATAGCATAGCACCGAACAATGTCGGCTCGCCCACATAGCACCGAAATACATCGGCTCGCCCATATATCCCTCGTCCGGGCATCCCGCGTCCGGGATGATAAGCCAACTGACCAGGTGGCAATGAAACATGTTTCCCTTCCATCCCCCATGTACATATTCATATCTCACATACATATGTCATATAAGCATGCAGGAGAGCCCAAAGAAAATCATGTAACCATCAGAGTGACATAAGGTCGGTGACCTCCGATTACATTATGGAACAATCGTGATCGCCATGTCTCACCTTGAAGGAATGAGTATTTTAAGGCGAGACTATCAACGGAGAATAGTGTTGAAAGAAACATAGAATGAAATCATGGACGTCATAGAAATCAATTCATCGGCTTTGGAATCTTTAGAGGATGGTGTCATAACCAAGGAATAGAATTGAAATCAAGAACTAGTTTGATACTTTCATATTCATATTGGGTCCTTAGCTTAAGACTCTTAGTCATGGAATCATTCTTGTCATACTTATCATAGACGTATTCTCTTCCTTAGCATCATCGTTATCATGGTCATCATAGACATATTTCCATTAAAAATAGTACAGTACTTATCGTTTGATAATTGGAACAAGGATCAAAAGCTTCCTTTGGATTCTACTCCAAAATGAGTCAAACGGAGCAATAGGGAAAATCCGGGAACCATGGGCCTACCTCAGGCCGAATGAGGTAGCGTACACCATTTGCATATGTTACATGTCATGGCGTTACTTGTGAGGGTTTCAAGGTAGTCGGGTCTTATTTATGCAAGTTCTAGAGGTTTAAGAAGTTTTTCCAACATTTCACACGATTTTTAATTCAATTCTACTGAATGAAAAAAGGGAAACTTTAGGTGCGGATTCCAGAGAATAGAGTTGTCCCCGAGGCTCGTATCCAACCTATTACGTCTAAGACATGCCATAGAAGGAAGGGTGAAGCCTTACATACCTCTTTCCGCTCCTTATGCTGTTCCAAATTCAAGTTGCAAATCCGCCAAAATCTACAAATTGGTCACATTTACCAAACTTGATTAGAGCATTTAGAATTGAAATCTTAAGATAATACTTGGCTACCGAAATTTCGGCAGCACTTCCCCTGTAAATACACCATCCCCAAAGTTCTACTCAGTCAATTTTTAATCAACAACAATCCAGGAATTCAACCCGGCCAAACTATCAACATAATATCAACAACCATACTAACAATTTCCATATTCAATCCAAGATACATTATAACAACTTAATCAATTTACTACTTCCTTCAAAACCTTCCAACTCCAATAAAACAATAACAACCTTATAATATACATTCCAACAACACCATATTAATATCATTACCTTCCATACATGTAATAACATAATATTCAATTTACATAATCTTCCAAGACAAGCCTCCAACTACTAATACTTCACTAAGCTCATTAGGCTTTTGTTAGCAATATAGAATCCACACAACAACAATCAATATACTAAATAAAATTAACTCATCTTCCTCCACACCACACCACAACTACACGGCTAACATCATGCACACACAACTACAACCTCTCCAAAATCATTCAACTTCCATTATCAACATAGCATCCACAACAATAACAACCAAACACTAGATAGAATAATTAAAACATGATTCATACACACACATAGGCATGCACGACCACACACCTATATTCTTGTTCTTCATGAATTTCACTCATTTTTACACACTACAACATGCACAACATCCATAACATATAAGAAAAGGATGAACCCTTACCTTCTTCTTTGATTCTCCAACTTGCTTGAATTTCCAACTTATGAATTTGTGTTTTTCTTGCTTCAATAACAACTCTACTTTGTTAAGGACCCTCCACTTGGTAGAAAATGATTTTTGAAGGAATTTTTGTCAATTTTCTTGTTGGTTTTTGCACTTGGCCGAAATGGCCTTGGAGCTTTCTCTTGCTTTTCTTGTTCTTTTGTTTTCTTGAAATGTCTAGAAGGTGTTGGAAATAAGATGACTAAGTCATCTTTTTATTTATCCATTAAGATCCAAAGTGGGCTAAGCCCACTCCAAGTGGGAAGGCCAACATGGCCCAAAACATAAGCCCATTTTTTTTTGTACTTCATGACAAATTTTAATTTTTCCAATTTCCAAATTTTCCCTTCGTCTTCCTCCATAATTCCACGAGTCATATTGCGAATTTCCCTTTATGCCCTTGACCTTTCTTAATATTCCCACTTCAAACTTTTCATAACAACTTGTATGCCAAACAAAATAAAAAAATAAGGCCTTGCTTGTCATCTCCCCGCAATTATCTTAAATTATCCAAATGCGCAAAATGCGGGATATAACAATTTACTAATTCAAAGTTATTCATACATAATTCAATAACATTTCAAGCAATACTCAAGGATTTAAGCAATCCCGCCAATTCCATATTCCATCCGAAACTTCAACAAATGCGACGAAACAACAAGGTTGCATTATCTTCTTCCAAATTCATTAACAACAACCATAATCCACATTTTAGAACTCTACTTCCATAGTTACACAAAAACTATATTAAAAACATATAATTTCCCATAACAACATACAACCAATTTCAATGCCGACTTAAATCGTTAAACCTTTATTTACGTCATAAATGCTATAACGACACAATTAGCAAACCAAATAAAATTTATTTCACCTCTCCCCTCACCACCATGGCTCACGGCCATGCACACACTTCACACACACACACGCCACTCACCTACACACCTCAATCCCATAATTTTCATGCAACTCTAATCACTATAACATATACACTTCTTCCATAACATAAAAGAATAGAATTATTACCTTTTTCTTCAAACTTCCACTTTCCGCAAACGAAGTTTTCTCGCTTAACTAATTATACTACGTCGAAGAGCGTCTTGAACTTATTAAGAATTCAAGAAGAAAGATACTTTTGAGTCAAGATTGATGGACTTGGAATTTTTTTTTTCTCCTTGCTCGGCCGAATGGCTTGTTGGAAGCTCTCAAGTTGTTTTTTTTTTTTTTTTTTTTTTTGGTCTTGAATGTTCTATGGATGAACATATATAATAAGCTCTCTTTATTAATTAGTCACATGACTAATTACTTGGGCTTGGGCCAAGGCACATGGCCGGCCACCCCCTTCACTCTTGGGCCTCATTTTTCTTTTATATTTTTGAGCCCAATTAATTGTGAATCTTATTTTGTAATTCACGAAACTAATTTCTAAAATTCCAATTGTTCCCTTGCCTTCCTCCGTATTTCCGCAACAATATTTTTCATGAATAACACACATATATGCAATAAAATAAAATAAAGCCCTCATTTCCTACAAAGCAAGATTATTCCAATTTTTTCAAATACGCAAAAGTGCGGGATATAACATCCTCCCCCCCCCCCCCCCTTTAGAACATTCGTCCGCGAATGTTAAATTAGCCTTATAGATCTCATAAGCATTTGGGGGGGGGGGGGTTCTTGGTACGAGTAGCACATATAAATTATTTACCAATCAATATACGAAATTTAGAAATCTAGATTACCTGTAGGTGTAGAGAACAAGTGAGGATATTTCTTCTTCATTTCGTCCTCTGCCTCCCAGGTCATTTCTTCTCTATTATTGTTTCGCCATAAAACCTTAACAGAGGGTATATCCTTGGTCCGCAGCCTCCTCACCTGACGATCCAGAATAGCTACAGGTTGTTCTTCATAAGACAAGTCTTCCGTCACCTGAATATCATCTACTGGAAATATTCTATCAGGATCACCAACACATTTACGGAGCATGGATACATGAAATACCGGGTGTACTGCCTCCAGATCGGATGGTAAGTCAAGCTCATTGGCGACCTCGCCTATCTTCCGAATAATATGATATGGCCCGATGTACCGCGGGCTAAGCTTACCCTTTTTACCGAATCTCATGACACCCTTCATAGGCGATACCTTCAGAAATACCCAGTCGCCAATCTGGAACTCCAATGGTCGACGTCGTTTATCTGCATATGATTTCTGTCGACTCTGGGCAGCCAATAACCGTTCCTGTATTTTTATACATTGGAACAACCCGGATTAACTATGACAATTAAGGGCCAAGACTATTCCGGGATTTGAAGTCGGGACTTTTGACCATTTGATTTTATTTTGAGACATAAGTTGAATATGAAATTGAGGGCATTGGACACTTAGGAAAAATTGGGACCACAATTCATAAAATTGGAATTTAAAAATCTTGCACCAAAAGCCATGGTGGCCGTGTGGACTTGAAATGGTCCCACACATTGTGTGGCCAATTTTAATTGGTCGAACACATGTGTGGGCCATAAACAAAGGGAGATATTTGTGGATATTTAAAAAAAAAAAGACTAAGTCATCTTTCTCATTTCCCACTTCTACACTTAAAGAAAAATAACAAGACTTGGAGAGCCTCCACTCCCCCGTGGTTCTCGGCCACAACCAAGAAATATCAAGTCCCATTTTTGCCTCTCTAAAATTATTTCTTTGGTATAAACCCACTATTTGGAGGTCCCTAATTAGCGTGGAAGTATTGTTTGGGTCATTCAACCACTCATTTTGCCCATTTGCAAACCCTAGCCTATTGGTGGATTGGAGAATAAAGGTGAGTTCTAATCTTGTTTTTGGAGTTATAAATGTTGTATGCATATTGTAGTATGCTAAAATGGATAAAAATCATGAAATATGAAATGTTGAAGTTGGGTCTTGTGTTGGGTGTGTTGACCGTGTGCAGTATATGTGTGTGGTGTGGTATTGGGTTGATGAATTAATTGCTTGTAGCATATTGATTGTCGTAGAGTGGAGAAGAGAATAAAAATCATCGATACATGTATATGTGTAGTGTAGCCGTGTATATAGCCTCCAAATGGTAGCAAAGAATGAATTAATATCGCTTAGCGTCGTAATGGTTGTTGTGATGATTTGTATGTTGGAAATGAGAGTTAAATGTCCCGAATTGATATAGTAAGCGTTGCAGACTGATTTGGAGAACTTTGTGCATTTAATGCAATCCTTATATATGAGAACCATTAACATATGAATATGTGTAGTGTGAACGAATGTGAGTCATAGATTATGCCGAATATCGCATTATTATCGCTTAAGCGCTTTCGTGTCGTCGTTACGAATTCTAGTTTGGAATTGAGCATTTAATGACTTAAGATTGATGTTGAGATTGTACGGGCTGATTTGAGGGTTATTGTGCGTTGATGTAATTTGTATATTTTATGAAAATAGTATCGTTATATTGTGAATTGTGATACAAAACATGAATTGAAAGTCGGAAGTGTGCCCAGTGGGCTGCTCACGGGTAGGGGCTGTTTTCGGCCAAAAATTTGGAGAAATTGTGGATTGTTGGAAAAATTATGTAAATTGTTTAGAATGTTCTCGAATGTTGTTAGTATGAGTTTGGGTTAATAATCGAATGTACGAACGATATTGTGGCTTGAAAGTAAGCCATTGAATTGAATAATTGGAAAGTTGTCGAATGGTGTAAAAGAGAGCTACTATTATTATTTTGCCTTTCGAATTGATTATCGATGTTGCTAGGTTGGTTATTGTGGTTGTTGTTGTTGATTTTGAGCGAGTTAAATTCTCGGGATGGCCTATTTACAGGGGAAATGCTGCCGAATTTTCTGTAGAATTTAATGTTAGTTGGAATAAATGGCTTAAGTGCCTATGTTTAATATTGGATATTCGTTGGCATATTTGTAGACCTTGGGGAGCCCGAGGCGTAGATTGGAATTTACTTTAGATTGGCCATCTTGGAGTGCGTACGTAAAGCAACCTCCCTTCTTTTGGCATGTCTTAGTTTTACATAGGCTAGATTAGAGCCTTAAGGAAATTCCAAATCCGAAATCCGAGCATGATATGATCTATATATGTTCCTTGGCACTCTTATGTATGATTTGATGAAATATGAACCTTTATGTATTTGAAATAATCGCTTTCCGAACTTTGCGCAAAAAGGTTTCACTTTAAAGAACTTCGAAATTTCTGAATGCCATACATTTCACATAAATGCTCGGATTGCTCCAATATTTTTATAAAAGTTTGCATTATGTATGATACGTATGTTTTCCATAGGCGGGCCCGACTTGGGTAAATACCCGTCTGTGGGTCCCGCGACTTTCCTTTATGTAATTCAGAGAATCTTTGAAAGAATTTGGTATGATTATTATTCCGATTTCAAATATGATCATTTTACTTATGTTTGAATTTATGATAATGATTTTATGCATATGACTACTCACGACTCTACTCGTGCATTCTGTTATTCCTTTCGCCGAGTCCCGGGCCGGTTCTGTTGTCGTGCGCATTTTGATATACTCCGGAGTTATGCTGTGTTTATGGTTCACCGAGCTACTCGCAAAAGAGGGTCGGGTTCCACCTATATTTGTTGTTATGCTGTGTATGGCGTTATGTTGTGATGTGATATGTGACGGGGATACGGAGATTTGAAACTTTCTGGTGTTATGCTGTGTTATGGCGCCATCGACGGGTGGGCGACCATATTCTTCTGTACCCTATGCATTACTTACATATTTTTTAAAGTAAGAAAATTTTGATATGTTGGATTTGCACTTATGTTTGGTACTTCCATTTCGTTTATGTCTCAGATTTGCTTTCTGTATATTCTGCTTTGCATACTCAGTACATATTTCGTACTGACCCCCTTTCTTCGGGGGCTGCGTTTCATGCCCGCAGGTACAGACGCACAGTTTGGTGATCTACCCATTTAGGACACCCTCTTCTGCTGTTTGGAGTGCTCTTCTCATTTCAGAGCACACATTTCGGTATATATTCGTTCGCTATGTATATATGTATTTGTTCAGGGGCACGGCGGGGCCCTATCCCTCCATATGATTCGGTTTGTCTGTTTAGAGGTCTGTAGACGTATTTGTGGGTGTGTGTGCCTACTTCTGTATGGATGTGTTTGCATGACTCTATTCGTTATGGCAGCCTCGTCGGCGTGCATTTTGTATATGTTTGTGGCAGCCTTGTCGGCGTGCATTTGTATATGCGTTTTGGGCCGTTGTGCCATTTGACAGCCTTGTCGGCTTTTGACATATTTGATAGCCTTGCCGGCTTTTTGATATATGTGCATATGTTCGGCGATGTATATTCCGCTGCCTCTTCTGATTCTGATATAATGTTTTGTACGCGCAATCGCGCAAGATAATATTCGTTCTCAACTCTGTTTCAAAATGATGATTTAGTTTGTATGTCCGTTTGGGTGTCCAAGTAGGGCACCAGTCGCGGCCCACGGGGCTGGGTCGTGACAGAAGTGGCATCAGAGCGGTTTTTCCTTGGGATGTCTACAGGCCGTGTCTAGTAGAGTCTTGTTTATCGGTGTGTTGTGCACCACATCGATAAACATGAGGCTACAGGACATTTAGGATGTTTCCTTTCTTTGAATCTTAGATCGTGCGATAGAGCCAGCCGTAGGAAATGAATCTTTTTCTGCTAACCTTTAATTTCAGCTGAGGACGGTATCGACGTAAGAAAGTGACCGATGATATTGGAAGCTATACCGTACACAGGTAAGAAATGGTATGAAAGATGTATGTCGGGGAAGCTATTTGAAGTATGATGGAAATATAAAGTTGAAGATTGAAAAGAAAAATAAACAGGAAGATGTCACCGGTGCCGTTTGAGTTGGGCACGTGAGGTAAGTCTCGACATCTGTGTACTTTTGTTTGCAATTGTTAGCCCTGTGTGGCTACGATATGATATATAAATACGTATATGTGTTGGCCCTGTGAGGCATGGTTGGTATTTCCTGTGTACAGGTTTTGGGATAGTAAGAAATACAGAGGAACCTCTGCCCAAATTTTGCCAGAAATATAAAGAGAGAAAATGAGATATAAGTTTTTAACATGTTTTGAAAGTCGATATCGATAGGGTGAATCTGTTATGTTGGATTAAAGTTAAGAGGTACCCTCCATGGCATTCGTAAGAAGCATTATCCTTGATTGGGAAATTTTATTCCGAGAAAGCATATATGAGTAGCAAATTCGTAATTTATCTAAATGAATCAGAATATGTTCCAACCACATGTTGCTTCAGAAAAGCTTATGTGAAAGGCAAAAATGTCCAACGATTAAGTTTCGATTCATTTGAAGAATACTAAATGTATAACAGGCAGTTGGGAATTGAATGATTCGCTTACGACTCAAAAAAAAAAAAATATATATATATATATATGTATAAATATGGAGGTAATTATGTGAATTAAGTACCAACGGATTTCGCGATGTTCGTCGGATTTTAGTGTTCTTTTGCTGGTGGTTGGAGAATGCCTTACAGTAATATTTTATCAGCCTTCATCGACTAATTGGAGATGGAATTTGTAGAATAAAAACTTAAATTTGTGGGCTGTTTAAAATTATATATGTATATGCATGAGGAGAAAAATATTGAGGATTTACAGGGGGCGACACGGTGACTATATAGTCAGAAAAGTAAAAGAATTCTCTCTAGATCGGGGTGGGACCCGCTACGAGAACGTTTTGAAAGTTGTTAAGACCCCGATTTGCCTTAAATTACGTGATAAAAGTCGTGCGAGGAAATTGATGCAATTATACCGGCCTTAACGTGTCTAAATGCATTAAAGTTGTAAGGTTAAGCGTGCCAGGGCCAGAGCAATTCTGGGATGGGTGACCCCCTGGGAAATGTACAAATATTTTCGCAAATATGGACATAAGAGACAAATAGGAAATTTGGAGTAACCAAAAAGGAAATTAGAGTATGTGGAGTGATTAGAAACTTTATAAAGGTCGCGTGGGCTGAGACAGATTAGATTAGTGAAAAAGGGAGAAAGAGCAACGCAACTCCAGAATTAGAATGAGTTTGAACAGATGATTGAAGACGCTTTGTAAAAGAAATGCTAGTGATATATATATATATATATATGTATGTATGTATGTATAGGACTCCCCATTTATGACTATGTCGATCGCTTAGTGAACCTTAATAGTCAGCTTTATAATATATGGGAGACATTAATAGAATAGAATTTATGAGACAAAGTGAAAGGTATGATACAGATGTTACGAGATAAACAGATATTGGTTTTGCTATGGGTTGAGATTGGAAGATGCTAATACGACGATATTTTGGAAGGAAAAGAGAATAATTGAGTGGAAGGTAAAGAGATCAAAGTGTTAGCAAAAGTGAACCGTAAGAAACGTAATTAAGCAGAGCTTCTAAAAGAGTCGACGGGCAAAGCACGAAATTACTTGCGAAAAACAAACTGGAATGTAACAATGCAGGGCAAAAGAAAAAAAAAACCTATGGCATGGAATGATGAATCATGCGAATATTAAGTAATTTGACTATCGAGAAAATAGAACGACGGATAAGGAACGGGTATGAAGGAAGGATATGATTATTAAAGGATAAATTGCTATATTAATTAAATTATTCGAGTGCCAGCTATCAGATAAGATTTGTACTTTATGAATGAGAATTTCATCACTTCGTAATTTTGTTAAGATCTCGTACGAAGGTAATCAAGTTATAGATTATAAAGGAAAAACATGGATACGGTATAAGCACAACCCCAAAAGAGGGGGAGCGGAGGAAAGTGAAGTATAATAAGTAGAAATAGAAACAATTGACACACAGAAGATTGAAGCGATCAAAAGTTGGCCTAGGTCTTCGACATAGACCGAAATACGCGGTTTTTGGGGATTAGCCAGGTATTACAGAAAAGTGGTGAAGGACTTTGCTTCTATTACGGCACTATTAATGAAGCTAACTCAGAAGGCCGTGAAATTTCAGTGAACCGGTACGTGTGAATACAGTTTCCAGTACCGGAGGAAAAATTAATTTCAACTCCAGTCTAGCTCTTCCTGAAGGGCCAGCCGGGTATGTTACTTATTATGGTGCTTTTGGTATTGGGATAGATTATGAATTAGTGTAGCACAGTCAAGTTATGGCCTAAGCTCCCCGGCAGTTCAAATCGCACGAAGGAAATTATCCCATACATAATCTAGAATTAGCCGCGGCGATTCATGTTTTGAGAATGTGGCGGCATTACTTACATGGGGTCTACGCTGGTATTTATACGGACCATAAGAGCCCCAGTATATTTTTAAGCAAAAGGGAGCTAAATCTGCGGCATAAATGGCTTGAATTATTGAAAGATTATGATGTCGATATTCTATATCATCCCGGAAAAGCCAATGTGGTAGCTAATGCACTTAGCCGTAAGTCCATGGGTAGTTTGAATGATGTACAGTTTGATGAGAAAGAATTGGTTCGTGGAAATTTATCAGTTAGCTAGCCTTGGAGTCCATTTGGTCGATTCTGGAGATATTGGGATTTTGTTCGACAAGTTGCTGAATCGTCGATTATAGAAGAGGTAAAACAGCATCAGTTTCAGGATCCTATCCTTGTACAGTACAAAGATACGACCTTTGATAAAGAAAAGACTTAGTTTGAAATTTCGTCTGAAAGGGATATTATTATACGGAGGCAGATTATGTGTGCCTGACGTTGCAGGGCTGTGATGATCAATTATGGGCGAAGCACTTAATGTTCGACATTCTGTTCATTCTGAATCCACAAAAATGTATCATGATCTAAAATATTTATGCTGATGGGATGGTATGAAAAAGGGACACTGCAGAGTTCGCTGGCCAATGTCCAAATTGTCAGTAAGTCAAGATCGAGTATCAAGGGCCCGACTGGTTGCTTCAGGAATTAGAAACTTCAGTTTAGGAACGAGGAACGATTCGCATGAACTTTATTATAGGCTTACCGCGCACTCAACGCGGATACAATTCTATTTGGAGTATTGTTGATAGATTAATTAAATCAGCCCATTTTCTTCCAGTCAAGACTACTTGTTCGGCTGAAGGTTATGACAGAGTGTATATTAATGAGATAATAAGACTTCACGGGATTCCTATATCTATTATAACCGACTGAGGTGCTCAGTTTACGGCTAACTTCTGAAGATCATCCCAGGAAGGACTGGAGACTCAGATGGGTCATAGCACAATATTTCATCCTCAGTCCGACGGACAGGCCGAGTGTGCTATTCAGATACCGGAAGATATGCTATGGGCCTGTGTTATTGATTTTAGAGGTTGTTGGGGTGATCATTGTCGCTAAGTGAATTTGTTTATAATAAAAATCGTTATCACTCCAGTATTCAGATGGCACCATATGAGGCTTTGTATGGCAGGAAAAACAGATCTCCGATTGGTTGGTTTGTCGTGGGTGAGATTCAGTTAATTGGTCCAGATGTGATCCAGCAAGCAGTCGATAAAGATTCGAGAGCGACTATTAGCGGCCCCGAGTCGACAGAAATCTTATGCTGATAAACGACGTCGACCGTTAGAGTTCCAGATTGGCGATTGGGTGTTTCTGAAAGAGTCACCTATGAAAGGCGTTATGAGATTTGGCAAGAAAGGAAAGCTCAGTCCGAGATATATTGGGCCTTATCATATTGTTCGCAAAATAGGCAAGGTGGCCTATGAGTTGGATTTGCCAGCTGATTTGGGAGCGGTACACCCGGTATCCCATGTTCCTATGCTTCGTAAATATATTGGTGACCCTTCCAGAATTTTTCCTACAGACGATATACAGGTCACCGAGGAGCTATTTTATGAAGAGCAACCTATAGCCATATTGGATCGTCAGGTAAGAAAGTTGCGGAATAAAGATGTGGCTTCTGTTAAAGTACTGTGGCGGAATAATAATAACCGCGAGGAATTAACCTGGAACGCTGAGGAGCAGATGATGAAAAAAATATATATCCTCACCTATTTTCGGCACCTTCAGGTAATCCAAATTCTTTGTTTGATTATGTTGATTTGTGATCGATTTGTATATGATGGCTATAAAAGAAACTCCCCCGAATTTGAGTAAGATTAGTAGTATTAATCCAACATTCGAGGACGAATGTTCCTAAGGGGGAGAGGATGTTACGTCCCGTATTTTTATACATTGGAACAACCCGGATTAACTATGACAATTAAGGGCCAAGACTATTCCGGGATTTGAAGTCGGGACTTTTGACCATTTGATTTTATTTTGAGACATAAGTTGAATATGAAATTGAGGGCATTGGACACTTAGGAAAAATTGGGACCACAATTCATAAAATTGGAATTTAAAAATCTTGCACCAAAAGCCATGGTGGCCGTGTGGACTTGAAATGGTCCCACACATTGTGTGGCCAATTTTAATTGGTCCAACACATGTGTGGGCCATAAACAAAGGGAGATATTTGTGAATACTTAAAAAAAAGAAGACTAAGTCATCTTTCTCATTTCCCACTTCTACACTTAAAGAAAAATAACAAGACTTGGAGAGCCTCCACTCCCCCGTGGTTCTCGGCCACAACCAAGAAAAATCAAGTCCCATTTTTGCCTCTCTAAAATTATTTCTTTGGTATAAACCCACTATTTGGAGGTCCCTAAGTAGCGTGGAAGTATTGTTTGGGTCATTCAACCACTCATTTTTCCCATTTGCAAACCCTAGCCTATTGGTGGATTGGAGAATAAAGGTGAGTTCTAATCTTGTTTTTGGAGTTATAAATGTTGTATGCATATTGTAGTATGCTAAAATGGATAAAAATCATGAAATATGAAATGTTGAAGTTGGGTCTTGTGTTGGGTGTGTTGACCGTGTGCAGTATATGTGTGTGGTGTGGTATTGGGTTGATGAATTAATTGCTTGTAGCATATTGATTGTCGTAGAGTGGAGAAGAGAATAAAAATCATCGATACATGTATATGTGTAGTGTAGCCGTGTATATAGCCTCCAAATGGTAGCAAAGAATGAATTAATATCGCTTAGCGTCGTAATGGTTGTTGTGATGATTTGTATGTTGGAAATGAGAGTTAAATGTCCCGAATTGATATAGTAAGCGTTGCGGACTGATTTGGAGAACTTTGTGCATTTAATGCAATCCTTATATATGAGAACCATTAACATATGAATATGTGTAGTGTGAACGAATGTGAGTCATAGATTATGCCGAATATCGCATTATTATCGCTTAAGCGCTTTCGTGTCGTCGTTACGAATTCTAGTTTGGAATTGAGCATTTAATGACTTAAGATTGATGTTGAGATTGTACGGGATGATTTGAGGGTTATTGTGCGTTGATGTAATTTGTATATTTTATGAAAATGGTATCGTTATATTGTGAATTGTGATACAAAACATGAATTGAAAGTCGGAAGTGTGCCCAGTGGGCTGCTCACGGGTAGGGACTGTTTTCGGCCAAAAATTTAGAGAAATTGTGGATTGTTGGAAAAATTATGTGAATTGTTTAGAATGTTCTCGAATGTTGTTAGTATGAGTTTGGGTTAATAATCGAATGTACGAACGATATTGTGGCTTGAAAGTAAGCCATTGAATTGAATAATTGGAAAGTTGTCGAATGGTGTAAAAGAGAGCTACTATTATTATTTTGCCTTTCGAATTGTTATCGATGTTGCTAGGTTGGTTATTGTGGTTGTTGTTGTTGATTTTGAGCGAGTTAAATTCTCGGGATGGCCTATTTACAGGGGAAATGCTGCCGAATTTTCTGTAGAATTTAATGTTAGTTGGAATAAATGGCTTAAGTACCTATGTTTAATATTGGATATTCGTTGGCATATTTGTAGACCTTCGGGAGCCCGAGGCGTAGATTTGAATTTACTTTAGATTGGCCATCTTGGAGTGCGTACGAGGTATGTAAAGCAACCTCCCTTCTTTTTGGCATGTCTTAGTTTTACATAGGATAGATTAGAGCCTTAAGGAAATTCCAAATCCGAAATCCGAGCATGATATGATCTATATATGTTCCTTGGCACTCTTATGTATGATTTGATGAAATATGAACCTTTATGTATTTGAAATAATCGCTTTCCGAACTTTGCGCAAAAAGGTTTCACTTTAAAGAACTTCGAAATTTCTGAATGCCATACATTTCACATAAATGCTCGGATTGCTCCAATATTTTTATAAAAGTTTGCATTATGTATGATACGTATGTTTTCCATAGGCGGGCCCGACTTGGGTAAATACCCGTCCGTGGGTCCCGCGACTTTCCTTTATGTAATTCAGAGAATCTTTGAAAGAATTTGGTATGATTATTATTCCGATTTCAAATATGATCATTTTACTTATGTTTGAATTTATGATAATGATTTTATGCATATGACTACTCACGACTCTACTTTGTCAACTGCTTGCTGAATCACATCCGGCCCAATTAGTTTAGTTTCGCCCACGTCGAACCAACCAATCGGAGATCTGCATTTTCTACCATATAGGGCTTCGTACGGTGCCATCTGGATACTAGAATGATAACTATTATTATAAGCAAATTCAATAAGCGGCAAATGATCATCCCAGCTACCTCTGAAATCAATAACACAGGCCCGCAACATATCTTCCAATGTATGAATAGTGCGCTCGGCCTGTCCGTCGGACTGAGGATGAAATGCTATACTAAGACTCACCTGAGTCCCCAATCCTTCCTGGAATGATCTCCAGAAATTTGCTGTGAACTGGGCACCTCTGTCAGTGATAATAGATACAGTAACCCCGTGAAGTCTTACTATCTCTTTCAGATACAATCTAGCATAATCCTCAGCTGAATAAGTAGTCTTGACCGGAAGAAAATGGGCTGATTTCGTCAATCTGTCAACAATAACCCAAATAGAATCATACTTGCGTGGAGTGCGCGGTAGACCTGTAACGAAATCCATATTAATCATTTCCCATTTCCAGGCTGGAATTTCCATTTCCTGTAGTAATCCGTCGGGCTTTTGATGCTCGATCTTGACTTGCTGACAATTTGGACACTGGCCAACGAACTCTGCAATGTCTCTTTTCATACCGTCCCACCAGTATAAACATTTGAGATCATGATACATTTTAGTGCAACCAGGATGAACAAAATATCGAGCATTATGCACTTCGCCCATGATTTGCCGTCGCAACCCCATAACGTCCGGTACACATAATCTGCCTCCATATAATAATACCCCTTCAGGCGAAATTTCGAATGGAATCTTTTCTTTATTGACGGCCACATTTCTGTACTGTGCCAAAACAGAATCTTCGAACTGACGCTGCTTTACCTCTTCTATAATGGATGACTCAGCAACCTCTCGAACGGAAACCCCAGCATCTCCAGAATCTTCCAAACGGACTCCAAGGCTAGCTAACTGACGAATCTCACGAACTAATTCTTTCTTGTCAGGCTGCACATTAATCAAACTACCCATGGACTTGCGGCTCAGTGCATCAGCTACCACATTAGCCTTCCCAGGATGATATAAAATATCGACGTCGTAATCTTTCAATAATTCAAGCCATCTTCTCTGCCGCAAGTTCAGCTCCTTCTGTTTAAAAATATACTGGAGGCTCTTATGGTCCGTATAAATATCAACGTGGACCCCATATAAATAATGCCGCCATATCTTCAAAGCATGAATCACCGCGGCCAATTCCAGATCATGAGTGGGATAATTTCTTTCATGCGGTCTGAGCTGCCGGGAAGCATGGGCTATGACTCGACCGTGCTGCATTAACACACAACCTATCCCAATAACAGAAGCATCACAATAAACGACGTACCCGTCCGACCCCTCTGGAAGAGCTAATACTGGAGCTGTAATTAATTTTTCCTTCAGCGTCTGGAAACTGCGCTCACAGGCATCGGTCCACTGAAATTTTGCTGCCTTCTGAGTTAGCTTGGTTAATGGCGCCGCAATAGAAGCAAAATTTTCCACAAATCTTCTATAATACCCGGCCAAACCCAGAAAACTACGTACCTCTGTCAGTGTAGTAGGCCTAGGCCAATTCTGTACAACCTCGATCTTCTGGGTATCTACCCGAATACCGTCTGCTCCAACAATATGTCCCAAGAATGCCACGGATGTCAACAAAAATTCACATTTAGAGAATTTAGCATATAATTTTTGTTGCCGAAGTGTGCGGAGTACTGTTCTCAATTGATCTGAATGCTCCTCTGCTGATCGTGAATAAACGAAAATATCATCAATAAATACAATCACGAACATATCAAAAAACGACCGGAATACCCGATTCATCAAATCCATGAATACCGCTAGAGCATTAGTCAGCCCAAAAGACATCACTCTGAATTCATAATGCCTGTACCGGGTCCTGAAAGCAGTCTTCGGGATATCGGCCTCTCGCACCCGTACCTGATGGAAGCCTGAACGCAAATCTATCTTCGAGAAATATTTGGCATCCTGCAACTGATCAAATAAATCGTCAATCCGGGAGAGGGGATATTTATTCTTTATAGTCACCTTATTTAATTGTGTGTAGTCAATACACATACGCAGTGACCCGTCTTTCTTTCTTACAAATAATACCGGCGCTCCCCAGGGTGATGTACTGGGTCTGATGAAGCCTTTATCCAATAGATCTTTCAGTTGTTCCTTCAGTTCTATTAGTTCTGCCGGTGCCATTCTGTACGGAGGAATAGATATGGGCTGCGTATCTGGCAACAAATCTATAGTAAATTCTATCTCCTGTTCAGGGGGAAGACCTGGAAGTTCATCTGGGAATACATCTGGAAATTCATTGACAACTGGGACTGACTGGAGCGCAGGTGTCTCAGCCTTAGTATCGTGCACACGGACCAAATGCTAACCTTTCTGAATCATCTTCTTAGCCTTGAGGTATGAAATAAACTTGCCCCTCCGCGATGCTGTACTCCCTGACCACTCTATGACTGGTTCCCCTGGAAACTGGAAACGAACTACCTTTTTCTGGCAGTCAACATTAGCATAACAAGAAGCTAACCAGTCCATACCCATAATCACATCAAATTCCAACATATCTAATTCTACCAAATCAACTTTAGTGCAACGATCATATATAATTACAGAACAATCTTTATATACCTGCCTCGCTATAATAAAGTCCCCAACCGGTGTAGCCACTTCGAATGGTTCTATAGGTTCGGGCGTTATTCCAATTTTACTAGCAACGAGCGGGGAGATATATGATAAAGTAGAGCCTGGATCAATCAATGCATATACAGATCTGGAGAAAACCAGTAATGTACCTGTAACAACATTTGGCAACGCCTCCTGATCCTGGCGGCTAGCCAATGCATATATGCGGTTCGAAGGACCGCTAGAATCTGAAACACCGCCACCACCTCGACCGCGGCCCGCCGGTGCCGGCATACCTTGCCCCGCAGGGCGTATAGCTGAAGGAGTAGAGGATGAACCAGCAGCTGATCCCATTGGCTGAACTGTACCACCAGAACCTTTTGCCAACGGACAATCACGCATAACATGACCCTGACGGCCGCAAGAAAAATAGGCTCTTGTAGCTCGGTAGCACTCCCCTGGGTGCGATCTCCCACAATACGAGCAACAGGGCCTGGGTGGTCTGGACTGGCTGGAACCTCTGGTCATCTGCGAACCTGGTGCTCTGGAACTCTGGCCGGCCCCTGACGGTCCTGCACCATCAAATCGTCTACCAGTGGACTGTGTACCCCGGCCTGACGGAGGAGGATACCTGCCTGACTGCTGTGACTGAGGCTGCCCACCTCGAAAATCTCTAGAATATCCCGCTGATCTGGCCCTCTTGGGCGGCCTCCTATCACGATCTCTACCCGACCGATCCTCTCTGTGCCGGTCCTCCATCCCCTGAGCATAAGCCTGTAACCGGGCAATGTCCATATCAGTCTGCGATGCCATCGCCATACAGCTGTCAACCAGGTAGCGGTCCAACCCTATCACATACCGGTGCATCCGGTCGGCCATATCCGCTACTATAGCAGGTGCATATCGAGCCAAAGAATCAAACTCCAAATTATACTCACAAACACTCCGACCTCTCTGCCGCAACTGCAAAAATCTATCAACCCTCGCCCTCCGTAACTCCGGGGGAAAAAAGTGGCGGAGAAAAGCGGCTGGAAACTCGTCCCACGTAGCTGGGGGAGCACCCTCACCTCTGGACAGCTCCCAGGACTCATACCAATTAATAGCAACGTCTCGTAATCTGTGCGAAGCTAAGTCGACACACTTGGTCTCTGAAGCCCTGACCAACCTCAACGAGCGCTGCATCTGCCGAATAAAGTCCTGGGGGTCCTCCTCGGGCTTAGACCCAAAAAACTCTGGGGGATTACATGTCAGAAAATCACGGACCCTCAGGCTATCACGCCTGTCATCATCATCTCTCAGCCCACGTCTGCGAGCCTGTCCTGCCACCAATGTCGTCAGCAACTGTACGACCTCCCTCATAGCCCTATCCTCCGCCCCAGGCTGAGGATCTGGAGGCTCGGGCGCTGGAGCCCCTAGAGCTAATGATGGACCTGCTCCAGGCTCCGCCGGTGGTGGTGTAGCTGAGCCCTCTGACTGCGGCACAACATCGGGCATAATCTGAGCACGAGCCCGAGTAACCCTCCGCGTCTGACTAGTCTCTCCTACCATCGCCTTGCCCTTCTGGGCAGCCGTCGCCTTCTTCGGAGGCATCACTGAAAAACACAACAGCCGATCAGAAAAGAATCATCATAATAGCACAGCTCTATCGCATGATCTAAGATTCAAAGAAAGGTAGAACCCTAAATGTCCTGTAGCCTCCTATTTATAGATGTGGTGCACGACACACCGATAAACAAGACGCTACGAGACACGGGCTGTAGACATTCCGAGGACAAACCGCTCTGATACCACTTTTGTCACGACCCAGCCCCGTGGGCCGCGACTGGGGCCCTAGTTGGACACCCCAAACAGACTTACCTACTAACTCGTCATATTCTAATTTAATTCAGATTTCATATTAATCCTTTTAAACATATTGGAAGAAAATATTATCTTAAGCGGTCGCACGTGCAAAAATGTCATATCAAGTCAGAAGGGGCGGCGTAATACACATCGCCGAATATATGCACATATACAAACATATGGGCCACCATGGCCGCTATAACAAACAGGACCGCATTAAGACACAAATCACAAACAGAACGAACAGACACATGACCCATTACCCATATAAATGACTACAGGCCTCTACAAACCAAAACGGAAACATATGACGGGACAGGGCCCCGCCGTACCCCAAATAGCCAAATATACAGAAACATATACATGACAAGATATATACCAAAATATGGGCTCCGAATCAAAAGGAGCACTCTGTACTGGCAGATGGTATGGCCTACTCTGGCGGGTCACGAGTCTCTGTACCTGCGGGCATGAAACGCATCCCCCGAAGAAAGGGGGTCAATACGAAAGATGTACTGAGTATGTAAAGCATAGAATACAGAAATCCAAACCATAACTGACATAAAAGGGTACAGGAAGTAAATACCGAACCAGTACATCAAAGTCCGTGCTGAAAATATATGTATATATAATGCAAATAAAAATCATGCATAAGGCTCAGGAATGTGGTCACCACTCCGACGCTGGTGCCACAACGCAGCATACTCCAGAAGGTTTCAAATCTCCGTACAACTCCGAACATAACATATCATCACCATATATCATATCATCAAAACATATCATAAGCCATATCACAGCATAACTCCATAAACGGTACCCGACCCTATGGCGAGTTCTCGGGAACCGTAACACATCATGCTGCCGAATATGTCAAAATACGCACGATCACAAAATCGGCCCGGGATCCGGCGAACGATATCATAATAACATGCACGAACGGAGTAGTGAGAAACTAATGCAATTTACATGTAAAAAAAAAACAATGTTAAAGACTTGGTATGATCATATGACAACAAATTAAGTAATCTGGCTTGAGTAACCGAACCATATGGGGTCTGTCTCACAAAAGTATTTCTGAAAACGGATTTGTAATTCAGAGTATATATTAGAATATAATGAAGCCACTAAAACATCATTCTTTGATAGCTAAAATCATAAGCAAAAGTTCCTTTTTGACATTATACAAAAATAAGTCGAATAGGACAAACGAAGGAGGTCTCGGGGCTAGTGGGCCCACCTCGGGTCAAGTCGAGGTGGCATACGTAATTTACGAACATTAGACTCTATGGAGTCATCCATGAAAGTTTCAAAGGGATTCGGTTACGTTTATGACATTTATAGGTGTTTGAACATTTCTTTCCAACAAAGCAAAGGTTCTAATTCAATTTTGCTGAATGAAATAGTACCAAAAGTAAACTCGGATTTCTATGAACAGAATAATCCCCGAGGCTCAAATCCAAACCTAGTACATCTAGGACATGCCAAGAGAAGGAAAGAGATAGCTTTACATACCTTTTTCACTTCTTACGCTCGCCCAAACTCAATTCCCGTTTGCTCCAAAATCTACAATTGGTCACAATTACCAAATGTGAATTTCAAGCTTTTAAGAATTCAATATTAAATCCATATTTGTCTACAGAAATTTCGGCAACATTTCCCCTATAAATTCAACATCCCCGAGAATTAACTCAGCCATAATATCGACAACAACACCCACAACAATAACAACAACATCAAGAATCACAACAAAATACATTCCAACATAAATGTTCTTCCTTTCTACATTATGCAACAATTCCTATTCCAACTTCACACTTCCAACCCAATATCAACGTTCTCATATTCATTTACTAATTAAAAGTTATTCATACACAATTCAATAACATTTCAAGCAATACTCAAGGATTCAAGCAATCCCGCCAATTCCATATTCCATCCGAAACTTCAACAAATGCGACGAAACACCAAAGTTGCATTGTCTTCTTCCAAATTCATTAACAACAACCATAATCCACATTTTAGAACTCTACTTCCATAGTTACACAAAAACTATATTAAAAACATATAATTTCCCATGACAACATACAACCAATTTCAATGCCGACTTAAATCGTTAAACCTTTAGTTACGTCATAAATGCTATAACGACACAATTAGCAAACCAAATAAAATTTATTTCACCTCTCCTCTCACCACCATGGCTCACGGCCATGCACACACTTCACACACACACACACACCACGCACCTACACACCTCAACCCCATAATTTTCATGCAACTCTAATCACTATAACATATACACTTCTTCCATAACATAAAAGAATAGAATTATTACCTTTTTCTTCAAACTTTCACTTTTCCCAAACGGAGTTTTCTCGCTTAACTAATTATACCACGTCGAAGAGCGTCTTGAACTTATTAAGAATTCAAGAAGAAAGAGACTTTTGAGTCAAGATTGATGGACTTGGAATTTTTTTTTTCACCTTGCTCGGCCGAATGGCTTGTTGGAAGCTCTCAAGTTGTTTTTTTTTTTTTTGGTCTTGAATGTTCTATGGATGAACATATATAATAAGCCCTCTTTATTAATTAGTCACATGACTAATTACTTGGGCTTGGGCCAAGGCACATGGCCGGCCACCCCCTTCACTCTTGGGCCTCATTTTTCTTTTATATTTTTGAGCCCAATTAATTGTGAATCTTATTTTGTAATTCACGAAACTAATTTCTAAAATTCCAATTTTTCCCTTGCCTTCCTCCGTATTTCCGCAACAATATTTTTCATGAATAACACACATATATGCAATAAAATAAAATAAAGCCCTCATTTCCTACAAAGCAAGATTATTCCAATTTTTCCAAATACGCAAAAGTGCGGGATATAACACCATGAGATTCTACTAGACACGCTCTTGTACAAAAGACCGGTAACCTAGGGCTCTGATAGCAACTCACGATCTATTTTGCCTAAGCCGTGCGGGCACTTACCTTCCTACCTCGATAAGCGAACCCTCAACCCAACAATGAGTAAAGTCACAAAACATAACTAATTAAGTGGAAAAGAATAGATAAGTAACTATATATATATATATATATAGTAGAATAGTGCGGAATAATAATAGTACCCCCAGGGTCTAGTTTGAATAATATAAGAGCATCTAAAAAGGAAATAATACAAGTCTGGAATAATAATACATAAAGTGTCTATGTCTCTGAATAAAATAGGACATAAAGATAACGAAGTCTTCAAGACAGCGGACAACCATGCTCACCTGGAAACTCGAAGATAAAGCTGAAGCGACTATCAGCCACGCGTCACAGAAGTGCACCCAACCTGATACTCTGCATTCACAGAAGAATGCAACAAGTGTAGGTCTGTACAAAACAACAGTACTGGTAGGCATCATCGGCCTACTAAGCATAGCTAACACAATCCAGATAATAAAGCAGATAAGCAGGTAAACCAACAAGTATAAGTCAAACATAATCTAATCCAAGTACACGTCATTGCCTAAGTAAAGCATCTAATCCCAAAAGTGCCAAGTCTGAATGTATCAAGTCCGAATCCAACATCGCGAGTACAACACCAAAACATCTCAGAATCAAGCCATAATGCAACGCAATGCAATAGTGTATGAATGCAATGCAATACCATGAAAATATTGTGTACATATGTACTCCAGACGGAAAGATCGACATCTCGGTAGCACAACCCATTGTGACTCGCGAGGTGTAAGAGCAACTCGTCCTGGATCTTTATCCAACAGACAGACGGGACCCCGGATCTTCTCCTACGGGGGGTTCTCATCGATACTACTCTGGGGGACTTGCAGAGTCCATGCACTCACTCAATCAACGATTCCAGAACTAACATCGGATATCGGCCATCTCACGTCACTAAATTAAAATCGAGCACAGCTCATCAAGGTGTTTCATCAAATATCATCAGTATCTCAACAGCGTGTCATGAAAATGAGAGTGTGTGCAATGGATGTATCAACATCAATAATCATGCTAAATATCACAAGTACCAATAATGGGTACGCCAACAATATATCTGAATCACAAATACCAACAGTGGGTATGCCGACAATATAACCGAATCATAAGTACCAAGCTGGACAGAATTTACGAGAAAAAGGGAAAGGTGTGGTACCAATGTTACGAAATGGATTGATACTTATTTTGCTACCGGTTGAGATTGAAAGACCCAAATGTCAGAAGAAGTGAACCGTGAGAAACGTAATTAAGCGGAGCCTCTAAAAGAGTCGACGGGCAAAGCACGAAGTTAATTGCGAAAGCAAACTAAAATGGAATAGTACGGGGCAAAGAAAAATTTATGGCATGAAGTGGTGAATTATGTGAATATCGAATAATTCGATTGTCGAGAAAATAGGACGACGGATAAGGGATGGGTATGAAAGAAGTATGTGGTTACTATGAGATAAGCAACTACCTTAATTATATCACTTGAGTGCCAACTACCGAGTAAGATTGTGTGCTATGTAATTACGATTCTTGTAAGGTTTCGTACGAAGAAAATCAAGTTGTAGGTTAGAAAGAAAAGATATGGATATGGTATAAGTATAACCCTAAAGAGGGGGAGCGAATGAAAGTAAAATAAATTAAGTATAAATGTGTTATGTCCCGTGTTTTCGTACAATTGGAAATCGAGAAATAACTATGACTCGGGTGTTAGAAGGACATAAATTAATTTTTGAGAATATGACTATGTTGGTTGTGTAATCTTTAATGCTAAGACCTCGGGGAGGGCCGAGGATAAATTTGGAATTTCGGAAATTAGTTTCGGGAATTACAAAACGGGACTTTTTAAGCATTGGGCCAAGAAACCAAAAATGCTATTGAGGCCCAACCATGGAAGAGGGGATCCGGCCATGTCATTGGCCCAAACCCATTTTTAAAAGGGTCATGTGCTATGCACATGACCCCTAAATAGATATATATGAGAGTACACTTAGTTGTATTCACAAAAACAAAATCATAAGTCAAGAACACCCAAAAGGGCATTCGGCCGAACCACTTAGGAGAAAGAAAAGAAAATTCCCAAGTTTGATTAGTGACCAAAAATCCAAAGTTTTCACATATTTGTGAAGTACTCAAGACGCTCTCCGAAGTGGTATAATTAGTTTAGCACGGGGACGACGTTTTCGACAAGTCGGGGTTTCAAGAAAAGGTATGAATTCTTACCCTTTTATGTTATAGAATTGCTATGAATGTGTTAAGGATTGGAAGTAGACGAGAATCCCGTAATTTAGACGTAAATAGAAAGTCGTGGGTGTGTGTTTGTAGTGTGTTTGGCCGTGAGCCATAGATAGGGAAATTGGTGTGAAGTAATCTTGTTTAAGTTGGTAGAATGTGTTGTTGTGGCCCTTATATCGTAAATGATTAATTGGTGAATGAAATTGGCATTGAAAAATGATTTTGAATATTATCGGAAAGCGTATACCTTCGGTATCTTTATGTATATCAATGTATATCTTGGGTGTTATAGACTTTAGATATGAATCTATATCGATGTTGATGAATTCGGAATGAAACGACGTGAGTTAGAATGTTCGTAGTGCATTTTAGATGTTTTGAAGAATTTGGGAAAATAATGGATTTTTATGCAATTTCGTGTATGGCATGGTTTGTAATTAGAATGGGATTATACAAGTTTGAATGTGGGAATGCATACCATTATGTAGATATAGAATTGGAGTTGTGAAGGTTTGAATGAAAAGTTGCCAACTTAAGAAATCATGTAAAACTTTGAAACTAGAATGGTGTTATTGTTGTTTGTTTTGGTTGTTGATATGTGGGCTGTTGTAGTGGATGAAATAGGAGCCGAGCTACGCCTCGGGGATGTTAGATTTATAGGGGAAGTGCTGCCGAAATTTCGGTAGGCAATTATGAAGTTAAAGGCATTTATAAACCTAAGGATCTCATTTGGTAACTTTGACCATTTGCAGATTTTTGACGAAACGGGACGGAACTTTTGGAGGAGCGTACGACATCTGAGAGGTATGTAAAGCTTCCCAATTCTTTATTAGGCATATCTTAGGGTGTTAGTTGAATATGTGACCTTCCGGAGCATTTCTGCTCCTCGAAACCCGATCCACAGAAAAGTTACTATTCATTCAATTCTATTGAAGCTTAAGGGCTCCAATTTGGCTAGAATGCCACTATTCGTCCGAAACCTATCGAATTGTGGTCGGGTAACCTAGGAATGATAATGTATGACCTTTGGCATATAAATGCTCGTAGAAACATGTTCGCCACCTCACTTCGACTCGAGGTGGGCCCGCTACCCCAAAATGCCCGATTTGCCCTTCGGGCCACCTTTGATAATAAATTTGTACATATTACTTCGGATCTTTGGAACATCCTCCTACGGGGTAGGTTTGGGCAATCCGATACGCTAACCTACGTTTTGAATTATATGGACCATTTTGGAAACGTCTTGCGAAATGAAACTTTATGTCGACTAAGTATTCGACTATTTTGTAATATGGTGTCATTTATGAATTTACTTTGTTTTGAAACACTATTTTGAAAGACGATTTGCATTTGTTTGCTCACGACTCCGTTCGTGCCTTATTATGACTTCGTTCGCCGGTTCCCGGGCCGGTTTTGATTCGTGCGCCTTATGATAATTCGGCAGTATGCTGTGTTACGGTTCCCAAGGCTTCGCCATAGGGCCGGGTTCCGTTTGGAGTTATGCTGTGATATGGCTCGGGATGCGATACGCTCACCGATGATTATGATTTTGTTCAGGGATGTACGGAGATTTGAAACCTTCTGGTGTTATGCTGTGTGTGGCGCCAGCGTCGGAGTGGCGACCACGTTCTTAAACGTTTGCATGATTTTACTTGCATTATATATATATGTATATGATTTCGATACAGACTTTGACATCTGATTTGCTTTCGATTTTGATTCATATTTCTGTACTCCGTGCTTTACATACTCAGTACATATCCCGTACTGACCCCCTCTCTCCGGGGGCTGCGTTTTATGCCCGCAGGTACAGATCTTGGTGATCCTCCGCAGTAGGCTCCACTTTTTGCTTCCTCGGAGTACTCTTATTCGATTCGGAGTCCACTTCTGGTATAGACATATGTTGCTGTATATATTTTGTATATTTGGCTGTGCGGGTACGGCGGGGCCCTGTCCCGCCATATGATTCTGTCGGTCTGATAGAGGTCTGTGGACAGGGTTGTGGGTTATGGTCCTTAGGTACGGTTATGTGAACAGGTCGTTGTGTGATTCTCATATACTGAGGCGGCCAGTCCGCATGTTTTGATTAGGCGATTCTATACGCCGAGGCGGCCAGTCCGCGTTTGATATATGTATATATATATTGTCCTGTTAGCCCTGAGTGGCTTTTGTTGGTATTTTCTGCGTGCAGGATATACTGGGTAGTCCGTAAAACAGAGGAAACTCTGCCGAAATTTTTCCTGGAAATGGTCCAAGTCTGTTTATGTAGCCTTACTGGCTTTGGCTAATCGTTTGTATGTAACTGGAATATGTAACCAGGTCTGGGTGCCCAAGTAGGGCGCCAGTCGCGGCCCACGGGGCTGGGTCGTGACAAAAGTGGTATCAGAGCGGTTTGTCCTCGGAATGTCTACAGGCCGTGTCTCGTAGAGTCTTGTTTATCGATGTGTTGTGCACCACATCTATAAACGGGAAACTACAGGGCATTTAGGATGTTACTTTCTTTGTAATCTTAGATCGTGCGATAGAGCTGAGCTATTAGGATGATTTTGATCTGACTCGCCTTCGTGTTTGCAGTGATGCCTCCGAAGAAGGCAACGGCAGCCCAGAAGGGCAAGGCGAGGATTGGGGAGACTAGCCAGGCACAGCGAGCTACCCGGGCTCGTGTATATGATTTGCCTGAGGATGTGCCACAGTCTGAGGGGTCTGCTACACCCCCACCAGTACAGCCTGGAGTAGGACCTTCAGCAGCTCCAGAGGTCCGTGTACCCGCACCTGAGACTCCAGCTCCTCAGCCAGGGGCGGAGGATCGGACCTTGAGGGAGGCTGTACAGTTGCTGACTACGTTGGTAGCAGGGCAGGCTCGCAGACGCGGGCGGAGGGACGATGATGACGATGACAGGCGGGACAGCCTGAGAGTTCGGGAGTTTCTGCTATGTGGCCCTCCAGAGTTCTTCGGGTCTAAGCCCGATGAGGACCCCCATGACTTTATTCGGGGGATGCGACGCTCGCTGGATTTGGTCAGGGCTTCTGAGACCGAGTCAGTTGAGCTGGCTTCACACAGGCTCCGAGATGTGGCTACTCATTGGTATGAGACTTGGGAGCTGTCTAGGGGAGAGGGTGCCCCTCCAGCCACTTGGGATCAGTTTGTGACAGCATTCACCCGCCACTTTTTGCCACCAGAGTTACGGCGGGCACGAGCTGATCGATTTCTACGCCTGCAGCAGAGGGGTCGGAGTGTTCGAGAGTATAGTCTTGAGTTTGATTCTCTGGCCCGATATGCACCGGCCGTGGTAGCAGACATGTCCGATCGGATGCACCGCTATGTTATGGGATTGGACCGGTATTTGGTAGACAGCTGTATGGCCGTGTCACTGCAGACAGACATGGATATTTCCCGGCTTCAGGCCTATGCGATGGGTATGGAGGACCGTCGCAGATCTGATCCTGCTGGCAGAGATAGAGACAGGAGGCCGCCCAAGAGGGCTAGATCCGCGGGTTATTCAGGGGATTCTCGAGGCGGACAGCCTCAGCAGCAGCAGCCGTCTGACAGATATCTTCCTTCTTCCGGCCGGGGTACTCAGTCAGGCAGCCGGAGATTCGACAGTACGGGACCGTCTGGGGCCGGTCAGAGCTCCAGAGTGGCAGGTTCGCAGGTATCCAGGGGTCCCAGTCAGGCCAGACCACCTAGACCCCGTTGTCCACATTGCGGGAAGTCTCATCCCGGGGAGTGTTACCGAGCGACGGGAGCTTGTTTTACTTGTGGTGGTCAGGGCCACTTTATGAGAGACTGCCCATTGGCCAGTGGTTCGGGTAATGCGGCTCAGCAGACAGGGTCAGCCGCCGGTTCTTCCTCTGTTCCATCTGTTGCACGCCCTGGAGGGCGGGGTATTCCAGCACCGGCAGGGCGCGGTCGAGGCCGCGGTGGCGCTTCAGGTTCTAGCGGTCCCTCGAACCGCATATATGCTTTGGCCAGCCGCCAGGATCAGGAGGCTTCGCCAAACGTTGTCACAGGTACATTACTGGTTTTCTCCAGATCTGTATATGCTTTGATTGACCCTGGCTCTACTTTATCATATATTTCCCCGCTCGTTGCTAGTAAGATTGGGATCGTGTCTGAGCCTATAGAGCCTTTCGAGGTAGCTACGCCAGTTGGGGATTTTATTGTAGCGAGGCAGGTCTATAGGGATTGTTCTGTGACCATTTATGATCGTAGCACTAAGGCTGATTTGGTAGAATTAGACATGTTCGAGTTTGACGTCATTATGGGTATGGACTGGTTGTCTTCCTGCTATGCTAATGTCGACTGCCAACAAAAGGTGGTCCGTTTTCAGTTTCCAGGAGAACCAGTCATAGAGTGGCTCGGATCTACTGCATCGCCGAGGGGTAAGTTTATTTCATACCTCAAGGCTAAGAAGATGATCCAGAAGGGTTATATCTATCATTTGGTTCGTGTGCACGATACTGCAGCGGAGGTACCTACCTTTCAGTCTGTCCCGGTCGTCAGTGAGTTTCCAGATGTTTTTCCTGACGAGCTTCCTGGCCTTCCGCCGGAGCGGGAGATTGATTTTTCTATTGAGTTGATGCCGGATACGCAGCCTATATCTATTCCTCCCTACAGGATGGCACCAGCTGAGTTGAAGGAGTTGAAGGAGCAGCTGAAAGATTTGCTGGATAAGGGTTTTATCAGGCCCAGCACGTCACCCTGGGGAGCGCCGGTATTATTTGTCAGAAAGAAGGATGGGTCGTTGCGGATGTGTATTGACTACCGGCAACTGAATAAGGTGACTATTAAGAATAAATATCCCCTTCCCCGGATTGATGACTTGTTTGATCAGCTGCAGGGTGCTAGACACTTCTCCAAGATAGATCTGCGCTCAGGCTATCACCAGGTGCGAGTACGGGAGTCTGATATCCCGAAGACTGCTTTCAGGACCCGGTACGGGCATTATGAGTTCAGAGTTATGTCTTTCGGGCTGACTAATGCTCCAGCGGTGTTTATGGATCTGATGAACCGGGTATTTCGGCCTTTCCTGGACATGTTTGTTATTGTGTTTATTGATGATATCCTGATTTACTCGCGATCAGCCGAGGAGCATTCAGATCATTTGAGGACGGTACTTGGCATTCTCCGTCAGCAGAAGTTATATGCTAAATTTTCTAAATGCGAGTTCTGGTTGACTTCAGTGGCATTCTTGGGTCATATTGTCGGCGCAGACGGTATTCAGGTCGATACACAGAAGATTGAGGCTGTGCAGAATTGGCCCAGGCCTACTACTCCGACGGAGGTGCGCAGTTTTCTGGGATTGGCTGGGTATTATCGCAGGTTTGTGGAGGATTTCTCTTCTATTGCAGCACCACTGACGAGGCTCACCCAGAAGGCAGCAAAATTCCAGTGGTCAGATGCCTGCGAGCGCAGCTTTCAGATGCTGAAGGAGAGATTGATTACAGCGCCAGTTCTGGCTCTCCCAGAGGGGTCTGATGGGTATGTTGTATATTGTGACGCCTCTGGTATTGGGATAGGATGTGTATTGATGCAGCACGGTCGAGTTATAGCCTATGCTTCCCGGCAGCTCAGACCGCACGAGAAGAACTATCCCACTCATGATCTTGAGTTGGCCGCGGTGATTCATGCTCTGAAGATTTGGCGGCATTATTTATATGGGGTCCACGTTGATATCTATACGGACCATAAGAGTCTCCAGTATATTTTTAAGCAGAAGGAGCTAAATTTGCGGCAGCGGAGATGGCTTGAGCTGCTAAAGGATTATGACGTTGATATTCTGTACCATCCAGGGAAAGCCAACGTGGTAGCTGATGCGCTTAGCCGCAAGTCCGTGGGCAGTCTGGCTGATGTTCCACCTGATAAGAGAGATTTGGTTCGTGATATTCATCAGCTGGCCAGCCTCGGAGTTCGTTTGGTGGATTCTGGAGATTCTGGGATTTCTGTTCGTCCAGTTGCTGAGTCATCTATTATTCAGGAGGTAAAGCAGCGCCAGTTTGAGGATCCTCTTTTGATTCAGTACCGGGATGCGGCCCTTAATAGGACAAAGACCCAGTTTGAGATCTCGCCTGAAGGGGTACTATTGTACGACGGCAGATTCTGTGTACCGGACGTTGCGGGCTTACGACGGCAGATTATGGGCGAGGCACATTGTGCCCGGTATTCTGTTCATCCTGGTTCCACTAAGATGTATCGGGATCTTCGGTGTTTGTATTGGTGGGACGGCATGAAGAAAGACATTGCTGAATTTGTTAGTCAATGCCCGAACTGTCAGCAAGTCAAGGTTGAACATCAGAAGCCCGGTGGGTTGCTACAGGAGATGGAGATTCCAGCCTGGAAATGGGAGATGATTAATATGGACTTCATTGTTGGGTTGCCGCGTACTCTACGCAGGTATGACTCCATTTGGGTTATTGTGGACAGGCTGACGAAATCAGCCCATTTCCTTCCGGTCCGGACTACTTATTCGGCTGAGGACTATGCCAGATTGTATATCAGAGAGATAGTCAGACTTCACGGAGTCCCGATATCTATTATTACTGACCGAGGTACCCAGTTTACAGCAAATTTCTGGAGGTCATTTCAGGAGGGATTAGGGACTCAGGTGAGTCTCAGTACAGCTTTTCACCCTCAGTCCGACGGGCAGGCCGAGCGCACTATTCAGACGCTCGAAGATATGTTGCGGGCCTGCGTTATTGATTTTAGGGGCAGCTGGGATGATCATTTGCCGCTTATTGAGTTTGCCTATAATAACAGTTATCACTCCAGCATTCAGATGGCTCCGTACGAGGCCCTTTACGGCAGGAGATGCAGGTCTCCTATTGGCTGGTTTGACGTGGGCGAGACTAAGTTGATTGGGCCAGATGTGATCCAGGAGGCTGTAGATAAGGTAAAGCTTATTCGAGAACGATTATTGGCTGCTCAGAGTCGACAGAAAGCTTATGCAGACAGACGACGTCGACCGTTAGAGTTCCGGATTGGCGACTGGGTATTTCTGAAGGTGTCGCCCATGAAGGGGGTCATGAGATTCGGTAAAAAGGGTAAGTTGAGCCCCCGGTACATTGGACCGTATCAGATCGTGCGAAAGATAGGCGAGGTCGCCTATGAGCTAGACTTACCATCCGACTTGGAGGCCGTACACCCGGTGTTTCATGTGTCTATGTTGCGGAAATGTATTGGTGATCCTGCCAGGATATTCCCAGTAGATGACATTCAGGTGACGGAGCAGTTATCTTATGACGAGCAGCCTATATCTATTCTGGATCGGCAGGTGCGGAGACTACGCACTAAAGAAGTGCCCTCCGTCAAAGTTCTGTGGCGCAACAATAATCGGGAGGAGATGACTTGGGAGGCGGAGGACGAGATGAAGAAGAAATATCCCCACCTGTTTCCGACATCCACAGGTAATCTAATTTCTTTTTCAGTTTGTTGTGTTGATTGATAAAATGAACTATGTATGTCATTATTAAAAAGGGACACTCCTGCCTTGATCATAAGACCTTATAAGGTTAACTTAACATTCGGGGACGAATGTTCTTAAGGGGGGGGGGAATGTTATGTCCCGTGTTTTCGTACAATTGGAAATCGAGAAATAACTATGACTCGGGTGTTAGAAGGACATAAATTAATTTTTGAGAATATGACTATGTTGGTTGTGTAATCTTTAATGCTAAGACCTCGGGGAGGGCCGAGGATAAATTTGGAATTTCGGAAATTAGTTTCGGGAATTACAAAACGGGACTTTTTAAGCATTGGGCCAAGAAACCAAAAATGCTATTGAGGCCCAACCATGGAAGAGGGGATCCGGCCATGTCATTGGCCCAAACCCATTTTTAAAAGGGTCATGTGCTATGCACATGACCCCTAAATAGATATATATGAGAGTACACTTAGTTGTATTCACAAAAACAAAATCATAAGTCAAGAACACCCAAAAGGGCATTCGGCCGAACCACTTAGGAGAAAGAAAAGAAAATTCCCAAGTTTGATTAGTGACCAAAAATCCAAAGTTTTCACATATTTGTGAAGTACTCAAGACGCTCTCCGAAGTGGTATAATTAGTTTAGCACGGGGACGACGTTTTCGACAAGTCGGGGTTTCAAGAAAAGGTATGAATTCTTACCCTTTTATGTTATAGAATTGCTATGAATGTGTTAAGGATTGGAAGTAGACGAGAATCCCGTAATTTAGACGTAAATAGAAAGTCGTGGGTGTGTGTTTGTAGTGTGTTTGGCCGTGAGCCATAGATAGGGAAATTGGTGTGAAGTAATCTTGTTTAAGTTGGTAGAATGTGTTGTTGTGGCCCTTATATCGTAAATGATTAATTGGTGAATGAAATTGGCATTGAAAAATGATTTTGAATATTATCGGAAAGCGTATACCTTCGGTATCTTTATGTATATCAATGTATATCTTGGGTGTTATAGACTTTAGATATGAATCTATATCGATGTTGATGAATTCGGAATGAAACGACGTGAGTTAGAATGTTCGTAGTGCATTTTAGATGTTTTGAAGAATTTGGGAAAATAATGGATTTTTATGCAATTTCGTGTATGGCATGGTTTGTAATTAGAATGGGATTATACAAGTTTGAATGTGGGAATGCATACCATTATGTAGATATAGAATTGGAGTTGTGAAGGTTTGAATGAAAAGTTGCCAACTTAAGAAATCATGTAAAACTTTGAAACTAGAATGGTGTTATTGTTGTTTGTTTTGGTTGTTGATATGTGGGCTGTTGTAGTGGATGAAATAGGAGCCGAGCTACGCCTCGGGGATGTTAGATTTATAGGGGAAGTGCTGCCGAAATTTCGGTAGGCAATTATGAAGTTAAAGGCATTTATAAACCTAAGGATCTCATTTGGTAACTTTGACCATTTGCAGATTTTTGACGAAACGGGACGGAACTTTTGGAGGAGCGTACGACATCTGAGAGGTATGTAAAGCTTCCCAATTCTTTATTAGGCATATCTTAGGGTGTTAGTTGAATATGTGACCTTCCGGAGCATTTCTGCTCCTCGAAACCCGATCCACAGAAAAGTTACTATTCATTCAATTCTATTGAAGCTTAAGGGCTCCAATTTGGCTAGAATGCCACTATTCGTCCGAAACCTATCGAATTGTGGTCGGGTAACCTAGGAATGATAATGTATGACCTTTGGCATATAAATGCTCGTAGAAACATGTTCGCCACCTCACTTCGACTCGAGGTGGGCCCGCTACCCCAAAATGCCCGATTTGCCCTTCGGGCCACCTTTGATAATAAATTTGTACATATTACTTCGGATCTTTGGAACATCCTCCTACGGGGTAGGTTTGGGCAATCCGATACGCTAACCTACGTTTTGAATTATATGGACCATTTTGGAAACGTCTTGCGAAATGAAACTTTATGTCGACTAAGTATTCGACTATTTTGTAATATGGTGTCATTTATGAATTTACTTTGTTTTGAAACACTATTTTGAAAGACGATTTGCATTTGTTTGCTCACGACTCCGTTCGTGCCTTATTATGACTTCGTTCGCCGGTTCCCGGGCCGGTTTTGATTCGTGCGCCTTATGATAATTCGGCAGTATGCTGTGTTACGGTTCCCAAGGCTTCGCCATAGGGCCGGGTTCCGTTTGGAGTTATGCTGTGATATGGCTCGGGATGCGATACGCTCACCGATGATTATGATTTTGTTCAGGGATGTACGGAGATTTGAAACCTTCTGGTGTTATGCTGTGTGTGGCGCCAGCGTCGGAGTGGCGACCACGTTCTTAAACGTTTGCATGATTTTACTTGCATTATATATATATGTATATGATTTCGATACAGACTTTGACATCTGATTTGCTTTCGATTTTGATTCATATTTCTGTACTCCGTGCTTTACATACTCAGTACATATCCCGTACTGACCCCCTCTCTCCGGGGGCTGCGTTTTATGCCCGCAGGTACAGATCTTGGTGATCCTCCGCAGTAGGCTCCACTTTTTGCTTCCTCGGAGTACTCTTATTCGATTCGGAGTCCACTTCTGGTATAGACATATGTTGCTGTATATATTTTGTATATTTGGCTGTGCGGGTACGGCGGGGCCCTGTCCCGCCATATGATTCTGTCGGTCTGATAGAGGTCTGTGGACAGGGTTGTGGGTTATGGTCCTTAGGTACGGTTATGTGAACAGGTCGTTGTGTGATTCTCATATACTGAGGCGGCCAGTCCGCATGTTTTGATTAGGCGATTCTATACGCCGAGGCGGCCAGTCCGCGTTTGATATATGTATATATATATTGTCCTGTTAGCCCTGAGTGGCTTTTGTTGGTATTTTCTGCGTGCAGGATATACTGGGTAGTCCGTAAAACAGAGGAAACTCTGCCGAAATTTTTCCTGGAAATGGTCCAAGTCTGTTTATGTAGCCTTACTGGCTTTGGCTAATCGTTTGTATGTAACTGGAATATGTAACCAGGTCTGGGTGCCCAAGTAGGGCGCCAGTCGCGGCCCACGGGGCTGGGTCGTGACAAAATGAAAACAACTGGCATACAGAAGAGTGAAGCGACAAAGGGCTGGTCTAGACCTTCGACATCGATTGAAATATGTAGTTGCCTGAAGACGGTCAGACTATGGCCTATGTTCCCCGGCAGCTCAGACCGCACGAGGGGAAAATTATTTCGCTCATGATCTGGAATTAGCTACGGTGGTTCATGCTTTAAAGATATGGCGGCATTACTTACATGGGGTACGCGTTGATATTTATACGGACCCTAAGGGCTGCCAGTATATGTTTAAGAGAAAAAGAGCCGAATTCGCGGCAGAGAAGATGGTTCGAATTATTGGAAGATTATGATGTTAATATTTTGTGCCACCCTAGAAAAGCTAACGCTGTGGCAGACGCGCTTAGTCGTGAGTCTATGGGCGGCTTGACCAGCGTACATTCGGAAATAAAGAATTGGGTTGAAAAACTCATTAGTCAGCTAGCCTTGGAATCCGTTTGGTCTGTTCCGAAGATATTGGAATTTTGTCCGAAGAAGTTACGGAATCATCGATCATGGGAAAGGTAAAACAGTGTCAGTTGGAGGACTCTATTCTGGTATCGCACAGAGATACGACCTTTGACAAGGAGAGGATCCAGCTCGGGGTCTTACCGAATGAGTATTGTTATACCGAGGCAGATTATGTGTGGCCGACATCGTAAGGCCCGTTGACCAGTGCCCAAAGTGTCAGCAAGTAAAAATTGAGTATCAGAAACTGGGTGGACTGTTTCAGGAAATGGAATTCTGACTTGGAAGTGAGAGATAATTAATATGGATCTCATTACAGGTTTTCCGCGCACCCCACGGAAGTATGATTTCCATATGGGGTATGGTTGATAGGCTGACAAAATCAGCCATTTTCTCCCCGTCAGAACCACTTATTCAGTTGAGGATTATGCCAGGCTATTTATATTAAAGGAATAGTGAGACTCCACGGAGTTCCTATATCTATTGTCACTGACAGAGGTACTCAGTTTATGACTAATTTCTGGAGATTTGTTTTCAGGAAGGATTAGGGACTCAGGTAAGTCTGGGCATAGTATTCCATCTTCAGAACGACGGACAGGCCGAGCACTCTATACAGACACTAGAAGATATGTTACGGGCCTGTATTATTGAATTCAGAGGTAGCAGGGACGATCATCTGCCGTTGATCGAGTTTGCTTATAATGACAGCTACGATTCTAGCTCGATACGAGGCTTTGTAGGGCAGAAAATGCAGGTCACTGATTGGCTGGTTCGGTATTGGCAAAACAGGATTAATCGGCCCAGGTATGATCCGACAGGCAGTTGATAAGGTGAAACTTATCCGAGAGCGGCAATTAGCAGCCCAGAGTCGACAGAGATCGTATGCTGACAAACGGCGTCGACCCTTAGAGTTCCAGATCGGCGATTGGGTATTTTTGAAAGTATCGCCTATGAGAGGCGTAATGCTATTCGGCAAAAAGAGTAAGCTCAGTTCGCGATATATCGGACCCTATCAGATTACTTGAAAGATTGGGAATGTCGCCTATGAGTTAGATTTACCATCTGATCTGGGAGCGGTACATCCAGCATTTCATGTATCTATGCTTCGCGAATGCATTGGTGGCCCTCCCAAAATATTCTCAGTAGGAGAGATTCAAGTGATGGAAGAATTGTCTGAGGAAAAGCAATCTGTAATCATTCTGGATCGCCAGGTGCAGAGATTACGCACTAAAGATATACCCCTATTAAGGTCTATGGCAAAGCAATAATGGAGGAGAAATGACCTTGGAAGTAAAGGACGCAATGAAAGGAAGTGTCCCCACTTAATTCTTATGCCCACAGGTAATCTAAATTCCTTACTTGATTATATTCAGGGCGGATATGTATCAATTGTGCTGACCGTAAAAGAAAGCTTCCCTGAAGTACTTACAGACCCTATAAGACTAATCTAACATTCGAGAATGAATGTTCTAAGGGGGGGAGGATGTTACATCCCGTATTTTCGTGTATTCGGGAAAATTCGAAATAATATTGATTTGTAAGGAATAAGGCCATCTGTTGATTTGAATTAATATATGTGTGTGTTGTTCATGAAAAATATTAATGTGGAAGTGTTGAAGAAGGCCAAGGGCAAAATTGGAATTTTGGAAATTAGTTTCGGGAATTACAAAATGTGATCCATAAGTCATTGGGCTCAAAAACAATGATGAAAAAAATTAAGGCCCATAAGAGAAGGGTGGTCGGCCATGTGCATGGCCCAACCCATGATTTTAATTAATTGTTCCATGTGCTAAATTCATTATAAAGAAGTCCTTATCCACAAGAAGCTTCAAGAGATAACAAGGAGAAAAACAAGAACAACAAGAGCAAGAACAAGGGACCATTCGGCCCTATGCTTGCCAAAGTCACTCCCAAAAATCTTCCTCCAAAAATTTGTATCTTGTGATTTTCCTACTAAATTGAGTATCCTTTACAACATGGTGCTATTGTTTGGGAAGAAAGAGCACTTGTTTCTTCAATATGACAATATGTTTGAGTGAAGAAGATTGGAGAAAAAGGTAAGAATTCATTCCATGTTATTATGTTATGAAGGTTTGTTTGTGTTGTAGTATATGGAAATGAGTAGAATTCATGAAAATATGGAAGTTTGCAAAGTGGGTGTGCATAGCTATGTGTGGCCGTGTGTGTATTAATGTATACATGTGATAAGTTGAAATTTATGTTGTATTCTAGTTATGTGTAGGATGGCATTCATATTGAGAATGAAAGTTGAATGAATTTGATGGAAGTTGGAAGAATGGAATGTTGGCCGTGTGGTATTAAAATTGGAATGGGAATGAATCACTTTTGCTTAACATGTTAGTTGTTATGTTGTGATTCTTGCAATGTAAGTAAAGATGAAATGATGTAAGTTGGCATTGAATGGAATGTAGAAGTTTATGTCGTTTTAGTATGATTTTGTGACATTATGGAAATGGGGTTGTTAAGGTGCAAACTATGATGATTGTTGATGAACTTGAAATATGGAAACATGTCATGAATATGTATGCCAAAGATTAGAAGCTTTGGATGAATTATGACTTTGGCGGGAAGTTTGTATATTATGTATATCTCATGAATATTTTGTACAAATGATATGAAATGCTTCTAAATTGTGTTGTAATGATCTTAATTAGTAATGAATACGAGAATGTTGATATTGATTTGAAAATATGAAGTTTGAATGAAGGGTATGACACTATGTCGGAAAGAAGGTTAGTCGTGCCATATTGTATGTTTTGTTGTAGTTGTTTTTATGGTTGGTGTTGTTGTTGACTATTTTGGCCGAGTTGAATTCTCGGGGATGCTATATGTATCGGGGAAATGCTGCCCAAATTTCTGTAGAAAAGTGTTGACTTGAGATTTAAGCCTAAAGCCTTATGGTTAACATTTGGTAAATGTGACCATTCGCAGATTTTGGACGAAACGGGAAGTGAACTTGGAAAGGCGTAAAGTGCGTGAAAGGTATGTAAATCTATCCCGATTCTTCTTTTGGCATGTCCTAGATGTACTAGGATCGGATTCACGCCTCGGAGATTATTCTGCTCATCGGAATCCGCGTCTGAAATTGTCACATTTTCGTTCAATAGAATTGAACCCTTTTAGTATGCTTTATTGAAAAATGAAGCAAAATTTCTCCAAATCACTTAGGAAGTTACGAAATGCCCTAGGACCTCTGTAGGTGACCCCATAAGCTTAATACACGTAATATTAGCCCGCCGCTTTGGTTGTCCCGAGGTGGGCCCGCTATTTCCGATTTTACCCTTATGGTCCTTTGTAACTTGTTTTCAAGCAATTTTGAAGGAAATGTCTTATCTACTTTTCCAACTACTAATGATGCTTATTCGGGACACTATATTGAGTCTCTAAAAAGGTACGATATTTTGTATTGCATTTCGTTCCACTATTCCCGCTTTGCTCTCTTATTGTACTATTGCCTTATTTTCTAACACTATAAAATGAAACGTTTTAACTATCCTTTCAACTACTATGGAAAATTGTTTTAATGATTCCCTCGAGTATGGTAAACCATTTTGGAATATGAAAAGGATTTCAGGAGTACTATTTTTCTGTGATCCATCATGACATATGACATTCGTTTACTATGAGTCCGTCCGACTTCATTGATTTGATTTGTCATTCGATATGCCTCATTGAGTCTCTGGAAATCTATGATATTTTTATTGCATTTGGTTTCTCACTACTCCATTCGTGGATGCCCCAATGTTTCCCACACTGAGCCCGGGCCAGGATATGTTGTCAAGCGTATTCCATTGCATTGTTCCCCGTGCCTCGAGGTGAGGGGGCAGGTATATATGTACATGGGTTTTGGAGTATGCTGTGCCATGTACACACATTCTAATATGATATGATCTGATATGGCCATTTGATATGATATGATATGTTATGTTACGGGGTCATCCCCTACTCTGTTCCTTATGTATGGTGGCACCAGCGTCGGGGGGTGGCCACGTTCGGTTTCGCCAAGCCCTTGGCAGGGGCCGGATATGATATGGTATATGTTTCTGAACACACTCCTCATGTTTTGAAAATATGCATTTGGTACTTCGGGTGTCACACTTACTTCTCTGTAAGTCCTGTTTCGGTTATGATTTTGTTCCGTATTGGGACCAGGTACGACATATGTTTTCAACAAATACTATTTATGCTTTTTGAACAATATTTTGCCAATCTGGATATTCTGTCCATTTTCTGTACCTTCTGCTTTGATTATGACTTCGCTTACTACGTTCTATGCTTTACATACTCAGTACATATTTCGTACTGACCCCCTTTCTTCGGGGGCTGCGTTTTCATGCCGCGCAGGTACAGAAGACAGATTTGCTGACCGCCTGCCTAGGACATCTATTCTGCTATATTGGGAGCGCTCTTTTGTCCAGAGCCTATATGTTGGTATAGTCCGTCGCTATTACATATGTATGCTATTCAGGGGTATGACGGGGCCCTGTCCCGTCTTATGATTATGCTATGATCTGTAGAGGTCTGTAAATATACTTGTGTGGGTTCTGTATATGTTTGGGTATGATATGATCTGTGACAGCCTCATCGGCTTCCATGTACTGTGTCGGTTCTTTCATGCTAATTACCAACACCAAGTGACTTTTATGTTTAAAAAAATATTCTGTCATTATGCCAATATGGGTTATTGGGTACGTTTGGGTGTCCTGCACGGACACTAGTCGCGGCCTACAGAGTTGGGTCGTGACAGAAGTGGTATCAGAGCGGTTCATCCTCGGAGTGTCTACAGACCGTGTCTAGTAGAGTCCTGTTTATCGGTGTGTTGTGCACCACATCTATAAACAGGAGGCTACAGGACATTTAGGGTGTTACCTTTCTTTGATTCTTAGATCGTGCGATAGAGCCAGCTGTAGGAAATGAATCCCTTTCTTTACTAACCCTTGATTTCAGCTGGAGAACGGTATCGACGTAAGACAGCGACTGACAATATTGGAAGCTACACAGTACACAGGTAAGTAATGATATGAAAGATGTATGCTGGGTAAGATGTTTGGAATACGATTGAAACATAAAGTTGAAAATTAAAAAGGAAAGTGTAGCAGGTGCAGTTGGAGTTGGGCATGTGAGGTAAGCCTCGGCATATTTATACTTTGATCTGAAATTGTTAGCCCGTGTGGCTATGATGCGATATGATATGATACGTATATACGTATATGTGTTGGCCCTGTGAGGCATGGTTAGTATTTCCCGTGTACAGGTTTTGGGATAGTAAGAAATACAGAGGAACCTCTGCCCAAATTTTTCTAGGAATATGAAGAGGAAAATGAGATATAAAACTCTTAACCTGTCTTGAAGGTCGATACCGATAGGATAAATCTATTATGGTGGATTAAAAGTTTAAGAGGTACCCTCCATGTCATTTGTAAGAAGCATTGCCCTTATCGGAAAATTTTATCTCGAGAGAGCATATACGAGTAGCGAATTCGTAATTTATTTGGAGGGACCAGAAATATGTTCTAACCCTATTTTGTTTTAGCATAGCCCACGTAAAGGGGCAAAAATATACGGAAGGGCAAAAATGTCCAACGATTAAGTTTCCTCTAATTGGAAGAATACAAAACGTATGACAAGCAGTCGGGAATTGAGTGGCTCGCTCACGACTCAAATATATATATATATGAAAATATGGAGGTAATTATGTGAATTAAGTACTAAAATATTCCGCGAAGTTCGTTGGATTCTAGCTTTCTTTTGCTGGTGGTCGGAAGATACCCTACTACACATTTTATCAGTTTTCCTCGACTGGTGGGAGATGGAATTTGTGGAATGAAAACTCAAACTCTTGGGCTGTTTAGAAACATACATGCATGAACGTAAATATTGAGGGTTTACAGGGGGCAACACGGTAACTATATAGCCAGAAAAATAAAAGAATTCTCGCTAGGTCGGGGTGGGACCCCGCTACGAGATCGTTCTGAAAAGTTGTCAAGACCCCGACTTGTCTTAAATTTCGTGACAAAGGGCTGTGCGGGGCAATCGATGTGATTATACCGGTCTTAACGTGCCTAAATGCATTAAAGTTGTAAGGTTAAGCGTGCCAGGGCCAGAGAAATTCTGGGATGGGTGACCCCCTGGGAAATGTGCAAAATTTTTTGTAAACATAGGTATAAGAGACGAATAGGAAATCCGGGGTAACCTAAAGGGAATTAGGATATGTGGAATGGTTAGAAACTTTATAGGGGTCACACGAGCTGAGACGGATTAGATTGTTAAAAAGAAAGAAAAAGAAGCGCAACCCTGAAATTAGAGTAAATTCGAACAAGTGATTGAAGATGTGTTGTAAAAGCAATGGGAGTGATATATATACGTATGTGTACGTCCCCCATTTATGACTATGTCGATCGATTGGTGAACCCTAATAGCCAGCGTTGTAATATATGGAAAACATTAGCTGGACAGAATTTACGAGAAAAAGGGAAAGGTGTGGTACCAATGTTACGAAATGGATTGATACTTATTTTGCTACCGGTTGAGATTGAAAGACCCAAATGTCAGAAGAAGTGAACCGTGAGAAACGTAATTAAGCGGAGCCTCTAAAAGAGTCGACGGGCAAAGCACGAAGTTAATTGCGAAAGCAAACTAAAATGGAATAGTACGGGGCAAAGAAAAATTTATGGCATGAAGTGGTGAATTATGTGAATATCGAATAATTCGATTGTCGAGAAAATAGGACGACGGATAAGGGATGGGTATGAAAGAAGTATGTGGTTACTATGAGATAAGCAACTACCTTAATTATATCACTTGAGTGCCAACTACCGAGTAAGATTGTGTGCTATGTAATTACGATTCTTGTAAGGTTTCGTACGAAGAAAATCAAGTTGTAGGTTAGAAAGAAAAGATATGGATATGGTATAAGTATAACCCTAAAGAGGGGGAGCGAATGAAAGTAAAATAAATTAAGTATAAATGAAAACAACTGGCATACAGAAGAGTGAAGCGACAAAGGGCTGGTCTAGACCTTCGACATCGATTGAAATATGTAGTTGCCTGAAGACGGTCAGACTATGGCCTATGTTCCCCGGCAGCTCAGACCGCACGAGGGGAAAATTATTTCGCTCATGATCTGGAATTAGCTACGGTGGTTCTTGCTTTAAAGATATGGCGGCATTACTTACATGGGGTACGCGTTGATATTTATACGGACCCTAAGGGCTGCCAGTATATGTTTAAGAGAAAAAGAGCCGAATTCGCGGCAGAGAAGATGGTTCGAATTATTGGAAGATTATGATGTTAATATTTTGTGCCACCCTAGAAAAGCTAACGCTGTGGCAGACGCGCTTAGTCGTGAGTCTATGGGCGGCTTGACCAGCGTACATTCGGAAATAAAGAATTGGGTTGAAAAACTCATTAGTCAGCTAGCCTTGGAATCCGTTTGGTCTGTTCCGAAGATATTGGAATTTTGTCCGAAGAAGTTACGGAATCATCGATCATGGGAAAGGTAAAACAGTGTCAGTTGGAGGACTCTATTCTGGTATCGCACAGAGATACGACCTTTGACAAGGAGAGGATCCAGCTCGGGGTCTTACCGAATGAGTATTGTTATACCGAGGCAGATTATGTGTGGCCGACATCGTAAGGCCCGTTGACCAGTGCCCAAAGTGTCAGCAAGTAAAAATTGAGTATCAGAAACTGGGTGGACTGTTTCAGGAAATGGAATTCTGACTTGGAAGTGAGAGATAATTAATATGGATCTCATTACAGGTTTTCCGCGCACCCCACGGAAGTATGATTTCCATATGGGGTATGGTTGATAGGCTGACAAAATCAGCCATTTTCTCCCCGTCAGAACCACTTATTCAGTTGAGGATTATGCCAGGCTATTTATATTAAAGGAATAGTGAGACTCCACGGAGTTCCTATATCTATTGTCACTGACAGAGGTACTCAGTTTATGACTAATTTCTGGAGATTTGTTTTCAGGAAGGATTAGGGACTCAGGTAAGTCTGGGCATAGTATTCCATCTTCAGAACGACGGACAGGCCGAGCACTCTATACAGACACTAGAAGATATGTTACGGGCCTGTATTATTGAATTCAGAGGTAGCAGGGACGATCATCTGCCGTTGATCGAGTTTGCTTATAATGACAGCTACGATTCTAGCTCGATACGAGGCTTTGTAGGGCAGAAAATGCAGGTCACTGATTGGCTGGTTCGGTATTGGCAAAACAGGATTAATCGGCCCAGGTATGATCCGACAGGCAGTTGATAAGGTGAAACTTATCCGAGAGCGGCAATTAGCAGCCCAGAGTCGACAGAGATCGTATGCTGACAAACGGCGTCGACCCTTAGAGTTCCAGATCGGCGATTGGGTATTTTTGAAAGTATCGCCTATGAGAGGCGTAATGCTATTCGGCAAAAAGAGTAAGCTCAGTTCGCGATATATCGGACCCTATCAGATTACTTGAAAGATTGGGAATGTCGCCTATGAGTTAGATTTACCATCTGATCTGGGAGCGGTACATCCAGCATTTCATGTATCTATGCTTCGCGAATGCATTGGTGGCCCTCCCAAAATATTCTCAGTAGGAGAGATTCAAGTGATGGAAGAATTGTCTGAGGAAAAGCAATCTGTAATCATTCTGGATCGCCAGGTGCAGAGATTACGCACTAAAGATATACCCCTATTAAGGTCTATGGCAAAGCAATAATGGAGGAGAAATGACCTTGGAAGTAAAGGACGCAATGAAAGGAAGTGTCCCCACTTAATTCTTATGCCCACAGGTAATCTAAATTCCTTACTTGATTATATTCAGGGCGGATATGTATCAATTGTGCTGACCGTAAAAGAAAGCTTCCCTGAAGTACTTACAGACCCTATAAGACTAATCTAACATTCGAGAATGAATGTTCTAAGGGGGGGAGGATGTTACATCCCGTATTTTCGTGTATTCGGGAAAATTCGAAATAATATTGATTTGTAAGGAATAAGGCCATCTGTTGATTTGAATTAATATATGTGTGTGTTGTTCATGAAAAATATTAATGTGGAAGTGTTGAAGAAGGCCAAGGGCAAAATTGGAATTTTGGAAATTAGTTTCGGGAATTACAAAATGTGATCCATAAGTCATTGGGCTCAAAAACAATGATGAAAAAAATTAAGGCCCATAAGAGAAGGGTGGTCGGCCATGTGCATGGCCCAACCCATGATTTTAATTAATTGTTCCATGTGCTAAATTCATTATAAAGAAGTCCTTATCCACAAGAAGCTTTAAGAGATAACAAGGAGAAAAACAAGAACAACAAGAGCAAGAACAAGGGACCATTCGGCCCTATGCTTGCCAAAGTCACTCCCAAAAATCTTCCTCCAAAAATTTGTATCTTGTGATTTTCCTACTAAATTGAGTATCCTTTACAACATGGTGCTATTGTTTGGGAAGAAAGAGCACTTGTTTCTTCAATATGACAATATGTTTGAGTGAAGAAGATTGGAGAAAAAGGTAAGAATTCATTCCATGTTATTATGTTATGAAGGTTTGTTTGTGTTGTAGTATATGGAAATGAGTAGAATTCATGAAAATATGGAAGTTTGCAAAGTGGGTGTGCATAGCTATGTGTGGCCGTGTGTGTATTAATGTATACATGTGATAAGTTGAAATTTATGTTGTATTCTAGTTATGTGTAGGATGGCATTCATATTGAGAATGAAAGTTGAATGAATTTGATGGAAGTTGGAAGAATGGAATGTTGGCCGTGTGGTATTAAAATTGGAATGGGAATGAATCACTTTTGCTTAACATGTTAGTTGTTATGTTGTGATTCTTGCAATGTAAGTAAAGATGAAATGATGTAAGTTGGCATTGAATGGAATGTAGAAGTTTATGTCGTTTTAGTATGATTTTGTGACATTATGGAAATGGGGTTGTTAAGGTGCAAACTATGATGATTGTTGATGAACTTGAAATATGGAAACATGTCATGAATATGTATGCCAAAGATTAGAAGCTTTGGATGAATTATGACTTTGGCGGGAAGTTTGTATATTATGTATATCTCATGAATATTTTGTACAAATGATATGAAATGCTTCTAAATTGTGTTGTAATGATCTTAATTAGTAATGAATACGAGAATGTTGATATTGATTTGAAAATATGAAGTTTGAATGAAGGGTATGACACTATGTCGGAAAGAAGGTTAGTCGTGCCATATTGTATGTTTTGTTGTAGTTGTTTTTATGGTTGGTGTTGTTGTTGACTATTTTGGCCGAGTTGAATTCTCGGGGATGCTATATGTATCGGGGAAATGCTGCCCAAATTTCTGTAGAAAAGTGTTGACTTGAGATTTAAGCCTAAAGCCTTATGGTTAACATTTGGTAAATGTGACCATTCGCAGATTTTGGACGAAACGGGAAGTGAACTTGGAAAGGCGTAAAGAGCGTGAAAGGTATGTAAAGCTATCCCGATTCTTCTTTTGGCATGTCCTAGATGTACTAGGATCGGATTCACGCCTCGGAGATTATTCTGCTCATCGGAATCCGCGTCTGAAATTGTCACATTTTCGTTCAATAGAATTGAACCCTTTTAGTATGCTTTATTGAAAAATGATGCAAAATTTCTCCAAATCACTTAGGAAGTTACGAAATGCCCTAGGACCTCTGTAGGTGACCCCATAAGTTTAATACACGTAATATTAGCCTGCCGCTTTGGTTGTCCCGAGGTGGGCCCGCTATTTCCGATTTTACCCTTATGGTCCTTTGTAACTTGTTTTCAAGCAATTTTGAAGGAAATGTCTTATCTACTTTTCCATCTACTAATGATGCTTATTCGGGACACTATATTGAGTCTCTGAAAAGGTACGATATTTTGTATTTCATTTCGTTCCACTATTCCCGCTTTGCTCTCTTATTGTACTATTGCCTTATTTTCGAACACTATAAAGTGAAACGTTTTTGTTACACCTCGGAAATTTTTCTGTTAGCATGTGCAAAATAGTCTAATAAGGATAAAATGTGTGTGTGGTATTTCGAAGGCAAGTAATAAGGTCCCGTAGATTGGTATCGAGGAGTTGAACAACTTTTAAGAAGGTTCCATAAGGATCGGAAATGAAACAAAGTAAAGAAAATAAGATTCAGTGAACTGGGAGTATACGGTTCATTATACGGACCGTAAAAGTGTTTTACGGTCCATTATTCTCCTCATTGTTCATTATGAATATGGATGCAGATACGGACACATGTACATGTATAGATGTGTATGTACACAAATCATGCAAGAACAATTATGCAACTTGCAAGTAATTATACGTCGCCCATGAACCCAAGTGGGTACTTAGAAAGAAGTAAACAGGAATAGTGTGATTATGATACCCCCGGGTCAGTTAAGGGGAAATATATGGTAAATTGAGTTGAAATGTGGAGTTGGGATTAGTGTGTTAGGGGCAAATAGGATAATTACTCTGAATATGACATAAGTGCATGCTATACGCTTACTACAGTAGCCTGGGATGTGACAACCTACAAATGCAATAAGGAAGCAGCCTCAGTCAAGATCTTGTGGCGAGGCAACCAATGGGAAGAAATGACCTGGAAGGAGAAGACAAAATGAAATCCATGTACTCGCTTTTATTTTAATCCCCGGGAGAGATTCAACAAGAGATATCAACATTTTGAGGTATGTGATGCTTTATCTTCATGATGTTGCGGTCGTTTGTGGCCCTTATTGTTATGGCCCTGTGAGGCATTATATATTATGGGTTGCTATGACAGGTTAGTAGTGCCAGATTACAGAGGAAACCCTAGCGAAATTTCTGTAGAATCTCGAGTGTTTAACATTCGAGGACGAATGTTCCAAAAGGGGGGAAGAATGTTACACCTCGGAAATTTTTCCGTTAGCATGTGCAAAATAGTCTAATAAGGATAAAATGTGTGTGTGGCATTTCGAAGGCAAGTAATAAGGCCCCGTAGATTGGTATCGAGGAGTTGAACAACTTTTAAGAAGGTTCCATAAGGATCGGAAATGAAACAAAGTAAAGAAAATAAGATTCAGTGAACTGGGAGTATACGGTCCATTATACGGACCGTAAAAGTGTTTTACGGTCCATTATACGGACCGCAGAAGCGTCACAGAAGAGACTTACTGAAGGGTGAGTTTTACGGTGTACTATACGGACCGTATAACGGTTTGACGGTCCGTAAATTGAGTCGTCAAAGTGTCACAGAATGAGGTTGAGAGAAGGTCAGTTTTACGGTGAATTAGACGGACCGTATAACGATTATACGGCCCGTCAAATGGATCGTCAAATGGTCACAGAGAGGGGCGATCACTGAGTCCATTTTACGGTCAGTTATACGGACCGTATAACGAACCGTATAATGACATCGGGACTGAAGTGTGTTTTATAAAAATATGATCCAAAGTTTCATTTTTCATTTCCCATTTTCTCCTACACGATCCTCTCTCTCTCTAGAACCTTCCACACACTTTTAAACCAAGAATTCAAGTAAGAATCAAGATCAATAACAACCAAATTAGAGGAATTAAGAGTGTGGAACTCCTCATTGTTCATTTAAGCCAAGAAATTCCCTAGATGGTGGAACTAGGGTTTTGTGAAAGTGAAGTATTTCAACCCAAGGTTTGTTCAATCACCATCCAAGGTATATTTCATGACTTTATCAAGTTATTTAAGTGTTAGAAGACTAAGGAAAGCTTGAATTGTAGAAAGACATGGAAAATGGGTCTTAAAAGGGTGAATAGTGCCACTAGTGAATAATGATGGAATTAAATCATGGAAGTGAGGTGTTATAGTTATGAATATGCTAGAAATGCTGCTTTTATCATGAAATAAGTATTAAAGGTGCGGAAACACGATAATAAGCTATATGGATAAATATGGGGAAAATTGGAGGAAATTGGTGGGATGTGATGAGGGTATGTAAATGATGTTTGTTGATTGTGATATTGTGGTGAATGTTGGATGTTGATATAGAACATGGGAAAAGTAGCATAAACAAAGGAAGTGCCGCCCAATTTTCTTTAGAAATAGCGACGTGTTCTTATAGTCCAACAACTAATGATAATTCGAATTCCCTTATGAAGGTAACGACGCGATATTGAAGAAGAGCAAGTGAACGATATTTAGCTAAGCAAACAAGGTATGTTAAGGCTTGTCCCTTTCCTTCAAAGGCATGACTCCAATGTAACGACTTCATGAATGCTTCCATAACTTCCTCATTTTCCAAAGCTAAACGTTTATGATTCCTCTCTTGATAACCCGTGAATGTTTTCCAAAATGTTTGTGTCTTTCCAAAACGAAGGTTTATGATTTCGTAAGATTTTATGATCATAATGATGGACACGCTTTTGCAATGACGAATATGATGTCAAGACGAGAATATTTTCCTATTTGATTATGATGATGATGATTCCGGGTTTAAAGGTTCCAAGTTTATGTTTTCAATAATGATATAAGAATATCGAGCTATTTCTTGATTTCTAAATTTTATTCATGGATGACGACTATACTTCCCTTAAGATTTCCAAAAGTATACGAAGTGACTTCCTACAAGATGGTGACCCTACTTTCTGTTCCTTTTATATTAGATTTCGTTGATAGTCTCGCCTTATGATGATTGTCCCTTCAAGGCGAGACATGACGATCATGATTAATCCATAATATAATCGGAGGTGTTCGACCTTACGTCACTCCGATAGGAACACAACTCTTCTTGGGCTCTCATGCATGCTGCGTATATTATGTATGTATATAGATATATATATATATGATATGAAAATGTTTTCAGGGGAAGTGGGGAAACGTGAGGCGCTATAGACGCATAGCCACCTATACAGCTGGCGTATCATGATTTCATCCCGGACGCGGGGTGCCCGGACGCGGTGTATATGGGTGATGGATCGGGCCGTACGTTCCTCGGCACTAACATACTATATTATTTATGGATCGGGCCTTACGTTCCTCGGCACTAACAGATATATATATATATATGATGATACATGGATCGGGCTGCACGTTCCGCAGCAATATATGATATGATGATGGATATGAAGTAAGTCAGCATGTGCTATTTCTTCTATACGAGATAGTCACATACAGTTGATCCTTATTGATGTTTCCATTATCTCATTGATGTATTTCCATTGTTATGCCTTACATACTCAGTACAATATTCGTACTGACGTCCGTTTTCTTTGGACGCTGTGTTCATGCCCACAGGTAGACAGAGAGGCGGCGCAGACCTATAGGAGCTATCAGCAGATTTACAGGAGCACTCCACTATTTCGGAGGTGCCAGTCGGGCTATGCTTTTGTATATATTTGTATATGTCTAGTTCTCCAGTAGAGGCTCGTAGATACGTAGTGTGGGTTATGGGGTCTCCCAAAGTTATATACATATACGTGCATATTATTTTGATAGCTTATGTTTATGAAAGCATTTATGTTTCAAGCGAAAGATGATTTCTTTATGATTTGAATATAAATTGATTAAAAGAGCATTAAATTAGTAGAATAAGTCATAGAGCGAGCGGTGCTCGGTGGTTAGCCCCGGGTACCCGTCGCGGCCCCTAGTTGGGTCGTGACAAAAGTGGTATCAGAGCAGTTCGGTCTTAGGAAGTGTCTACGAGCCGTGTCTAGTAGAGTCTTGTTTATGGTGTGTTGCGCGCCACATTAATAAACAGGAGGCTACAGGGCATTTAGTAAAAATGACCATCTTTTATCATAAGAAATCGTGCGATAGAGCTGTATTATAAGATTATCCCCTCCCTAACGGTGCGTTATAATTTCAGCGAAGCTGATGAAGGGAAAATCTACCGCTGCCCAGAAGGGCAAGATGGTGGTTGAAGAAGGGCTCGAGCAAGAGCTGTCTATAGATATGGAGGAGGGCGAACCTCAGAATAAGGCCCCACCTCGGTTTTCCCATACTTCACCCACTTTAGAGGATCAAAGGGGAGCCTCAACTTTAACTCCAGCATTCCCCGTTCCTCCCACAGATGCCTCGGGCCAAGAGATGAGACATGCTATTCTTTTACTGACTCAATTGGTTGCCACTCAAGCTCAGCCGCAGGATGTGGGCCAAGGTAACAGAGGTTGGAGAAAGGGAGATAATTCTTCAGGGTTTGATCATGAGTTTAGGGGTGACTCGAGGCAACAATTCTCTAGGCACTCAGTTCGTTTCACAAGTGGTGCTCTTCCGCAGTTTCCTAGACTCAGATTTGATGGACCTACCTATTCTAGGTCACCCCAAAGTCTCAGAGTTTCCAATTCCAGAATTCGGAGTAGTTCTAGTCAGACGAGATTCTCGGTACCACGATGTACTCAGTGTCGCAGGTTACATAGGGGACCCTGTCGTTTTGGCTCAGATGTTTGTTATGCCTGTGCTCGGCCAGGCCATTTAAAGCGTGACTGCCCATCGCTACGTGGTAAAGCTAAGGTTCGAACTACGAGAGTGGTAGTTGACTCTTCGTCATCGGTATGCCCCCCAAGGCCAGGGCCACATGTGTTAGTAGGTGCTGGTAGAGACCAAAGAGGGACGCCTAGTCCGAGTAGATCCCGGCGTCATATCCATGCATTTACTGAGCGACAAGATCTTGAGTCTTTCCCTGATATCGCCCCAGGTACATTACCAGTATCCTTTTACGATATGTAAGCATCGATTGATTTGGGCGTTATGCTGTCATATATTACTTCAGATGTTATTGACTGTGTTAGAGTAAAAGACTGGGCCAATCAAGCAAAGTGACATGTCTATATTTGTTAGTGAACCAGTGATAGCCAGAATCGTGATTTACGAAGAAGTTGATTGACAGCGAGTAAATATAAATAATATATGTATGTATATGGATATTGGAATCCTAAACTGAGTGTGCAGGCATAACTTATGAGACAAGCACTATTATTTATACCCTTTAATAGTAAGTGATCTTGTGTTGTTCGTTTACGTATTAGGTGTGTCCCGATATATGTCCCATTGAGACATCGGACGTGTTTCCTGGGCTATGAGCAGGTTCGGGATTGTTATGTTTACAAGAGAAACTCTGCCGAAATTTTCCTAGCATCTAAAGGAGATAAGATATAAGCTGGTGACATGTTCTAGCGAGAAGAGATGTGAACGGCAGGACGTGATTAAGTTAGGAGTATCGTTAACAACTACATGAGGTGAGTTAAATACTATTGGAGGGATAGTAACAATAGTTATAAGGTAGTACTAAAGCATGTCATAGGAGGAAAAGGGTAACTCCAATAGAGTGTGGTACTGAAGTATTGATGGAAGGGATAAGCACGAGGAAGATACGATAAGTTTATTGGCAAAATAAAGTGACGGCATCACGTAGACAGAGATACGGGTATGAAGGACTATAATGAATGTAAATACATTGGTTAAGTGACTTATGTGGTAAGTGAAATAGGGATAATCAGAAGGAGAAACAGTTTAAGTATGCTCACTTCGTAAAGTTTAATCTATTTTATGAGCAAGATTTGCGAATGATACCAAGAAGTGTCACTCTATAGAGTTGATTATGATCAGGATATAATGAGGACAGAGAGATAACTGGGGTACACAGTAAGTAAAGTATAGCAAGGAAACGACTAAAAATGTGACATGCCTCATATGAACAGGGGGTGAATGCAAGTATGAAGCCAACAGGCGAGCCATGGGGCAGTAGATGAAGAAGCTTATAAAGCCTTGTTAAAGGAAAGTCCAACATGGAGGTTCTTCAATGACAAGAAATGATGGCAAGCTATGACAAAAAGGTAAGTCAACTTGATAAAGAAACTAGAGAAAAGTGATATGACACAGTCGTAGTAGTTTGTGATTGGTATAATCAAGAGTAAAAGAGCATGAGGCATAAAGGGTATTAGTTACGCATGAGACTTAGACCCTCGAGAACAAAGATGACGTTACAAGCGAACTTTGACCAAAAAAAAAAAAAAAGAGGGGTAAGTGATATTATATCGATAGTGTGGATAACTAGACCTACTACTGTTGTGAGCACCCCTATGGGACGAAAGTTGTTAATTGGAGCGGATTTAGATATTGAATTATAACTACCAAAGGAGCTAAGTAAAATACATTATTGTTCGGATTGCTATGTCAATTGTATCACTCGATTACAAAGCTGCAAGGTGAGTATGTTAAGACCTCCCACATGAATTATCGTAGTTATAAATTATGGGAAACAACACAAATGAGATATAGTATATTAAGGGATATGTGAATTAAAGATTTGAAAGTGAGGCAACGAAATTAAGAATAGTACAAGCAAAACCCTTAAAGGGGGGGGGGGGGGGGGGAAGCGAGCAAATAGAATACAAGTGTAGAAATTGGAATGGTGGACCCTAAGATGTAAGAGATATACTCTAGAACTAAGAGTGAGAGTTGTACAGAAATAAGACTAATGACTGGTGAATAAAGGAATACGGATTGAGCAGGCATCTGAGGCTGTACTGGAAATCATCCGCGAAGACCTTGAACCATATGATATTGGGACCAAATAACTCAAGGGACATTACAAAGGATGGCGATGTGATACTAGGACGGACACAAATGCACAAATGATAGAGTCGTTGTAATGATATTGCGATTTATAAGCGACAATTGAGAAAAGGACTTACGGTTTTCTATAGTAGGATGTAAGATATAAAGATCAAATAAAATCAAATGAATAAAGGAAGGAAGAAAGCACGACGCAATAAGTTGCTACGGATAGACAAAAGATTTTGGGGTGCGAATAATCACCGAGCCTCGTCGTAGTCGGGTACGCGAAACACCGGACCTTCGTAGTCGGGCTTGCTATGTAAATGATGTGAATATGAATATGACTATGGATACAATATGTAAATGAGTACGATTATGAATATGGATGCAGATACGGACACATGTATATGTATAGATGTGTATGTACACAAATCATGCAAGAACAATTATGCAACTTGCAAGTAATTATACGTCGCCCATGAACCCAAGTGGGTACTTAGAAAGAAGTAAACAGGAATAGTGTGATTATGATACCCCCGGGTCAGTTGAGGGGAAATATATGGTAAATTGAGTTGAAATGTGGAGTTGGGATTAGTGTGTTAGGGGAAAATAGGATAATTACTCTGAATATGACATAAGTGCATGCTATACGCTTACTACAGTAGCCTGGGACGTGACAACCTACAAATGCAATAAGGAAGCAGCCTCAGTCAAGATCTTGTGGCGAGGCAACCAATGGGAAGAAATGACCTGGAAGGAGAAGACAAAATGAAATCCATGTACTCGCTTTTATTTTAATCCCCGGGAGAGATTCAACAAGATATATCAACATTTTGAGGTATGTGATGCTTTATCTTCATGATGTTGCAGTCGTTTGTGGCCCTTATTGTTATGGCCCTGTGAGGCATTATATATTATGGGTTGCTATGACAGGTTAGTAGTGCCAGATTACAGAGGAAACCCTAGCGAAATTTCTGTAGAATCTCGAGTGTTTAACATTCGAGGACGAATGTTCCAAAAGGGGGGAAGAATGTTACACCTCGGAAATTTTTCCGTTAGCATGTGCAAAATAGTCTAATAAGGATAAAATGTGTGTGTGGCATTTCTAAGGCAAGTAATAAGGTCCCGTAGATTGGTATCGAGGAGTTGAACAACTTTTAAGAAGGTTCCATAAGATTCAGTGAACTGGGAGTATACGGTCCATTATACGGACCGTAAAAGTGTTTTACGGTCCATTATACGGACCGCAAAAGCGTCACAGAAGAGACTGACTGAAGGGTGAGTTTTACGGTGTACTATACGGACCGTATAACGGTTTGACGGTCCGTAAAATGAGTCGTCAAAGTGTCACAGAATGAGGTTGAGAGAAGGTCAGTTTTACGGTGAATTATACTGACCGTATAACGATTATACGACCCGTCAAATGGATCGTCAAATGGTCACAGAGAGGGGCGATCACTGAGTCCATTTTACGGTCAGTTATACGGACCGTATAAATTTATACGGACCGTATAACGAACCGTATAATGACATCTGGACTGAAGTGTGTTTTATACAAATATGATCCAAAGTTTCATTTTTCATTTCCCATTTTCTCCTACACGATCCTCTCTCTCTCTCTAGAACCTTCCACACACTTTTAAACCAAGAATTCAAGTAAGAATCAAGATCAATAACAACCAAATTAGAGGAATTAAGAGTGTGGAACTCCTCATTGTTCATTTAAGCCAAGAAATTCCCTAGATGGTGGAACTAGGGTTTTGTGAAAGTGAAGTATTTCAACTCAAGGTTTGTTCAATCACCATCCAAGGTATGTTTCATGACTTTATCAAGTTATATAAGTGTTAGAAGACTAAGGAAAGCTTGAATTGTAGAAAGACATGGAAAATGGGTCTTAAAAGGGTGAATAGTGCTACTAGTGAATAATGATGGAATTAAATCATGGAAGTGAGGTGTTATAGTTATGAATATGCTAGAAATGCTGCTTTTATCATGAAATAAGTATTAAAGGTGCGGAAACACGATAATAAGCTATATGGATAAATATGGGGAAAATTGGAGGAAATTGGTGGGATGTGATGAGGGTATGTAAATGATATTTGTTGATTGTGATATTGTGGTGAATGTTGGATGTTGATATAGAACATGGGAAAAGTAGCATAAACAAAGGAAGTGCCGCCCAATTTTCTTTAGAAATAGCGACGTGTTCTTATAGTCCATCAACTAATGATAATTCGAATTCCCTTATGAAGGTAACGACGCGATATTGAAGAAGAGCAAGTGAACGATATTTAGCTAAGCAAACAAGGTATGTTAAGGCTTGTCCCTTTCCTTCAAAGGCATGACTCCAATGTTACGACTTCATGAATGCTTCCATTGCTTCCTCATTTTCCAAAGCTAAACGTTTATGATTCCTCTCTTGATAACCCGTGAAAGTTTTCCAAAATGTTTGTGTCTTTCCAAAACGAAGGTTTATGATTTCGTAAGATTTTATGATCATAATGATGGACACGCTTTTGCAATGACGAATATGATGTCAAGACGAGAATATTTTCCTATTTGATTATGATGATGATGATTCCGGGTTTAAAGGTTCCAAGTTTATGTTTTCAATAATGATATAAGAATATCGAGCTATTTCTTGATTTCTAAATTTTATTCATGGATGACGACTATACTTCCCTTAAGATTTCCAAAAGTATACTAAGTGACTTCCTACAAGATGGTGACCCTACTTTCTGTTCCTTTTATATTAGATTTCGTTGATAGTCTCGCCTTATGATGATTGTCCCTTCAAGGCGAGACATGACGATCATGATTAATCCATAATATAATCGGAGGTGTTCGACCTTACGTCACTCCGATAGGAACACAACTCTCCTTGGGCTCTCATGCATGCTGCGTATATTATGTATGTATATAGATATATATATGATATGAAAATGTTTTCAGGGGAAGTGGGGAAAGGTGAGGCGCTATAGACGCATAGCCACCTGTACAGCTGGCGTATCATGATTTCATCCCGGACGCGGGGTGCCCGGACGCGGGTGCGGGGTATATGGGTGATGGATCGGGCCGTACGTTCCTCGGCACTAACATACTATATTATTTATGGATCGGGCCTTACGTTCCTCGGCACTAACAGATATATATATATATATGATGATACATGGATCGGGCTGCACGTTCCGCCGCAATATATGGTATGATGATGGATATGAAGTAAGTCAGCATGTGCTATTTCTTCTATACGAGATAGTCACATGCAGTTGATCCTTATTGATGTTTCCTTTATCTCATTGATGTATTTCCATTGTTATGCCTTACATACTCAGTACAATATTCGTACTGACGTCCGTTTTCTTTGGACACTGTGTTCATGCCCACAGGTAGACAGAGAGGCGGCGCAGACCTATAGGAGCTATCAGCAGATTTACAGGAGCACTCCACTATTTCGGAGGTGCCAGTCGGGCTATGCTTTTGTATATATTTGTATATGTCTAGTTCTCCAGTAGAGGCTCGTAGATACGTAGTGTGGGTTATGGGGTCTCCCAAAGTTATATACATATACGTGCATATTATTTTGATAGCTTATGTTTATGAAAGCATTTATGTTTCAAGCGAAAGATGATTTCTTTATGATTTGAATATAAATTGATTAAAAGAGCATTAAATTAGTAGAATAAGTCATAGAGCGAGTGGTGCTCGGTGGTTAGCCCCGGGTACCCCTCGCGGCCCCTAGCTGGGTCGTGACAAAAGTGGTATCAGAGCAGTTCGGTCTTAGGAAGTGTCTACGAGCCGTGTCTAGTAGAGTCTTGTTTATGGTGTGTTGCGCGCCACATTAATAAACAGGAGGCTACAGGGAATTTAGGAAAAATGACCATCTTTTATCATAAGAAATCGTGCGATAGAGCTGTATTATAAGATTATCCCCTCCCTAACGGTGCGTTATAATTTCAGCGAAGCTGATGAAGGGAAAAGCTACCGCTGCCCAGAAGGCCATGATGGTGGTTGAAGAAGGGCTCGAGCAAGAGCTGTCTATAGATATGGAGGAGGGCGAACCTCAGAATAAGGCCCCACCTCGGTTTTCCCATACTTCACCCACTTTAGAGGATCAAAGGGGAGCCTCAACTTTAGCTCCAGCATTCCCCGTTCCTCCCACAGATGCCTCGGGCCAAGAGATGAGACATGCTATTCTTTTACTGACTCAATTGGTTGCCACTCAAGCTCAGCCGCAGGATGTGGGCCACGGTAACAGAGGTTGGAGAAAGGGAGATAATTCTTCAGGGTTTGATCATGAGTTTAGGGGTGACTCGAGGGAACAATTCTCTAGGCACTCAGTTCGTTTCACAAGTGGTGCTCCTCCGCAGTTTCCTAGACTCAGATTTGATGGACCTACCTATTCTAGGTCACCCCAAAGTCTCAGAGTTTCCAATTCCAGAATTCGGAGTAGTTCTAGTCAGACGAGATTCTCGGTACCACGATGTACTCAGTGTCGCAGGTTACATAGGGGACCCTGTCGTTTTGGCTCAGATGTTTGTTATGCCTGTGCTCGGCCAGGCCATTTAAAGCGTGACTGCCCATCGCTACGTGGTAAAGCTAAGGTTCGAACTACGAGAGTGGTAGTTGACACTTCGTCATCGGTATGCCCCCCAAGGCCAGGGCCACATGTGTTAGTAGGTGCTGGTAGAGACCAAAGAGGGACGCCTAGTCCGAGTAGATCCCGGCGTCATATCCGTGCATTTACTGAGCGACATGATCTTGAGTCTTTCCCTGGTATCGCCCCAGGTACATTACCAGTATCCTTTTACGATATGTAAGCATCGATTGATTTGGGCCTTATGCTGTCATATATTACTTCAGATGTTATTGACTGTGTTAGAGTAAAAGACTGGGCCAATCAAGCAAAGTGAGATGTCTATATTTGTTAGTGAACCAGTGATAGCCAGAATCGTGATTTACGAGTAAGTTGATTGACAGCGAGTAAATATAAATAATATATGTATGTATATGGATATTGGAATCCTAAACTGAGAGTGCAGGCATAACTTATGAGACAAGCACTATTATTTATACCCTTTAATAGTAAGTGATCTTGTGTTGTTCGTTTACGTATTAGGTGTGTCCCGATATATGTCCCATTGAGACATCGGACGTGTTTCCTGGGCTATGTGCAGGTTCGGGATTGTTATGTTTACAAGAGAAACTCTGCCGAAATTTTCCTAGCATCTAAAGGAGATAAGATATAAGCTGGTGACATGTTCTAGCGAGAAGAGATGTGAATGGCAGGACGTGATTAAGTTAGGAGTATCGTTAACAACTACACGAGGTGAGTTAAATGCTATTGGAGGGATAGTAACAATAGTTATAAGGTAGTACTAAAGCATGTCATAGGAGGAAAAGGGTAACTCCAATAGAGTGTGGTACTGAAATATTGATAGAAGGGATAAGCACGAGGAAGATACGATAAGTTTATTGGCAAAATAAAGTGACGGCATCACGTAGACAGAGATACGGGTATGAAGGACTATAATGAATGTAAATACATTGGTGAAGTGACTTATGTGGTAGGTGAAATAGGGATAACCAGAAGGAGAAACAGTTTAAGTATGCTCACTTCGTAAAGTTTAATCTATTTTATGGGCAAGATTTGCGAATGATACCAAGAAGTGTCACTCTATAGAGTTGATTATGATCAGGATATAATGAGGACAGAGCGATAACTGGGGTACACAGTAAGTAAAGTATAGCAAGGAAACGACTAAAAATGTGACATGCCTCATATGAACAGGGGGTGAATGCAAGTATGAAGCCAACAGGCGAGCCATGGGGCAGTAGATGAAGAAGCTTATAAAGCCTTGTTAAAGGAAAGTCCAATATGGAGGTTCTTCAATGACAAGAAATGATGGCAAGCTATGACAAAAAGGTAAGTCAACTTGATAAAGAAACTAGAGAAAAGTGATATGACAAAGTCGTAGTAGTTTGTGATTGGTATAATCAAGAGTAAAAGAGCATGAGGCATAAAGGGTATTAGTTACGCATGAGACTTAGACCCTCGAGAACAAAGATGACGTTACAAGAGAACTTTGACCAAAAAAAAAAAAAGAGGGGTAAGTGATATTATATCGATAGTGTGGATAACTAGACCTACTACTGTTGTGAGCACCCCTATGGGACGAAAGTTGTTAATTGGAGCGGATTTAGATATTGAATTATAACTACCAAAGGAGCTAAGTAAAATACATTATTGTTCGGATTGCTATGTCAATTGTATCACTCGATTACAAAGCTGCAAGGTGAGTATGTTAAGACCTCCCACATGAATTATCGTAGTTATAAATTATGGGAAACAACACAAATGAGATATAGTATATTAAGGGATATGTGAATTAAAGATTTGAAAGTGAGGCAACGAAATTAAGAATAGTACAAGCAAAACCCTTAAAGGGGGGGAAGCGAGCAAATAGAATACAAGTGTAGAAATTGGAATGGCGGACCCTAAGATGTAAGAGATATACTCTAGAACTAAGAGTGAGAGTTGTACAGAAATAAGACTAACGACTGGTGAATAAAGGAATACGGATTGAGCAGGCATCTGAGGCTGTACTGGAAATCATCCGCGAAGACCTTGAACCATATGATATTGGGAGCAAGTAACTCAAGGGACATTACAAAGGATGGCGATGTGATACTAGGACGGAGACAAATGCACAAATGATAGAGTCGTTGTAATGATATTGCGATTTATAAGCGACAATTGAGAAAAGGACTTACGGTTTTCTATAGTAGGATGTAAGATATAAAGATCAAATAAAATCAAATGAATAAAGGAAGGAAGAAAGCACGACGCAATAAGTTGCTACGGATAGACAAAAGATTTTGGGGTGCGAATAATCACCGAGCCTCGTCGTAGTCGGGTACGCGAAACACCGGACCTTCGTAGTCGGGCTTGCTATGTAAATGATGTGAATATGAATATGACTATGGATACAATATGTAAATGAGTACGATTATGAATATGGATGCAAATACGGACACATGTACATGTATAGATGTGTATGTACACAAATCATGCAAGAACAATTATGCAACTTGAAAGTAATTATACGTCGCCCATGAACCCAAGTGGGTACTTAGAAAGAAGTAAATAGGAATAGTGTGATTATGATACCCCCGGGTCAGTTGAGGGGAAATATATGGTAAATTGAGTTGAAATGTGGAGTTGGGATTAGTGCGTTAGGGGCAAATAGGATAATGACTTTGAATATGACATAAGTGCATACTATACGCTTACTACAGTAGCCTGGGATGTGACAACCTACAAATGCAATAAGGAAGCAGCCTCAGTCAAGATCTTGTGGCGAGGCAACCAATGGGAAGAAATGACTTGGAAGGAGAAGACAAAATGAAATCCATGTACTCGCTTTTATTTTAATCCCCGGGAGAGATTCAACAAGAGATATCAACATTTTGAGGTATGTGATGCTTTATCTTCATGATGTTGCAGTCGTTTGTGGCCCTTATTGTTATGGCCCTGTGAGGCATTATATATTATGGGTTGCTATGACAGGTTAGTAGTGCCAGATTACAGAGGAAACCCTAGCGAAATTTCTGTAGAATCTCGAGTGTTTAACATTCGAGGACGAATGTTCCAAAAGGGGGGAAGAATGTTACACCTCGGAAATTTTTCCGTTAGCATGTGCAAAATAGTCTAATAAGGATAAAATGTGTGTGTGGCATTTCGAAGGCAAGTAATAAGGTCCCGTAGATTGGTATCGAGGAGTTGAACAACTTTTAAGAAGGTTCCATAAGATTCAGTGAACTGGGAGTATACGGTCCATTATACGGACCGTAAAAGTGTTTTACGGTCCATTATACGGACCGCAGAAGCGTCACAGAAGAGACTGACTGAAGGGTGAGTTTTACGGTGTACTATACGGACCGTATAACGGTTTGACGGTCCGTAAAATGAGTCGTCAAAGTGTCACAGAATGAGGTTGAGAGAAGGTCAGTTTTACGGTGAATTATACGGACCGTATAACGATTATACGGCCCGTCAAATGGATCGTCAAATTGTCACAGAGAGGGGCGATCACTGAGTCCATTTTACGGTCAGTTATACGGACCGTATAAATTTATACGGACCGTATAACGAACCGTATAATGACATCGGGACTGAAGTGTGTTTTATAAAAATATGATCCAAAGTTTCATTTTTCATTTCCCATTTTCTCCTACACGATCCTCTGTCTCTCTAGAACCTTCCACACACTTTTAAACCAAGAATTCAAGTAAGAATCAAGATCAATAACAACCAAATTAGAGGAATTAAGAGTGTGGAACTCCTCATTGTTCATTTAAGCCAAGAAATTCCCTAGATAGTGCAACTAGGGTTTTGTGAAAGTGAAGTATTTCAACTCAAGGTTTGTTCAATCACCATCCAAGGTATGTTTCATGACTTTATCAAGTTATTTAAGTGTTAGAAGACTAAGGAAAGCTTGAATTGTAGAAAGACATGGAAAATGGGTCTTAAGAGGGTGAATAGTGCCACTAGTGAATAATGATGGAATTAAATCATGGAAGTGAGGTGTTATAGTTATGAATATGCTAGAAATGCTGCTTTTATCATGAAATAAGTATTAAAGGTGCGGAAACACGATAATAAGCTATATGGATAAATATGGGGAAAATTGGAGGAAATTGGTGGGATGTGATGAGGGTATGTAAATGATGTTTGTTGATTGTGATATTGTGGTGAATGTTGGATGTTGATATAGAACATGGGAAAAGTAGCATAAACAAAGGAAGTGCCGCCCAATTTTCATTAGAAATAGCGACGCGTTCTTATAGTCCATCAACTAATGATAATTCGAATTCCCTTATGACGGTAACGACGCGATATTGAAGAAGAGCAAGTGAACGATTTTTAGCTAAGCAAACAAGGTATGTTAAGGCTTGTCCCTTTCCTTCAAAGGCATGACTCCAATGTTACGACTTCATGAATGCTTCCATAGCTTCCTCATTTTCCAAAGCTAAACGTTTATGATTCCTCTCTTGATAACCCGTGAATGTTTTCCAAAATGTTTGTCTTTCCAAAACGAAGGTTTATGATTTCGTAAGATTTTATGATCATAATGATGGACACGCTTTTGCAATGACGAATATGATGTCAAGACGAGAATATTTTCCTATTTGATTATGATGATGATGATTCCGGGTTTAAAGGTTCCAAGTTTATGTTTTCAATAACGATATAAGAATATCGAGCTATTTCTTGATTTCTAAATTTTATTCATGGATGACGACTATACTTCCCTTAAGATTTCCAAAAGTATACGAAGTGACTTCCTACAAGATGGTGACCCTACTTTCTGTTCTTTTTATATTAGATTTCGTTGATAGTCTCGCCTTATGATGATTGTCCCTTCAAGGCGAGACATGACGATCATGATTAATCCATAATATAATCGGAGGTGTTCGACCTTACGTCACTCCGATAGGAACACAACTCTCCTTGGGCTCTCATGCATGCTGCGTATATTATGTATGTATATATATATATATATGATATGCAAATGTTTTCAGGGGAAGTGGGGAAAGGTGAGGCGCTATTGACGCATAGCCACCTGTACAGCTGGCGTATCATGATTTCATCCCGGACGCGGGGTATATGGGTGATGGATCGGGCCGTACGTTCCTCGGTACTAAGATACTATATTATTTATGGATCGGGTCGTACGTTCCTCGGCACTAACAGATATATATATATATGATGATACATGGATCGGGCTGCACGTTCCGCAACAATATATGATATGATGATGGATATGAAGTAAGTCAGCATGTGCTATTTCTTCTATACGAGACAGTCACATACAGTTGATCCTTATTGATGTTTCCTTTATCTCATTGATGTATTTCCATTGTTATGCCTTACATACTTAGTACAATATTCGTACTGACGTCCGTTTTCTTTGGACGCTGTGTTCATGCCCACAGGTAGACAGAGAGGCGGCGCAGACCTATAGGAGCTATCAGCAGATTTACAGGAGCACTCCACTATTTCGGAGGTGCCAGTCGGGCTATGCTTTTGTATATATTTGTATATGTCTAGTTCTCCAGTAGAGGCTCGTAGATACGTAGTGTGGGTTATGGGGTCTCCCAAAGTTATATACATATACGTGCATATTATTTTGATAGCTTATGTTTATGAAAGCATTTATGTTTTAAGCGAAAGATGATTTCTTTATGATTTGAATATAAATTGATTAAAAGAGCATTAAATTAGTAGAATAAGTCATAGAGCGAGCGGTGCTCGGTGGTTAGCCCCGGGTACCCGTCGCGGCCCCTAGCTGGGTCGTGACGGTTTTAACTATCCTTTCAACTACTAAGGAAAATTGTTTTAATGATTCCCTCGAGTCTAGTAAACCATTTTGGAATATGAAAAGGATTTCAGGAGTACTATTTTTCTGTGATCCATCATGACATATGACATACGTTTACTATGAGTCCGTCCGACTTCATTGATTTGATTTGTCATTCGATATGCCTCATTGAGTCTCTGGAAATCTATGATATTTTTATTGCATTTGGTTTCTCACTACTCCATTCGTGGATGCCACAATGTTTCCCACACTGAGCCCGGGCCAGGATATGTTGTCAAGCGTATTCCATTGCATTGTTCGCCGTGCCTCGAGGTGAGGGGGCAGGTATATATGTACATGGGTTTTGGAGTATGCTGTGCCATGTACACACATTCTGATATGATATGATCTGATATGGCCATTTGATATGATATGATATGTTATGTTACGGGGTTATCCCCTACTCTGTTCCTTATGTATGGTGGCACCAGCGTCGGGGGGTGGCCACGTTCTGTTTCGCCGAGCCTTTGGCAGGGGCCGGATATGATATGGTATATGTTTCTGAACACACTCCTCATGTTTTGAAAATATGCATTTGGTACTTCGGGTGTCACACTTACTTCTCTGTAAGTCCTGTTTCGGTTATGATTTTGTTCCGTATTGGGACCAGGTACGACATATATTTTCAACAAATACTATTTATGCTTTATGAATAATATCTTGCCAATCTGGATATTCTGTCCATTTTCTGTACCTTCTGCTTTGATTATGACTTCGCTTACTACGTTCTATGCTTTACATACTTAGTACATATTTCGTACTGACCCCCTTTCTTCGGGGGCTGCGTTTTCATGCCGCGCAGGTACAGAAGACAGATTTGCTGACCGCCTGCCTAGGACATCTATTCTGCTATATATTGGGAGCGCTCTTTTGTCCAGAGCCTAAATGTTGGTATAGTCTGTCACTATTATATATATATGCTATTCAGGGGTATGACGGGGCCCTGTCCCGTCTTATGATTATGCTATGATCTGTAGAGGTCTGTAGATATACTTGTGTGGGTTCTGTATATGTTTGGGTATGATATGATCTGTGACAGCCTCATCGACTTCCATGTACTGTGTCGGTTCTTTCATGCTAATTACCAACGCCAAGTGACTTTTATGTTTAAAAAAAAATTCTGTCATTACGCCAATTTGGGTTATTGGGTACGTTTGGGTGTCCTGCACGGACACTAGTCGCGGCCTACGGAGTTGGGTCGTGACAAATATGGTAATCAAGATGATAATACAGAATCCAACATCTATAACTCATGGCATCAAGCCGACATAATAGAACAATCAAATCACAACATAACGGGGTGGCTAGCCCCAAACACACAACAGGGCCCAACCTAAGGCAATATCCAACCCAACTTCATACCCGAAGGTTCACAGGCTGTCTCCGGCAATATAATCTAAAGATGTGCTTCGCTATACGAAGTTTCACCAAGGGTAAGCCATAACCTACCAGGATGGCCGAACAGCAACACCAACAAATCACTCTATCGCCTTCCCCTTCCGCTGAACCTTAGAACGAAAGTAGTCGAAGCATAATCGAAATCTAGATTAGAAATCATGAAGAATGATACTAATATTGCTACCATTCAATTTAGGTCAAATCTAACCCTAAAAATTGGGAAAACGGTCCCACAAGGGTAAAATGGGTAATTCGGAAGCAAAATATCAAATTAAGCACTAGGTGAGCATAACCCAATCACTAATTGCTAAATTAACTCATAGATTTACCCAATTTCGAATTTGAAGCAAAACCCCCAATTTGGGTATAAACCCTAACTCTTTGATTCCGAAATTCAACACTAGAAATGGAAGATATATGATTAACAAGCTTAGATTCATCAAAATCTAACATAAACCCCATCAATTTCGTCATTAATATGCCTAGGTAAAATGTTCATCAAAACCCTCTTCCATCTTCCATTACAAAGGGATTATTAAAGGAAAGGAGGAATCTATGATGATTATGATCAATGGAATAGTAAAAGGATTAGCAAGGTTTACCTCCAAGAATATTCTCCAAATATCTCCAAGAACAGTCCCCAATGCTCTAATTTCGAAGTGAAAATAAATGAGGGTTTAAAGGCTTATTTAAATAACACTTAATGAAATAACAGGCCCGTTACCGTCACGGCGGTAACCGGGCCTCAACGGCGGCGCCACTACAGTGCCCATCAGGCCACCATGGCGGTCTGGCCAAGATAGATATGGCCACCCCAACGGCCAATACACCGCAACAGCGGTGCCACTGGGATGGTACTGGTGCCGCCATATCGGGCACCAAGTACCAGAATTCCTCAATTTTTTCTAATTCTCAATCAAAATCCCGAGCCATTCCCGAGGCCCCTTGCTCACAAACCACATACACAGATACATACAAAATTAAACTACGAATGAGATCATGGCCTCGGAATTCCCAACGGAGGTCTCGTTGACCGATTCAATCCATGATACCTCATTTCCATTTCCCAACCCAAGTCTCAAAATGCATACGAGTGTATTGGGAACCGAACCAGGTATACACACCAGTCATAAACGACCATCCGGATCTGTCAAAATTGACGGATTTTCAAAAAAGGTCTGTTTACCAAAAAGTCAACTTCGGGTCAACTATTTTTCACTTTAAGCTTATATTTCACAAAAGTTGCCCGAATCCAATCTAGACACCTCGAGAAGCGCGTTAACAATCCCCTCCCGTCATAAGTGAGCTAAAAAATGCTCAGGAAAGGGTGAAAATGCCAAAGAGACTATAACAACCAAATGGGTCGTTACATCAGATACCAATTGAACCATAGCTCGTCCTCGAGCGAATAAAGAAACAAAGTGGGAAGATACCTGAATCAGTAAATAACTGAGGATATCGGCTACGCATGTCGGACTCGATTTCCCAAGTAGCCTCCTCAACAGGGCGGCATTGCACCTTCACAGAAGCAATCTCTTTTGATCTCAACTTTCGAACCTGCCAATCCAAGATCGCGATAGGCTCCTCTCATAAGTTAAATTCTTATCAAGCAATATAGAATTCCAACGAACAATGCAGGTACAACATGGTACATCTTCAGCATCGAAACATGAAAAATCGAATGAACTCCCGCCAAGCCTGGCGGCGATCCAACTCATAAGCTACATCACCCATACAGTCAACAATCTCAAATGGACCAATATACCTGGGGATCAACTTGCCCCTCTTACCGAACCTCATAACACCCTTCATAGGTGAAACCTTCAATAGAACCTGGACACCAATAGAAAAATCCAAATCCCGAACCTTTCGGTCCACAAACATCTTTTGCTGACTCTGAGCTGCCAAAATCTTGGCCTGAATAACTCTCACTCTATCAAGGGACTCTCTCAACAGATCTGTATTCCAAGATCGAGCCTCGAACCCATCAAACCAACCAATCGGAGTTTTACATCTCCTACCATACAAAGCATCCGAAGGCACCATACCAATACTCGAATGATAAATGTTATTGTATGCAAAATCTACCAATAGTAAATGTTGATCCCAATGACCACCAAAATCAATAACACATGCTCTCAACATATCCTCGAGCACTTGAATGGTCAAATCGGACTGGCCATTGATCTGGGGATAAAAATATCTACTAAGATCCAATCGGGTACCCAACTCCTCATGAAATGCCCTCCAGAAACGGGAAGTGAAAATAGTACCCTGATCGGATACGATAGAAATAGGAACCACATGCAATCTCACAATATCCTGGATGTACATCTTGGCTAACTTCTCCGTAATATAGGAAACCTGAACTGGAGCAAGTGAGTGGACTTAGTCAACCGATCAACTATTACCCTGTTACACCTCTCGTTTTTGTTGCAAGTGGTCCTTGGCTTATTGTTGGTCTATACCCTTAGTATAGGGATTTGTATTCGAGTTTTTGTGAAATTAAGTGCTTTAACCCGTGTGTACCAAAATGTAAGTATACGTACCTTGCGATTTGATAGGATTTGAAGCTAAATGAATCGAATCGACGCGGGCCAAAGCGACTCAGGAGAGTCTGCAGAACTCAGTCGCCACCGACGGACCGTCAATGAGTTGTTATGGTGCACCATATCTTCTCCGCCGCCTCTAACGTTTTAGGTGGCAGGTCGACCGTCGACACGTTGACGAGCCGTCGACCCACCGTCAACCCGCACCACTGGAACTTTCTAGTTTCCTCTATATATATTTGACCCTCATATTTTGTTCTCATTATTTACCACTTCCAAAATCAGAGAAAGGCCTAGAATATTCCTCTTAATATTTTCCAATATCATAGTGAAGATTTAGCAATATCCGAGCCCTGTAAACCCAAGCTTGTAAAGGGAAAGTTGCTCCCAGGGTTCTATTGGAGGTATTAAGCTTTAGGATTGGAGTTGGAGTCTGATTCTTGGAACCCTAGACTCCTCAAGGTATGTATATTATTTCTACCCTTGTGTTTAAGTTAATTATCAAGAGTTTTTATAGTTTTAAGCAAAGGGAATTATAGTTATGAAAGTTGTAAGTTGAATAAGAGTAGAGTTGGACTGGAGGGCTATTTTAAGGAATGATTTGGAGTAGAATTGATTATATTTTGATATGTAAGTATTGATGTGGTTGTTGTTAGTATTTTTTTTGAAGGGGATGTTGTCTGAACCTCGTTAAGTCCCCTTTTCAATTGAATTGGATGGTAAGTGTTATAAAGGGCTAATTGTGGCCTATAATATCTTGGTTGTAGACTTAAAAGTTCAAGAAGTAGACATTATACGAGTAGATATGCTTCAAGGTATGTTAAGGCTGTCCCTTTGATTCTTTTGGCATGATCCTTATTATCTGAACGAATAAAGTAAGCGAGCGAGTTCCAAAGACTCTATTCTTAGATGGTATAGGATTCGTCGTATCCTTGATTCCTTATGTTCATGTTCATGACTTCTATTGATCTTTGTTATCTAGAGTAATCCTGAGTATATATTTCACGAGTCTTTCATGCATTATATATTTATACATATACATATATGTACAACTATTTTCTCACACCGTGCCTATATGGTCGGGCAGCTCCACTACGGTGAGCGGCATATGGATAAGTAACACCGTGCCTACATGGCCCGGCAGCACCACTAGTGGGCGGCGTGTGATATCGTCCCAGACACGGGATGCCCGGACACGGGATTAGATGAGATATGGATCGGGTTGTACGTTCCTTAGCACTAGTATATGATTTTTAAAGAAGAACATGTGTATTACACACCGTAGAAGTATCTTTACTCATACATATGCATTCAGATAGTCAGTTTATTTATGAGTTTCAGATTCCTTTCATGATTCTTATGTACATGTTCCTTGTATGCCTTACATACTCAGTATATTGTCCGTACTGACTCCTCTGTTTCTTGGGGGGCTGCATTCATGCCCGTAGGTACAGGTAGATAGACAGGCGCTCCAGCCCAGTTGGACATTCCTCCAGTGGTGGTCAGTGCGCTCCACTTGATCCGGAGTAGCAGTTCATTTTGGTATGCTACTTTTGAGATTTAGATATGCATATCGGTATGACGGGGCCCTGTCCCGTCCTTTCTACAGCTTTTATTCCATTAGAGGTCTGTAGACAGTTATGTATAGATGACTTATGACGTAGCCTTGTCGGCTCCTATTCTTTTGTGTACAGTCCATGTAGCAGCCTAGTGGGCTTGCATTGTTATATTTAGTATACATATAAATGATGCACGGTTACTGATATTGTTCTTTCATGAGTCAATTTAATCCAGATTGAGTTGCTTGTGGGTCCTTATTATGTAGTATTATCAAGATATGAGTATAGAGGTGTTTGGTCATTAGAGATCAGACACTCATCGCGGCTCATCGGCTTGGGTCGTGACTGTCACACCCTAGCCTTGTCGGGGTGTGATGGGCACCCGACCCCACATTCGGAGTCGAGAGAACCCTCAGACTCTTATTTCATACATACTCTTTTCAGACTTTCAAATCAAATAAACATGAAACTCATAGAAATTACAACTTATATACGCCCTGACTCGGCAACACTCTGGAAGGAAGTGGAGTTCGCCAATCTCGCTGAAACACCTCCTAGCAAAGTCTTCTACATCATCTGGGTGTACCTGCGTGGCATGAAACGCAGCCCCCGAAGAAAGGGGGTCAGTACGAAGTATGTACTGAGTATGTAAAGCATGGAGTAATATGAACAGAATCACAAACATAATAAATAGTACAAAAGATTTGTACAGAAGGTACGCACGATATGCAAAGTAATAAAAAAACACTTACTGGAAACACAAACCATGCATGCCAAGAACGGTATCCGGTCCCTTGCGGCACCCGGGGAAACGTGGCTCCACCCTGCCTTTGGCGCCATACACATCTAACTCCAAAAGTTTTGCTCCGTAATCTCCGTCACACATCATAATAGCACATCATAATATCACATCATATGTGGTTCGGTGAACCATAAACACATCATAACACCGTAACACATCTAACTCCGGATTACATATATGGCACCCGGCCCTCAAGCGGGGAACCCGGCGAACCATACGCACGATGCATGCCGGCCCGGGACTCGGCGAAAGAAGTAATGACACATGCACGAGCAGAGTAGTGAGAAACTAAATGCACATAATCAAGACTCGATGGACAAGTATACTTACCGACCCCTGAAGGCTCTGAAATGAGTTTCGGGTCAATCCGACTTAGTATGAGAAAGTTATGAGCGTTTGAAGTACAGAACGTTCTATAAGCGTTTCAGAAGCCATTTTTGGAAAACTAATGTAATAATCGTGTCAAGTACTTTTCAGATATCGTTATGGATCAAATCGGATAGGGCTTTCGGAAGCATAGGTACGTATCAAAATAGATCACAGACTCAATGGAATACTCAAACGTGTTATCATTTTACAATCAAGACATTAGCCATATCACTTATCTCTCGAGTACCATTCGGGTACATATCAAATAGGTCTTCAGACATCATAGATACACATCATAATCATATGAAACAGCTTATGAAGATCAAGAACGTTAGCCATCCTAGTGGCTCTAAGAATGGGAGTTTCTTTGAAATCATACATATACTTTGTCATATTGGTTTCACAAAGATCATGCCAAAAGAAAGAAAGGGTAAGCCTTACATACCTTCTCCACGTCCTATTAGCCACGCTTACTTATCCAAGCTTGCTAGTCTACATTCAAAAGAATTCACATAATCATTAGATTCGTCGTCATACACTTGCCTTAGTTTCTCACATAAATTCACTTTATAATCTACCGAAATTTCGGCAGCATTTCTCCTTTAAATACACCATCCCCAAGAATCTAACTCAGCCAATTTTAACAACAACAAACCCGAGAATGCAACTCGGCCAAATTATCAACAACAATACCAACAATCATATCTCCAACTTCAACAATTATTTCGAAACACATTCTAGCATTAACAATTCTTTCTACACAATCAACCGACATTCCATTTATATTCAATTCAATCACATGTAATAAAGCCAATATCAATGATCTCACATTCAAGTACTAATCCGAAATCTTTTCTAACATGATTCAAGAATACTCCAAATAATTCACATAACATTCAAAATAACCCAATCAACATTCTACTTCACCTGAAACCTTCCAAATTCAACAAGAACAATAACAACACATTTCCTTCTTTCAATTCAAACGCAACAACCCAACTTACAATATTCCAAACACATGTCTCACTTCCAAATTCATGAATTATATTTACAATCTTCACATTAGCAACTCTATTCTTATAATTATAAGGAACCATACTAATGTCACATTAACTTCTTCCATAATCCACTATGATTCCAACTTCATTTCAAGCAATCAAACTTTCATTTTTATTATGGAATTCACAACAACAACAATCAAACTACTAAATAAAATCATTTCATTTGTTCTACACAACATAATACATACACGGCCAACACCAACACTTACACGGCCACAACACAACTTCCATATTTTCATGAATTTCATCCATTTCTTCACTCTACAACATATACAAACCATCCACAACATATAAAAGAGGATCAAACCTTACCTTTTCCACTTAGTTCTTCAACTTGGCTAGAGTTGTGCCTTGCAAGAATGAATGGTTTTCTTGTTCCAACAACCACTCCATGTTAATTAGGGCCTTAGAATTGCTTGGAATACTAAAAGGAAATAATTTTTCTTGGTCAATATCATGGACATATTTTTTTGGACCATGGCCGAATGGCCCTTCTCTTTTTTTCTTTTTTTTTCTCTTCAAAGTTCTAGAGTTGTATGGAGAAATATGACTAATATGTCATATATATATATATATATGTATGCATATTTCATCCAGGTGGGCCCAAGCCCACCACACTTGGACGACCACCATGGTCTTTCAAGAAGTTTCTTGAAGACTTGTGAAATTCCCATTTTGCCCTTAGCCTTCCACAATATTACCATGAACCCTTTTGTGAATTTCCCTTTTTACCCTTGGCCTTTCTCCATATTTCCATACTAATAATATTCATAAATAATATTCATAAACAACTTGTACATTAAAATAATTTTGGAAAATGGTCTTGCCCTCAACATTCCACGACTACCTCAAAATATCTGAACGTACAAAATACGGGCTATAACATCCTCCCCCCCCCCCCCCCCTTTAGAACATTCGTCCTCGAATGTTCAGCTGATCTTATGGGGTCTTGTAGCACTTCGGGGGGGGGGGGGGGGGGGCTCTCTCTCATAATTATTCTTTTCTTCATGCCCATTCCTTATCTTTCACCGTATTTTCTATATAGTCGAACTACTCGGTCTTTACATGAGTCCTCATTTCGTGTCATGGGTTTTCCAATCCATTGTATCAAGTTAGTATCCTTATCCTTCCCAGGTCACCTCTTCTCTGTTACTGTTTCATCACAATACCTTAACAAAACCACATCTTTGGTACGTAATCTTCACTTGACGATCCGATATGGTCACAGGCTGTTCCTTGCTCTCATTTTATCTACGATATTGTAGTCTCGCTTATCTAGTTATAAATATTCAGCTGCCTTTGGTGTTCTCTCTTTTCTTCGCCCCCTGTTTCCTTATGTCTTGTCACTATCTCTTTCTTAATCTTCCATTCCAAATATTTGTCCAAAAACGTATGTACATAATGTTTCTTTACCATTTATCATCCTTCACAGTCCAGTCACACTTATGGTAACTTACGATCCAAATTCACTTAGCTTCTTAGTTCGCAACATCTTCGAGTTCTTACTTCGGCTTTTCTTTATTCCCTTCTCTCACATTTCTCGACACAAGTATACCTGTCTTTGATTTCTTTGTGTTGCTGTTCGTTTCATCCATCGTTATTCCTTGTTGGCTCTTTGGTGTGGATTCCTTATAAATATGATCGAGTATCACTTCACATCGATGGTTCATATAATTTCATAGCGTATCTTCTCATATTTCGTATAATTAATGGTCCATGAACTATTCTCTAGTATCCAACGAACCCTGTTATTTCATTCACAGGCACCGCGTCCTTCCTTTCTTTCAAAAACATTTCAAACTACCAATTGTTGATACTTTCTTTATAGTAGTCGTTGTCATCCAAAATATCGTTTGAGTCTTATCGCTCTCTTCTCCATTGCCCTTCGTGGACTTAGCTTGTAGCCGTTTCCTTGCTCTTTTTATTACTCTTCGAAACATGTTGTTGCGTACTTAGGTACGGCACAGATTTGTCCGGTATGAGGGATCCCAATCATGGCATAAACATATCACAATTCATGTTGTCCTGAAGCATTCTCTTAAGGTGTCTTCTATACTTTCCCGTCATATCGGCTTCTACTTCTTTCAGATATCCCTTTAAGTCAAATATAATATGTTCTCCCCCCCCCCCCCTTTTAAAGGGGCTCCTTATATGCCAACAATATTCGAGTACCTTCGCCTACGATAATTACTTTATTCCTCGTCTTTCTTTCCAACTCTGTGCATAACATTTCGAAACTTCTTACTATAAGGTTTCTTTTCATTTTCTATCAATATCCTCGTTCTTGTCATCATTCCCATATCTTTCCATCCACTATTAGTCCTCTCGCACATTCAGCTCGATTAATCATAAGTCTTATTAACTATGCGCTTGCACAGCAGCCGTGCGTCCATATTTTTCAAACGTCCTGCTACTTTTACTCGCAGCACAGACTCCTTCCAGTTTACACTTTCTCTACCCTTGCTCATTGAATCCTTTGACTAACCCATTTGTATATTTTTCCTACTTTCATCCTTAACCCTCTCGGGTTTCTTCCTCTTTGAACACTCTTCTCCTCTTCTGCTCCATATTACCATACTTTATCCTTTTCACATACCTATCCTCGAATTTTTATCCTAATAGTCTCTTACTTTGCCAGTAATTTCTCTCGGGGGCTTCACTCCCTATGGTTTCTTACCTTGCACCCTTTTCCGACACTTTGATCTCTTCATATTCCATCTACATTCTTCCCTTCTTTTCCAAATATCGTTATGTTAGACTCTCCAGTCTTAATCTGTAGTGAAGACGACATCAGCTTATCCTATAACACTTACACCATTTATTTTTGTTGTCACTTAGGCTTCGGTACCCTTTTCTTGATTGTGGCCTTCCACACCGTAACGCCGGTTGCTGGGACACACGCATGCCCACCGAGACAATCACATGTGGGACATCCTACACACTCATATATACCTACATATATATATATAATTACTATCAACTAGCCCACAAAGTACTTTCAGACGCTATTCAAGCCTATCCTAATTCCAGAGCTGTGATGCATCCTCTGTCTATTCACCAGTCTAGCCTGCCTCGTCCTACACGACCTCTCACGACCTCCAACCATCCCATATATTCTATCTTTCCCTTAGGTTACTCTAGCTTTTCATTTGTCTCTTACGTCTAAATCTTTAGGATTTCTTGCATACTTCCACGGGGGGGGGGGGGGGGGGGGGTCACCCATCCCAATATTTCTCCCCCCTTAGCACACTTAACCTCGAAACTTTGGTGGAATCTGGTGCCTTAATGCTGATATAATCGCATCCGCTTCCTTGCATGACTTTTATTACATGATCTGGAGCGAGTCGAGGTCTTACAGATCCTGAGACACTCTCGTAACACGTCCTTTCCTTTACAATTACTATTTTGCCCTTTTTGATCCTCAATATTCACCTTTCACTTTCATGTATAACTACCTTCCGTCATAGATTTCCAGAGTCCCGATGGTAACGATCACACCTCTATCGTCATTACTTATAAGTACTCGGGTATCAGCCTGTTTGGATTCCTACTCGCTACTTTTACATAATAACCTGCAGCAAAATTAATTGTCGACTTTCTGAATCCTCCATCAGACCTTGTTCCTCTTATACCATTCTTTCCTTTCAAAATCTGTACACAACAAATATCAACGATACCTTACAGAGCATACGACTATATGACACATTCCAACCATCCAGAGCTTCCAGTTTCAGATAACAGAACAAATATGTCAATACTTACCTTTATGACTTTCCATATCACCACTCACTCCTTCCGTCGTATGTAAGGCTTACATAAGGAATTTCATTTTCCTATGACTTGGATCTATCGCACGGTCTAAGATAGAAAGAAGGTCAACAATCCCTAGATGCCTTGTAGCCTCCTGTTTATAAATATGGTCGGCTTCACACCATAAACAGGACTCTACTGGACACGACTTTGCAGACAACCCCTAGGACAAACCTTGCTCTGATACCACTTTGTCACACCCTAGCCTTGCCGGGGTGTGATGGGCACCCGACACCACATTCGGAGTCGAGCGAACCCTCAGACTCTTATTTCATACATACTCCTTTTAGACTTTCAAATCAAATAAACATGAAACTCATAGTAAGGCCTTCAAAACTTTATTTCTTGCATTTTCGAATCAAACAAAATCTGAAATCATATGGAATCTGTAACATATCACAAAATGTCACATCTGCTGATGGAGCCGCTTACAAAACTGATGTTCTGTACCCACAACTCTGTCTGCAAAGTCTCTAACAAAAATCAGAAATCACATCTTATATACGCTCTGACTCGGCAACACTCCGGAAGGAAGTGGAGTTCTCCAATCTCGCTGAAACACCTCCTAGCAAAGTCTTCTACATCATCTGGGTGTACCTGCATGGCATGAAACGCATCCCCCGAAGAAAGGGGTTCAGTACGAAGTATGTACTGAGTATGTAAAGCATGGAGTAATATGAACAGAATCACAAACAAAATAAATAGTACAAAAGATTAGTACAGTGAGTAAGCACGATATGCAAAGTAATAAAAAAAACACTTACTGCAAACACAAACCATGCATGCCAAGAACGGTATCCGGTCCCTTGCGGGACACGAGGAAACGTGGCGCCACCCTGCCTTTGGCGCCACACGCATCTAACTCCAGAAGTTTTTCTCCGTAATCTCCGTCACACATCATAATAGCACATCGTAATATCACATCATATGTGGTTCGGCGAACCATAAACACATCATAACACCGTAACACATCATAACACCGTAACACATCTAACTCCGGAATACATATATGGCACCCGACCCTCAAGCGGGGGACCCGACGAACCATACGCACGATGCATACCGGCCCGGGACTCGGCGAAAGAAGTAATGACACATGCACGAGCAGAGTAGTGAGAAACTAAATGCACATAATCAAGACTCGATGGACAAGTATACTTACCGACCCCTGAAGGCTCAGAAATGAGTTTCGGGTCAATCCGACTTAGTATGAGAAAGTTATGAGCGTTTGAAGTACAGAACGTTCTATAAGAGTTTCAGAAGCCATTTTTGGAAAATCAAGGTCATAATCATGTCAAGTACTTTTCGGATATCGTTATAGATCAAATCGGATAGAGCTTTTGGAAGCTTAGGTACGTATCAAAATAGATCACAGACTCAATGGAATACTCAAACGTGTTATCATTTGACAATCAAGACATTAGCCATATCACTTATCTCTCGAGTACCATTCAGGTACATATCAAATAGGTCTTCAGACATCATAGATACGCATCAAAATCATATAAAACAGCTTATGGAGATCAAGAACGTTAGCCATCCTAGTGGCTCTAAGAATGGGAGTTTCTTTAAAATCATACATATACTTTGTCATATTGGTTTCACAAAGATCATGCCAAAAGAAAAAAAGGGTAAGCCTTACATACCTGCTCCACGTCCTATTAGCTACGCTTACTTATCCAAGCTTGCTAGTATACATTCAAAAGAATTCACATAATCATTAGATTCGTCGTCATACACTTGCCTTAGTTTCTCACATAAATTCACTTTATAATCTACCGAAATTTCGGCAGCATTTCCCCAGTAAATACACCATCCCCGAGAATTTAACTCGGCCTATTTTAACAACAACAAACCCGAGAATGCAACTCGACCAAATTATCAACAACAATACCAACAATCATATCTCCAACATCAACAATTATTTCAAAACACATTCTAACATTAACAATTCTTTCTACACAATCCAACGACATTCCATTTATATTCAATTCAATCACATGTAATCAAGCCAATATCAATGATCTCACATTCAAGTACTAATCCGAAATCTTTTCTAACATGATTCAAGAATACTCCGAACAATTCACATAACATTCAAAATAACCCAATCAACATTCTACTTCACCCGAAACCTTCCAAATTCAACAAGAACAATAACCACACATTTCCTTCTTTCAATTCAAACACAACAACCCAACTTACAATCTTCCAAACACATGTCTCACTTCCAAATTCATGAATTATATTTACAATCTTCACATTAGCAACTCTATTCTTATAATTATAAGGAACCATACTAATGTCACATTAACTTCTTCCATAATCCACTATGATTCCAACTTCATTTCAAGCAATCAAACTTTCATTTTTATTATGGAATTCACAACAACAACAATCAAACTACTAAATAAAATCATTTCATTTGTTCTACACAACACAATACATACACGGCCAACACCAACACATACATGGCCACAACACAACTTCCATATTTTCATGAATTTCATCCATTTCTTCACTCTACAACATATACAAACCATCCACAACATATAAAAGAGGATCAAACCTTACCTTTTCCACTTAGTTCTTCAACTTGGCTAGAGTTGTGCCTTGTAAGAATGAATGGTTTTCTTGTTCCAACAACCACTCTATGTTAATTAGGGCCTTCAACTTTCTTGGAATACTAAAACGAAATAATTTTTCTTGGTCAATTTCATGGACATATTTTTTGGGACCATGGCCGAATGGCCCTTCTCTTTCTTTCTTCTTCTTTTTTCTCTCTTCAAAGTTCTAAAGTTGTATGGAGAAATATGACTAATATGTCATATATATATATGTATGCATATTTCATCCATGTGGGCCCAAGCCCACCACACTTGGACGACCACCATGGTCTTTCAAGAAGTTTCTTGAAGACTTGTGAAATTCCCATTTTGCCCTTAGCCTTCCACAATATTACCATGAACCCTTTTGTGAATTTCCCTTTTTACCCTTGGCCTTTCTCCATATTTCCATACTAATAATATTCATAAATAATATTCATAAACAACTTGTACATTAAAATAATTTTGGAAAATGGTCTTGCCCTCAACATTCCACGACTACCTCAAAATATCCGAACGTACAAAATACGGGCTATAACAGTGACACACCCAAATAGAATCAAACTTTCCAAGGGTCTTCAGAAGACCAGTGACAAAATTCATGGTAATCCTCTCCCACTTTCACTCGGCAGTGGGCATCCTCAAAAGCATCCCACCGGGTCGCTGGTGCTTATACTTTACCTGCAGACATTTTCGACACTTAGCCACAAAATCAACTATATCTCTCTTCATCCGACACCACCAATAGTGCTATCTCAAATCACGGTACATCTTAGTTACCCCCGGATGAATGGAATAGTGAGAACTATGAGCGTCAGATAAGAACAACTGAATCAAATCACCAACACGAGGAACGCACACACGTCCTCTAATCCTAAGAATGCCCTAAGAATCAATCACAACCTCTTTGGCCCCACCTCTCAAAACTCTATCTCGAATCTCGCTCAACTGAGCATCCTTAAACTGATGAGTCCTGATCGGATCCAGCAAAGAAGATCTCGCCTCTATACAAGCCAAAATCCTGCCTGGGGCTGAAATATCAAGACGAACGAAACTATTGGCTAGAGTCTGAACCTCCATGGCCAACGGACGCTCAGAAACAATCAATCCATCTAAACTCCCTATACTCATTGCCTTACGACTCAAGGCATCAACCGTCATATTGGCCTTCCCGGGATGATACAGAATAGAGATGTCATAGTCCTTCAAGAGCTCCACCCATCAGCGCTACCTAGATGTTACACCCCGTACTTCCAAATGAACGTTCGCTAAGTTTAAGTAAAAGTACGTGGAATTATGATCAAGATGAGCCGTCTTTCAGGTTTAAGGAATGGTATAATTATTAGGAATACTTATGGATAAAGTGATATATAAGGAGTACTGGGAAGTCTCATGACCAAATAGAGTTAAAGAAATAAGCTATTGAGACCTTAGATTTTATGGAAAATACGAAGGGCAATTTTTTGTCCAACTTTGAGAAAGAATATCTTTTAGTATATGAGAAGTTTTGAAGCAAAGCAAAACCCTAAGATGAATTTCGTGGAATCTAGTTTCCAACGCAACAAACAGCTCGTTGATACGACATTGGAGTAGAGAATTATGGACGTTGCAAGTTAGGCTGACAGAGCAGAAACGCGTGCTGCAGTAACCGACGTGCTACAGTAGTCGCGCTGCTACAGTACTGCTATAGTGCCGAACCGACTTTCGGACCTTATAAAAGGGGTTTTACCCCTCATTTTTCATCCAAAAACACCTCTCAAAATCTACCAAACTTTCTAAAGAGTTCTCCCAACCTTTCCTCCACAAAATTTTAACGCGAATTAAGTATAATCTCTGGATTTAAGTTCGAACAGCGCGTAGTTGCGATCATACTATCATATTGCGGTGAATCCTAGTTGGAATTTAAGGAAAATGTTGGAGATATCGCGGTACTTGTGAGAATAAGGTATGAATCTCTCATTGTTGATATGGATATAAGTTTATTTACGAAAGTAGAGTTGTTGAATAATTTTATAGTGGATTTGTTGGTGAAAATATTGGATAAATGTTGAAGGGATATTTTATGGAATATATTGGTATTGATAATATTGTTTTTGATGTTGGTATTGTTGTTATTGTTGTTGGTTACTGGATTATGGTTTCGGGTTAGGCATATAAACAAGGGAGATGCTGCCCGAATTTCGGCAGATTCTAAAAGGATTTTAATTAAAGGCTTAAGACGAGTGTATGGTGGTGAGCCTAATAATAGTATGAATGATTTTATATGTAGATTACAAGTCAGGAGATAAGTGGGAAGGTTAAGAAGCAAGATTCCAGGTATGTTAATGCTAAACCCTTTCTTTCTAAAGGCATGATTCTTTTGTTATAAACTTTTGCGCCATATCCATAATGTCATTGCTTTCACAAATGTTAGAATCTATGAGCCTTATGGCCTGTATAATATTGTTGAGCTATTCATGACCTTCGAGATTATTCATTGCTGTCGATCTCGCCTTATGATTTATTCCTTCAAGGTGAGATGTGTTCATGATGGCGGTTCCATAAGAATAATCCAATAAGATGAGAAATGTGTAATTAGGTAATGTCTTGTGGAGCATAAATAGAGTACTAGCTGAGGATCCCCAATAAGGTATTCGATGCTAGAAGAGAGGCTTATAATACACCTCAGAGTTTGGTTAATGTTCAGTTAAGTGGTAAGAGGTCCTAATGACCCAAAACTGTGTTTATAAGACTTATGTGATAGTGTTTGCTATAACGGACAAGTGATGGCCATGATAAGTGCATAGAGATTACTCTGGGAGACCAGGTCGTGATGGTGATTACAATTACCACTGGTCTACGACTAGTCAGGCAGATGTTACCACCGTGCTACGGCCGATTGGACAGATATGTATTTACCACTGGTCTACAACCAGTCGGGCAGATGTTACCACCGGACTACGGCCGGTCGGGAAGTTATCGCTGATCAGTCGGGCAGTTGTGCTCTACTGCCAGGCGATAATTAGACGAGCAGTTATTACCACTGGACTGCAGCCGGTCGGGCAGTTACCACTGATCATTTGGGTAGTTAGTATAGGATGATTAGTAAGATAAAGGCACAGTACTGTACATAGACATGGTTAAGCATGTGAGAGTATAGACAGACATGTATTATATATAAATCGGGTTGCACGCCGCAACGTATGTTCGGATAATGTTTGATGATAAGTTAAACAGGGTCATGGTAGGGTATACAGACCTAGTAAAGATTACAAGAAGATAAAGAGGTATGTACACATATGCTAGATTTCAATCGGTATTTCAGAAATGCCAGGTCGATTCTTATTCTTCTCATCTTTAGTATATGGCTATGGTGTTGCACTTTCCGCCTTGCATACGTAGTAATTTGATCGAACTGACATCCCTTCTTGTGGACGCTGCGTTTCATGCCCGCAGGTCTTGAGATACAGCTTGACGGATCTTTCAGTAAAGATATTAGCTCAGCAGGCAAAGTCGTGGCACTCCACTTGCTTCGGAGTTTCCCTGTGAATCAGCATGGCTGCATATGCATTTGCAGGGGTATGGCGGGGCTCTGTTCTGGCCACATTATGTCATGTACTCCTGTAGAGGCTCGTTGACAGATATACATAGTTAGATGTTTTGTGATCATCTCGACTTATACTATGTTGTATCATTATTATGGATAGCCTTCTGGCATTGTTACACCCCGAAATATTTTCCGTTGATGCACAGTGAATATACTAATGAAGGGAACGAAGTATACGGTATTTCAATAAGTAAGAAATGAGATTTGATGACCCTAATTAAGATTTAAAAGACATTCGAGGTAAGAGAAGAAATTTTGCCAAGAAAAGGCAAGGCATAAGATAGGTATCGAAAAGGATTTACAAGTACCGAATTAATGATGACTTAGTGATGTTTTGTAGAAGGGTATAACATCCCTTAGATAGTTAATGAGGTGTTAAACAAGTGTCAAGAAGGTTCCATAAGGATTGGAGATCGAACGAAACGACGGAAAACATTTCAGGGAAGTGGAGTTATACGACCACTTATACAGTCCGTATAAGGGGTCTGAATAACTCCCAGCAGGGAGATGATTTTCTGGTTGGTGAACCACGGCCACTTATACGGACCGTATAAGTGTCCGTATGGTACCCGACGGGCTGATTTTTAGTTTTTTATAAATAGATTCCTTGGGTTCTTTTACTTCATTTTTCATCTTCTACAAGTATTGAGAGCTCAAAAACCCTTCTCTAAGTACATTCCACTCATGTTCAAGAGCACACAAAGATAAATACTAGAATCAAGTGTTCAAGTGTTAGAAAGCTTCCAAGGGTTAGAGGACCACAAAAGATTCCATTGGAGGTGAACTAGGGTTTTGGTTCAAGTGAAGTATTTCCACTCAAGGTTCATTCCTACACAATCTAAGGTAAGCGTTATAGTATTTCCATGTTGTTCAAGGTATTGAGACATTGAAAGACTTGGATTGTAGAAGAATATAGAAAATGGGTCTTGAATGTGAGAATAGTGATGTTTGTGAGTAGTAGCTTGGGTTAAGTAATGAATCTTGATATGTTATGATTATAATCATGTTATAAATGATATTAGGAACATGGTATAACCATTGTATATGAGCGAATGTAATAGTGTGCTATGACCATGGATATGGATGATTGGAAGTGAATTGAGAAGTAAGGATAGGTGAATAAAGACCATTGTTATGATGTTGTGAACGTTATTATTGGTGTTTGGGAGTTGATATATGATATGGAGGAAGTCGTCTAACTAAAGGAAATGCTGTCCAATTTTTCTCTAGCTTTAGTCGTGTATGCTAAGCTATCGATTTTCTAATGATAGTATAACTCTAATGAAGGTAGAAACGTGAGCATTGAAGGAGAACGTGCAAGTGATAGAATAGTTGAACGGAAAGGTATGTAAGGCTAACCCTTCTTTCATAAGGCATGGTTCTTTGGCCAAATATCTAATCTTCTATGAACCTATGATGTCCTCCAAATGATGCTATCTTCAAAAGCTACAAAGCCCATAATTCTCGACACGTTACGATTGTACTAAATTCCTCATATGACGAGTAATCCTATAAGGATAGATGTAATGAACGATGATAGTAATGATGCTAAAGATGCTTATGAGCTTTTATGTATACATGTCTATGTATGACTATTATGGAACCCCGAGCTTACATGGCCGGGTAGAATATGTATTTATATAACGCGCGCGCACCTCTGCAGTTGGGTACGGACAACCCTGATCCTTGGTAGGGCCAGGTATGTATGACCCTGAGCCTTGGTAGGGCCAGGTATGTATGATACCGAGCCTAGCCATGGTCGGGTACGCGAAACACCGATCCTTCGTGGTCGGGTATGCTATGTAAATGATATGTATATGAATATGTGTATGAATATGAATATGATTATGGATATGAAATGTAAATGAGTACGGATAGGGATGTATGTACACAATCACACATTAGAAATAGAAAGTCCCTATGAAAAGCGAGGACGTGTTTATGACGATGAATCTACCATCTCCCATCCTATGGTATTTCTTATGTTGTCTATTATGCTTTCATAATGATGTTGATCATGCTTTACATACTCAGTACATTCTTTGTACTGTCGTCCTTTTGTGTGTAGGCGCTGCGTCATGCCCGCAGGTGGCCAGAGAGACAGACTTGATCCATAGCTTTATTGCTCAGGGACTACACAGTGGAGCTCCATTTCATTCGGAGTTACAGCCTTTGGTACTTATTCTTTTGTGTACATATTTATGGGCATGGCGGGGTCCTGTCCTGCCTATATGATATGACATACTCTCCTTAGATGCTCGTAGACATGTGTATATGTTTAGATGTGTTTGGCCTTGCCGGCATATATTTTGGATATCATTTTGTTAGCCTCGTCGGCTTATGTACGTTGATATGGGCATAGTTGCTAATGATGATATAAATGTATTGTTGTCCAATGGGATTAGTATGATTGATGAATAGAAAGTATGATTTAGCTATGTGGCTCACCTAGATGTAAATGTGAAAGTATGATAAGAGGTGCCCGGGTGGGTTAGCACCGGGTGCCCGTCGCGGCCCTCCAGTTGGGTCATGACAAAAGTGGTATCAGAGCAGTTCTATCCTAGGGTGTGTATACGAGCCATGTCCAGTAGAGTCTTGGTTATGGGTGTGTTGCGTGCCACACTTATAAATAAGAGGCTGCGGGCATTTTAGGAATGAATGACCTTCTTTCTTCATAAGATCGTGCGATAGAGCTATGATGTAAGGACTTCTTTTTCCTTAACCATGTGTTATGTATTTCAGAGATGCTTATAAAGAGAAAGGCTACGGCAGCCCAAAAGGGCAAGACAGTGGCAGAAAAGCGGTCTGAAAGAGCACCACCAACAGTTGTAGAGGAAAGTGATTCCTAGAATGCGGCTCAATCTCAGTCCCCCCATTCAGTTCCTATTTCTGAAGAGTGTGAGGGAGCCTCTGCCCCAGCTCCAGCACCTCCGGCTCCTTCACCGGATGCTTCAGGCCAAGATGTAAAAGAGGCCATTCATTTGCTTACTCAACTGGTTGCTGCCCAGACTCAGCGGCAAAGTACAGGGCAAGGGGATAGGGCTGTTAGTGCAAGGGCCCGTGATTTCATTAGCTTGAACCCTCCGGAATTCTTTGGATCAATGCCGGATGAGGACCCTCAGAATTTTATTGATGGAATGTTGAGGACGCTTCGGTTGACACATGCTTCGGACACCGAATCGGTAGAGTTAGTGTCCTATAGATTGTGGGATGTTGCGGTTCATTGGTACACGATTTGGATGGTTTCACGGGGAGCCAATGCGCCTCCCCCGGTATGGTAAGAATTTGTGGATGCCTTCCTCCGACATTATTTGCCTTCAGAGGTTCGGCGAGCTAGAGCCGATAAGTTCTTGAATTTGAGGCAAGGTAGCATGAGTGCTTTAGAGTATAGTCTCCGCTTTAATTCTTTGGCCAGGTATGCTTCGGCTATGGTAGCGGATATGGGTGACCGAGTGCACCGATTTGTGAAAGGCCTAGGGCCACATTTGATGGATAGGTGCTTGACTGCATCCCTTCAGGACAATATGGATATCTCATGCATTCAAGCCATTCTCAAAATTTAGAAGAAAGCCTACAACAACAAAGGAGTGAGCGTGAGCATGATAGGGGACATAGTAAGAGGGCTAGGTCTTCGGGTCCGATGAGTGAGTATAGAGGCGGGCGCAGACAGCAGTTTTTGAGGCATTCAGGCCATTCTATGACTAGTGCGCCTCCGCAGTTTGCAGGCCAGAGATTTGATAGACCTACTCATTTCGGGCCGAGTCAGAGTTTTTTCGATTCTCAGTTTAGAGGAGATTCGGGTCAGGAGAGGCCACCTATGCCACAATGTTCTTAGTGTGGGAAGTTACATTGGGGTCCATTCCAATTAGGTTCAGAGGTTTGCTATTCATGTGGTCGGCCAGGCCATATTATGTGTGATTTCCCCTCGGTTGGTGGCAGAGGTAGGACCCAGCGTTCAGGGTCGATAGCCGGATCTTCATCATCTATACGACCTATGGGGCCAGGTTCACATGAGCCGGTCGGTCATGGTAGAGGCAGAGGGAGAGTCCCCAGTTCTAGCGGTCCTCAGCACCGTATTTATGCTTTGGCTGGACGCCATGATCTTGAGTCTTCTCCTGATGTGGTCACAAGTATATTATCCGTATTTTCTCATAATGTATATGCTTTGATAGATCCGGGCTCCATATTGACATATGTTACTCCGTATATTGCGGGTCAGTTTAGAGTCAAACCGGAGTCGATCAAACCTTTTGAGGTGTCCATACCTGTTGGTGAATCGGTAATAGCTAGCCGACTATATAGAAACTGCATAGTTGTGATTTGTGACCGTCGTACTATGATTAACTTGCATGAGTTAAAAATGATGGATTTTGATGTTATTATGGGCATGGATTGGTTGGCTTCTTGCTATGCCAATGTTGATTGTAGAATGAAAATGGTTCGTGTCGAATTTCTGGGAGAACCAGTTTTAGAATGGAAAGGGAATACTACGTCACCAAAAGGTAGGTTTATTTCCTATCTAAAGTCAAGGAAAATTATCACAAAAGGATGCATTTATTATCTAGTTCGGGTTGAAGATGTAGAAGCTGAACTGCCGACTCTTCAGTTAGTTCCCGTAGTGAATGAGTTTCCGGATGTGTTCCCGAAAGATCTTTCATGTTTCCTTCCCAAGCGGGAGATTGATTTTGCTATTGATGTGTTGCCAAACACAAAGCCTATATCTATTCCTCCTTATAGAATGGCTCCCGCAGAATTGAAAGGGTTGAAGGAGAAATTGAAAGACTTGCTTGAGAAAGGCTTTATTAGGCCTTGTTCATCCCCGTGGGGAGCACCCGTATTGTTTGTCCGAAAGAAAGATGGCTCCTTGCGAATGTGCATTGACTATCGGCAATTGAATAAGGTGATGATTAAGAATAAATATCCTTTTCTTAGGATTGATGACTTGTTTGATCAATTACAAGGTGCCAAATGGTTTTCAAAGATAGATTTGAGGTCCGGGTATCATCAAGTGACAGTTAGGGAGAAAGATATCCCTAAGATAGCCTTCAGAACAAGATATGGCCATTTTGAGTTCCGGGTAATGTCATTTAGGCTAACTAATGCACCGGCAGTATTTATGGATTTGATGAACAATGTGTTCAGGCCCTTCCTAGATCTATTTGTGATTGTATTCATCGACGACATCTTGGTGTATTCTAGATTCGAGGCAGAACATGCGGATCATTTGCGTACTGTCCTTAGAGTGCTTCAAACTCGAGAGCTATTCGCCAAATTTTCTAAGTGTGACTTCTGGTTGAACTCAGTGACATTTCTGGGGCACATTGTTTCAGCTGATGGTATTCGGGTAGATAGCCAAAAGATTGAGGCCGTGAAGACTTGGCCAAGGCCCACAACTTCTACGGAGGTTCGTAGGTTTCTGGGTTTAGCAGGTTATTACAGGAGATTTGTTGAAGGTTTTTCTTCTATTTCTGCACCACTTACAAAGCTGACACAGAAATCAGCAAAGTTTCAATGGACAGATGCTTGTGAACGTAGTTTCCAAGAGCTAAAAAATAGATTGACTTCTTCCCCAGTCCTGACACTTCAAGAGGGATTGGAAGGCTATGTTGTTTATTGAGATGCTTCAGGCATTGGGCTAGGCTGTGTGTTGATGTAACATGGTAAGGTGATTGTGTATGCTTCAAGGCAATTACAGAAACATGAGAAGAATTATCCAACCCATGACCTTGAATTGGCTACACTGATTCATGCATTAAAGATGTGGAGACAATATTTATATGGTGTCCATGTGGATATTTACACAGATCATAAGAGCCTTCAATATATCTTCAAGTAAAAAGAGTTGAATTTGCAGCAACGACGATGGTTGGAATTGCTAAAAGATTATGATGTTGATATCCTATATCACCCCGGAAAGGCAAATGTTGTGGTTGATGCTCTTAGCCGTAGGTCCATGGGAAGTTTGTGTGATGTACGATCAGAGAAAAGAGAAATGGCTTATGAGCTCCAACAGTTAGCTAGCTTAGGAGTTCGAGTAAGGGACTCAGGTAGCAGGGGAACTACCATTAAAAATTCAGCAGTCTCGTCGCTAGTAGTGGAAGTGAAAGAGCGACAATACGAAGATCCCATACTAATGCATTACAGAGATGCAGTCCCTCAGAAGGAGAAGTCATCATTTGAGATCCTAGGAGATGGAGTTCTTCGATGCCAAGGCAGATTCTGTCCACCCCGGAGCAACGAAAATGTACCATGATCTTAAATCTATATATTGGATGAGTGGGATGAAGAAAGATATAGCGGAATTCATAGCTCAATGTCCCAACTGTCAACAAGTGAAAATCGAGCACCAAAAGTCGGGCGTATTGTTGCAAGCTATAGAAATTCCAACTTGGAAGTGGGAAGTAATTAACATGGACTTCATTACAGGCTTACCCCGTTCTCGACATAAGTATGACTCCATATGGGTGATTGTGGATAGACTCACGAAATTAGCTCATTTCTTACCAGTCAGAACTACATATGTGGCAGAAGATTATGCGAAGCTTTATGTTAAAGAGACAAGGCGACTCCATGGTGTTCTGCATATGTGGCAGAAGATTATGCAAAGCTTTATGTTAAAGAGATAGTGCGACTCCATGGTGTTCGAGCATCTATTATCTCATATAGAGGAACTCAGTTTACAGCTAATTTTTGGAAGTCCTTCCAATAGGGTTTGGGGACTCAAGTGAGCCTTAGCACGGCATTTCACCCGCAGACTGATGGACAAGCTGAACGTACCATTCAGACTCTTGAGGATATGTTACAGGCATGTATGATAGATTTTGGAGGTAATTGGGATGATCACTTACCACTCATTGAGTTTGCTTATAATAATAATTATCATTCTAGCATCCAAATGGCACCGTATGAGGCTTTATATGGGAGAAAGTGTAGATCCCCAATTGGGTGGTTCGAGGTAGGAGAGACTAAATTGATAGGTCCATTCTTGGTCCAGCGAACCATAGAAAAGGTTAAGCTCATATAAGATCGGTTATTAGAAGCCCAAAGTCGTAAAAAGTCCTATGCAGATAATCGTCAAAAGGACTTAGAGTTCCAAATGAAAGACTGGGTATTTTTAAAAGTGTCACCAATGAAAGGTGTAATGAGATTTGGCAAAAAGGGGAAGCTTAGTCCCCGGTACATTGGGCCTTATGAGATTATGCGCAAAGTAGGCAAAGTGGCCCATGAATTAGATCTACCTCCTGATTTGGAAACAATTCACCCAGTTTCCCATGTCTCGATGCTTAGTAAATGTGTCGGAGATCCTACTAGGATCGTGTCTGTAAATGATGTTCAAGTGACAGAAAAGTTGACTGATGAAGAAGTACCCATTGCCATATTAGATAAGCAAGTACGGAGGCTTAGAAACAAAGAAGTGGCCTTAGTAAAGGCTTTGTGGAGAAACAATAACCGAGAAGAAATGACATGGGAAGCGGAAGAAATTATGAAATCCAAGTACCCGCACTTATTTTAGCCCCTAGAAGAGATCCAAGATGAGACATCAAGATCATAAGGTATGTATGTTTTCCCTTTTTATGCATTTGGGTCGTGTGTGGCCAAACTCTATTGCTATTATGTTGTGGCCCTATGAGGCATTGTTGTTATGGGCTGTTGTGACAGGATGGTAGTGCCATATTATGTTATAGCCCGTATTTTGTACGTTCGGATATTTCGAGATAGTGGTGATAAGTTAAGGGCAAGACCGTTTTCAAAAATTATTTTAATGTACAAGTTGTTATGAATATTATTTATGAATATTATTAGTGTGAAAATATTGAGAAAGGCTAAGGGCAAAAAGGGAAATTCGCAAAGTGGCTTATGGTAATATTGTGAAAGGCTAGGGGCAAAACGGGAATTTCACAAAATGTTCAAGAAAATTCTTGAAGGAGGCCACTTTGGCCGTGTGTATATATATATATAGAAAAAAAAATGATGACAAAAATAAAATAGTTAGTCATCTTATTTTAATAGTTAAGAAACTTCAAGAAAGAGACATGTGTTTAAATGGTATTGGAAGGAGCTATATATATATATATATATATATATATATATATATATATATATATATATATGTATATATATATATGGGAGAGAGAGCTTACCAAGCAAGACTTACTCTTCATAAAAAAATTCAAGAAACTTGAAAGAGAGAAACACAAGGTATTCGGCCAAGGGTTGGCCGAATTTGGCCATGGAAAATTTGGTCAAGAAAAATGGATTTTTATTTAGTAGTTTGATTGTTGTGTTGTGGATTCCATGATGTAAAATGAAGATTTGATGGTTTGAAATGAAGTTGTGATCATTGTGGGATTATTGAAGGAGCTAATGTGACACTAGCATGAAATTTTATACTAGTAGGAATAATGTTGTCAATGTGTAGTTATGGGTATAATGCATGAATTTGGAAGGGGGAAATGTGTTGATTTTATTGAGTTTGGAAGGTTGTAAGTTGGTTGTTATAATTGAATTGAACATAAGAAAAGTGTTGTCGAATTATGTAAAAGAAATTACTAACGTTAGAATGTATTTTTAATTGATTGACGAAGTTGTTAATATGTAGATTGTTGGTGTAGTTCATGAATTGGAAGAAAAAAATGTGGTTATTGTCCTTACTAAGTTTGGAAGATTTCGGATTATTGTTAATAATGTGGCCGAGTGGAATTCTCGGATTGTTGTTGATAAATTGGCTGAGTTGCATTCTCGGATTTGTTGTTGATGATTTGGCCGAGTTAGATTCTAGGGGATGGTGTATTTACAGGGGAAATGCTGCCAAAATTTCGGTAGAATATAAATGAATTCATTTGAAAGACTTAGACAAGTATATGTCGATGAATCTAATGATTATGTCAATTCTCTTGAATGTAGACTAACAAGTTTGGACGAATAAGCGTAGCTAATAAGGCGTGGCACAGGTATGTAAGGCTTACCCTTTCTTTCTTTGGCATGTCCTAGAGCTAAGTAAGGTATGACACGCTCCTTGGGGTAACTCTACTCTTTAATTCCGAGCTTGTTTACGATTCTTATTCACTTCTTGATATGAGTATACTTAGTATAGATGAGCTTATTGTATGATTGAATAACGAGCAAAACATAAAGAGTTCTTGTTTTTAAAAGAGTTCTATAAGTATTAATGTCCCTAACTTTCGTAGACGGTCTCGGATTGCTTTAAAACGTTCGTAGAGGGTTCTGTAGTAAATGATGATCATAACTTTCTTATGCAAACTCGGATTGACCCGAAACGTGTTTACGACCCTTCAAGTGTCATTTTGTGTACTTATCTATCGAGTCTTAAAAATTGAATTGTGTGCATATAGTTTCTCACTACTCTGCTCGTGGATGCCTCAATATGTCCTTCACTGAGCCCGGGCCAGGATATGTTATCGTGCCCACTCCTTTGCATTGTTCACCGAGTCCCTCTCACTTGCGTGCCGGGACACGTTATATATATATGTACCTGATGATATGATGATATGGGGATGGTGGCCAGGATGGCATATGATGATTTATTCACCGAGACCCGCAAAAGAGGGCCGGGACACGTTATATGTATCTTCCGAGTCCCTCAATAGAGGGCCGGGACACGTTATATGTATACATGATATATGATGTTGACATGCATGATTCTATCCACCGAGTCTCTCACTTGAGGGTCGGGACACGTTATATGTATCCACCGAGTCCCTCAATAGAGGGTCGGGACACGTTATCTGCATACGTGACATATGATATGGATATGCATGACTTTCATTTAAAAAGGCAAGTACTTTGATGTTTTAAAAGGTCATACTTGATTTTGGTAATTCTCTGTTTCAGTCATGATTCTGTTTCCTATATTTCATGCCTTACATGCTCAGTACATTTTTCGTACTGACCCCCTTTCTTCGGGGGCTGCATTTCATGCCACGCAGGTACACCCAGATGAGTTGAGGCTATTATAGAAGATGTTCCAGTGGAGATGGCAAGCTCCATTTGTTCCTGGAGTGCTGCCGAGTCAGAGTATATGTGCTATGATGTCTGATTAATGTTAGAGACTTTGAAGACAGAGTCGTGGGTATGGAATATCAGTTCTGTAAGCGGCTCTATCAGCCGATGTGTCAGTTTGTGTTATGATATGAATTCCATATAATTACAGATTTTGTTGGATTTCATAAACAAAGAAAAAGAGAAGATTTCTGAAAGCCTTAATATGTATTTCATGCTTATTTGATTTAAAAGTCCAAAGAAGTTATGTGAATATTAAGAGTCAGAGGGTTCGCTCGGCCCTAAGTAAGGGTCGGGTGCCCATCACACCCTAGGGAGATTAGGGTGTGACAAAGTGGTATCAGAGCAGGTTGTTCTAGGGGTTGTCTGCAAAGTCGTGTCCGGTAGAGTCCTGTTTATGGTGTGAAGCGCGCCACATTTATAAACAGGAGGCTACGGGATATCTAGGGATTGTTGACCTTCTTTCTGTCATAGATCGTACGATAGAGCCAAGTCATAAGAAAATGAAATTCCATATGTAAGCCTTACATACGACGGAAGGAGGTAAGTGATGATATGGAAAGTCACTGCAGTAAGTATTGATATATTTGAACTGTTACCTGAAATTGGCAGTTCCGGATGGCTAGAATGTGATAAATAGCCGTATGCTCTGTGAGGCATTGTTGATATTTGTTGTGTACAGATTTTGAAAGGAAAGAATGGTATAAGAGGAACCAGGTCTGTTGAAGGATTCAGAGAAAGTTGACAAGCAGTTTTGCTGTAGATTATTATGTACGGATGGTGAGTGAAAATCTGAATATACTGATACCTGAGTATTTATAAGTAACAATGACGAAGGCGTGTTCCCCACCATCGGGAATCTGGAAATCGGGGATAAAAAATTACCATACTCACAGGTGAAAGGTGAATATTGAAGATCGAAAAGGGTAAAATAGTAATTGTAAATGAAATGACGTGTTACGAACATGTCTCGGAATCTATAAGACTTCAATTTGCTCTAGATCATGTGATGAAGGTCATGTGAGGAAGCGGACGCGATTATATCAGCATTAAGGCACCGGATCCCACCAAAGTTTCGAGGTTAAGCGTGCTAAGGTGGGAGCAATTTTAGGATGGGTGACCCCCTGGGAAGTATGCAAGAAATTCTATATATCCAGACATAAGAGATAAATGAGAAGCTAGAGTAGCCTAAGGGAAACTAGAGTATATGGGATGGTTAGAGACCATAAAGGGCCACATAGGACGAGACAGGCTAGACTGGAGAAGAGACAGAAAGTGCGTCACAACTCTGGAATTTGGATAGGCTTGAATAACGCTTGGAGGTATTTTGTGGACAAGGTAGTAGCAATTATACGCATATATATATATGAATGCGTAGGATATCCCACATGTGCTTGTGTCGGTGGACATGTGAGTCCCAACAACCGGTGCCACGGTAAAGAAGGCATTAATCAAATAAGAGTGCCGAAGTTCGAGCGACAGCAAATATAAATGGTCCAAGTGTTACAAGGTAAGTTACTATTATTTTCACTACAGGTTAAGATTGGAAATTTTAATACAACGATATTTGGAAAAGAAAGAGAGTGAGTTAATGGAAGACAGGGAGATCAAAATGTCGGGAAAAGATGAAAGGTAAGAATCCTTAGTGGGAAAAGCCCGGAAGAAACTACCGACAAAACACGAGACTGTTTGGATAGAAATTCAAGGATAGGCACGTGAAAGGGATAAAGTGTGGTAATATGGAACGAAAAGGGAATGTGTGAGGTTCGAGAACCAATTTCAATAAGTGGGACTGAAGGAATAGTGACCACGACAAGGAATGTGAAGTAAGAGAAAGAATGACAAAGCCTCGTGACGATGTTAGGAGATTTGGTATATAAAGGGACAAATATGCAGTCGCGTTAATGTGATTACCTCGGACATAGAAGTGGTCTCCTGAAAGGATGACTTAGAAATGAAACGGATTTGCGAGCTTAAAATAAAAATTTCGTAAACTTCAGAACCAATGCCACAAATGGCAAAAGAAGAAAAGTGTTTGAGGAGGAAGAAACCCAAGGATGGGTAAGGGAGAAAGTTGGAAAGGTATACTAACGGGTTAGTCGAAGGAAGAGGAGAACCTTTGGAAAGAAAACAATTGGAAATCTTTAATCATACGAGTAAGAAGAATACTTTGACAAGTGAGTGATAGAAACCCGATTACGCACCAAGGAAAGAACAAGTGTGGTGGGTCGACACTGTGATTGGAAAAATTAATGGTATGGAATAAGGAATCATGCGAAGTCTGAAGGTTTTGATCTTAGGAGAAATGGAAGTGAAATGCAAGGAATGTGCATGGAAGACCGCTCGGTCATAGTGCCATAAGTATAGTTAAAGGTTCGATGAGCAAGGGTAAAGAGAGCGTAAGCAGTAAAAATTCTATGCTAAGGGCAAAAGCAATTGGGTGCTCGAAAAACATGGATGCGCAGCTGCAATACGAGCGCATAGTTAAGAAACGTTACGAGTAAGTGAGTTAAATGAGCGACAGGACTAATAATGGATGGAAAGATATGGGGATATTGATAAGAACGATGATATAAGTGCAAGGAAAAGAAAGACTTATGGTAAAAAGTTTTGATATGCTATGTACAGAGTTGGAAAAAGATTCCACAAAAGGACTATTGGCATATGAGGAGCCCCCCCCCCCCAAAAGGGGGGGGGGGGGGAGAGCACATTACGTTAGACTTAAAAAGGAACTGCAAAACTGACAGGCTCCAGAGGAGGAAAATTTATTATCTCGGGGTCAGAGTTCGAAACATATCGGCACATTAAAAGGATACATGGAAGAAGTAGAAACGAATTAACAATGAGTGCACCATGAGGACGACATAAAGGGAAAGAATGAAAGATACTTTAAGAGAATGCTTCTTACCAACATGAATTATGACATGTTTATGTCATGATTTGAATCTCTTCTATCGGGCAAACTGGTGACGTACTTAAGTACGCAGTGATATGTTTTAAAGGGTAACAAAGAGAGCAAGAAAGGTCTACAAGCTAAGTACACAAAGAATAAGGGAGAAAATAATAAGATCCAAAGGATATTTCGGACAGCAACGGCGATTATGGCGAAAGTATCAGCAATTGGTAATCTGGAAATTTTTGAAGGAAAGAAAGAACGCGGTGCCTGTGAGAGAAATAAAGGAGGTCACCGGATATTAGAAAATAAATCATGGACCTTTAATTATACAGAACATGAAGATATGCGCTAAGGGAAAAAAGGGAAATTCGCAAAGTGGCTTATGGTAATATTGTGAAAGGCTAGGGGCAAAACGGGAATTTCACAAAATGTTCAAGAAAATTCTTGAAGGAGGCCACTTTGGCCGTGTGTATATATATATATATATACATATATATATATATATATATATAGAGAAAAAACAATGATGACAAAAATAAAATAGTTAGTCATCTTATTTTAATAGTTAAGAAACTTCAAGAAAGAGACATGTGTTTAAATGGTATTGGAAGGAGCTATATATATATATATGGGAGAGAGAGCTTACCAAGCAAGACTTACTCTTCAAAAAAAAATTCAAGAAACTTGAAAGAGAGAAACACAAGGTATTCGGCCAAGGGTCGGCCGAATTTGGCCATGGAAAATTTGGTCAAGAAAAATTATTTTTTCTAGTATTCCAAGCAATTGGGAGGCCCTAATTAACATGGAGAGGTTGTTGGAGCAATAAAATCATTTATTTGTGCAATTTCAACCCTAGCCGAGCAAAGAGGATGGATGGAGAAAGTTAAAGTTCAACCTTCTCTTGTATATGTTATGGATGATTTGTATATGTTGTAGAGTGAGGAATGAATGAAATTCATGAAATATGTGTGCATAGGTGTTGGCCGAATGAGGGTATGTTCCTAAGATGAGATGAATGGATTTTTATTTAGTAGTTTGATTGTTGTGTTGTGGATTCCATGATGTAAAATGAAGATTTGATGGTTTGAAATGAAGTTGTGATCATTGTGGGATTATTGAAGGAGCTAATGTGACACTAGCATGAAATTTTATACTAGTAGGAATAATGTTGTCAATGTGTAGTTATAGGTATAATGCATGAATTTGAAAGGGGGAAATGTGTTGATTTTATTGAGTTTGGAAGGTTGTAAGTTGGTTGTTGTAATTGAATTGAACATAAGAAAAGTGTTGTCAAATTATGTAAAAGAAATTACTAACGTTAGAATGTATTTTTAATTGATTGACAAAGTTTTTAATATGTAGTTTGTTGGTGTAGTTCATGAATTGGAAGAAAACAATGTGGTTATTGTCCTTACTAAGTTTGGAAGATTTCGGATTATTGTTAATAATGTGGCCGAGTGGAATTCTCGGATTGTTGTTGATAAATTGGCCGAGTTGCATTCTCGGAATGGTTGTTGATGATTTGGCCGAGTTAGATTCTCGGGGATGGTGTATTTACAGGGGAAATGCTGCCAAAATTTCGGTAGAATATAAATGAATTCATTTGAAAGACTTAGACAAGTATATGTCGATGAATCTAATGATTATGTCAATTCTCTTGAATGTAGACTAACAAGTTTGGACGAATAAGCGTAGCTAATAAGGCGTGGCACAGGTATGTAAGGCTTACCCTTTCTTTCTTTGGCATGTCCTAGAGCTAAGTAAGGTATGACACGCTCCTTGGGGTAACTCTACTCTTTAATTCCGAGCTTGTTTACGATTCTTATTCACTTCTTGATATGAGTATACTTAGTATAGACGAGCTTATTGTATGATTGAATAACGAGCAAAACATAAAGAGTTCTTGTTTTTAAAAGAGTTCTATAAGTATTAATGTCCCTAACTTTCGTAGACGGTCTCAGATTGCTTTAAAACGTTCGTAGAGGGTTCTGTAGTAAATGACGATCATAACTTTCTTATGCAAACTCGGATTGACCCGAAACGTGTTTACGACCCTTCAAGTGTCGTTTTGTGTACTTATCTATCGAGTCTTAAAAATTGATTTGTGTGCATATAGTTTCTCACTACTCTGTTCGTGGATGCCTCAATATGTCCTTCACTGAGCCCGGCCAGGATATGTTATCGTGCGCACTCCTTTGCATTGTTCACCGAGTCCCTCTCACTTGCGGGCCGGGACACGTTATATGTATATGTACCTGATTATATGATGATATGGGGATGGTGGCCAGGATGGCATATGATGATTTATTCACCGAGACCCACAAAAGAGGGCCGGGACACGTTATATGTATCCACCGAGTCCCTCAATAGAGGGCCGGGACACGTTATATGTATACATGATATATGATGTTGACATGCATGATTCTATCTACCGACTCCCTCACTTGAGGGCCGGGACACGTTATATGTATCCACCGAGTCCCTCAATAGAGGGTCGGGACACGTTATCTGCATACGTGACATATGATATGGATATGCATGACTTTCATTTAAAAATCCAAGTACTTTGATGTTTTAAAAGGTCATACTTGATTTTGGTAATTCTCTGTTTCAGTCATGATTCTGTTTCCTATATTTCATGCCTTACATGCTCAGTACATTTTCCGTACTGACCCCCTTTCTTCGGGGGCTGCGTTTCATGCCACGCAGGTACACCCAGATGAGTTGAGGCTATTATGGAAGATGTTCCAGTGGAGATGGCAAGCTCCATTTGTTCCTGTAGTGCTGCCGAATCAGAGTATATGTGCTATGATGTCTGATTAATGGTAGAGACTTTGCAAACAGAGTCGTGGGTATGGAATATCAGTTTTGTAAGCGGCTCCATCAGCCGATGTGTCAGTTTGTGTTATGATATGAATTCCATATAATTACAGATTTTGTTGGATTTGATAAACAAAGAAAAAGAGAAGATTTCTGAAAGCCTTAATATGTATTTCATGCTTATTTGATTTAAAAGTCCAAAGAAGTTATGTGTGTATTAAGAGTCAGAGGGTTCGCTCGGCCCTATGTAAGGGTCGGGTGCCCATCACACCCTAGGGAGATTAGGGTGTGACATATTACAGGGGAAACTCTGGCAAAATATTTATAGAATCCCCGAGGACTTAACATTCGAGGACGAATGTTCTTAAGGGGGGAAGAACGTTACACCTCGGAAAAATTTCCGTTGATGCACAGTGAATAGACTAACGAAGGGCACGAAGTATACGGTATTTCAATAAGTAAGGAATGACATTTGATGACCCTAATTATGATTTTAATGACATTCGAGGTAAGAGAAGAAAGTTTGCCATGAGAAGGCAAGACATACGATAGGTATCGAAAAGGATTTACGAGTACCGAATTAATGATGACTTAGTGATGTTTTGTAGAAGGGTTATAACGTCCCTTACATAGTTAATGAGGTGTTAAACAAGTGTCAATAAGGTTCCATAAGGATCGAGATCGAACGAAACGACGGAAACCATTACAGGGAAGTGGAGTTATACGACCACTTATACGGTTCGTATAACTTTATACGGTCCGTATAAGGGGTCCGTATAACTCCCAGCAGGGAGATGATTTTCTGGTTGGTGAACCACGACCACTTATACGGACCGTACAATATTATACGGACCGTATAAGTGTCCATATAGTACCCGACTGGCTGATTTTTAGTTTTTGTATAAATAGATGCCTTGGGTTCTTTTACTTCATTTTTCATCTTCTACAAGTATTGAGAGCTCAAAAACCCTTCTATAAGCACATTCCACTAAAGGTCAAGAGAACACAAAGATCAAATACTAGAATCAAGTGTTCATGTGTTAGAAAGCTTCCAAGGGTTAGAGGACCACAAAAGATTCCATTGGGGGTGAACTAGGGTTTTGGTTCAAGTGAAGTATTTCCACTCAAGGTTCATTACTACACTATCTAAGGTAAGATTTATGGCATTTTCAAGTTGTTTAAGGTATTGAGACATTGAAAGACTTGGATTGTAGAAGAATATAGAAAATGGGTCTCGAATGTGAGAATAGTGATGTTTGTGAGTAGTAGCTTGGGTTGAGTAATGATTCTTGATATGTTATGATTATAATCATGTTATAAATGATATTGGGAACATGGGATAAACATTGTATATGAGCGAATGTAATAGTGTGCTATGACCATGGATATGGATGATTGGAAGTGAATTGAGAAGTAAGGATAATGTAGGTGAATAAAACCATTATTATGATGTTGTGAATGTTATTATTGATGTTTGGGAGTTGATATATGATATGGAGGAATTCGTATAAATAAATGAGATGCTGTCCAATTTTTCTCTAGCTTTAGTCATGTATGCTAAGATATCGATTTTCTACTGATAGTATAACTCTAATGAAGGTAGAAATGTGAGCATTGAAGGAGAACGTGCAAATGATAGAATAGTTGAACGGAATGGTATGTAAGGCTAACCCTTCTTTCATAAGGCATGGTTCTTTGGCCAAATATCTAATCTTCTATGAACCTATGATGTCCGACAAATGATTCTATCTTCAAAAGCTACTAAGCCCATAATTTTCGATAGTTACGATTGTACTAAATTCCTCATACAACGAGTAATCCTCTATGGATAGATGTAATGAACGACGATAGTAATGAAGCTAAAGATGCTCATGAGCTTTTATGTATATATGTCTATGTATGACTATTATGGAACCCCAAGCTTATATGGCCGGGTAGAATATGTATTTATGTAACGCGCGCAAAACTCTTCAGTTGGGTACAGACAAACCTAAGCCTTGGTAGGGCCAGGTATGTATGATACCGAGCCTAGCCATGGTTGGGTACACGAAACACCGTTCCTTCGTGGTCGGGTATGCTATGTAAGTGATATGTATCTGAATATGTATACGAATATGATTATGGTTACGAAATGTAAAAGAGTACGGATATGAATACGGATACAGATATGGATGTATGTACACAATCACGCATTAGAAATGAAAAGTCCCTATGAAAAGCCAGTAAGTGTTTATGACGATGATTCTACCATCTCCCATCATATGCTATTTCTTATGTTGTCTATTATGCTTTCATAATGATGTTGATCATGCTTTACATACTCAGTACATTCTTCGTACTGACGTCCTTTTGTTTGTGGACGCTGCGTTATGCCCGCAGGTGGCCAGGGAGATAGACTTGATCCATAGCTTTATTACTCAGGGACTACATAGCGGAGCTCCATTTCATTTGGAGTTACAACTTTTGGTACTTACTCTTTTGTGTACATATTTATGGGTATGGCGGGGTCCTGTCCCGCCTATATGATATGACATACTATCCTTAGAGGCTTGTTGACATGTGTATATGGTTCGATGTGTTTGGCCTTGCCGGCCTATATTTTGGGTATCATTTTGTTAGCCTCGTCGGCTTATGTACATTGATATGGGCATAGTTGCTAATGATGATATAAATGTATTGTTGTCCAATGTGATTAGTATGATTGATGAATAGAAAGTATGATTTAGCTATATGGCTCACCTGGATGTAAATGTGAAAGTATGATAAGAGGTGCCTGGGTGGGTTAGCACCGGGTGCCCGTCGTGGCCCTCCGGTTGGGTCATGACAGGCATATGCACTCGAGATTAGTTTGAAGATGTAAGTATGTTATTTTTTGGGCTTGTGCCCCTATGGTTTATGATACCTTGGTCTTATGTTGCCTTTCGAGGTACAGAAAACGTGGGTTATAAGTTGGTTCGCTCGATTCCCGTAAGGTACCAAGTGCCAGTCACACCTTACAAAGGTTAGTGTGACGACCCGACTAGGGGCCATGACGGGTCGTGACAAAAGTGGTATCAGAGCAGTTCAGTCTTAGGATGTGTCTACAAGCCGTGTCTAGTAGAGTCTTGTTTATGGTGTGTTGCATGCCACATTAATAAACATGAGGCTACAGGGCATTTAGGAAAAATGACCATTCTTCTTCTTATGAGATCGTGCGATAGAGTCGTGTATAAGATTTTCCCCTCCCTAATAGTGTGTTATGATTTCAGAGATGCCGTCAAAGGGAAAAGCTACAGCCGCCCAGAAGGGCAAGATTATGACGAAAAGGCGGGTAGAAAGGGAGTCACATCTGCAAATGGGTGATCGTGATATTGATCGAGGGAAAAGTAAAAGGGCCAAATCTATGGGTGTCGGTAGCGACTATAGAGGGGGATCAAGGCAGTCACATTCTAGACACTTAGGCCAGTCGGCGACTAGTGCACCTCCACGGTTTGCAGGTAAGAGGTTTGATCGCACCATTCTTTCAGGGCAGGGTTAGAGCTCGAGAGCTTCGGGTTCCCAGTTTGGGGGTGATTATTGCCAGAGGAGGCCACCAGTCCCACGATGTAGTCAGTGCAGAAAATTACACATTGGGCCATGCCGCCAGGGCAGAGATGCTTGCTATGTTTGTGGACAGACTGGGCACGTGATGTGTGATTGTCCCTCGAGGTATGGTAGAGGTGGGGTTCAGCCCACAGGATCAGCAGCTGGTTCCTCTTCAGTGCGCCTGGTAGGGCAGACTCCCCAGATCCCAGTAGGTCGAGGTAGAGGCAGAGGGGGAGCATCTACTTCAGGTGCCACTCAGCCCCGTATGTATGCTCTAGCCGGACGATAGGATCTTGAGTCCTCCCCGGATGTGGTTACAGGTACATTATCAGTATTTTCCCATGACGTGTATGGATTGATAAATCCGGGTTCTACCCTATCTTATATTACTCCGTATGTTGCTGGTCATATTGGGGTGAAACCCGAGCCAATTAAAACTTTTGAGGTATTTACTCCGGTTGGTGATCCCGTGATAGCTAAACAAGTATACAAAAATTGTGTAATTGTGATATGTGACCACCAGACTAAAGCTGATTTAGTTGAGCTGGAAATGTTAGATTTCGACGTGATTATGGGTATGGATTGGTTGGCCTCATGTTATGCTAACGTTGATTGTCGAATGAAAGTAGTTCGATTCCAATTTCTAAGAGAGCCCGTGCTTGAATGGAAGGGTAACACAGCAGTTCCAAGGGGTAGGTTTATTTCCTACCTTAAAGCAAGAAAGATGATAGCTAAGGGCTATATTTATCACTTAGTCCGAGTTCATGATACTGAAGCAAAGTCTCCAACTTTCCAATTCGTTCCGGTAGTGAATGAATTTCCATATGAACTTCCAGGCCTTCCTCTGGAAAGAGAGATTGATTTCGCTATTGATGTGTAGCCGGAAACCAAGCCTATGTCTATTCCTCCCTACCGAATGGTTCCGGCAGAATTGAAAGAGCTAAAGGCACGGTTGAAAGATTTGTTTAAGAACGTGTTTATTAGACCCAATTCATCACCGTGGGGTGCACCAGTCCTATTTGTGAGGAAGAAAGATGGTTCCTTACGGATGTGTATCGATTATAGGCAGTTGAATAAGGTGACGATAAAGAAAAAATATCCTCTCCTAAGGATTGATGGTTTGTTTGATCAATTACAAGGTGCCAAGTGGTTTTCCAAAATAGACCAAAGGTCAGGTTTTCATCAAGTAAGAGTTAAAGAAGAAGATATTCCCAAAACAGCTTTCAGAATGAGATATGGCCATTATGAATTCCGGGTCATGTCATTTGGGTTAACTAATGTCCCGGCAGTGTTCATGAATTTTATGAATAATGTATTCAGGCCTCTCTTGGATTTATTCGTAATAGTATTCATTGACGATATTCTGGTATACTCTCTCACGAAATCAGAACATGCAGACCATTTACGTATTGTTCTTGGAATTCTTCGAACTCGAGAATTGTATGCAAAATTTTCAAAATGCTAGTTTTGGCTGAATTCTATGACATTTTTAGGTCATGTTATTTCAGATGATGGAATTAGAGTTGATACTCAGAAAATTAAAGTTGTGAAGACTTTGCCAAGGCCTACGACGCCTACAGAAGTCCGTAGTTTTCTGGGATTGGCAGGTTATTATAGAAGGTTTGTGGAGGGGTTTTCCTCTATTTCAGCCCCATTGACAAAGCTAACCCAGACGTCAGCTAAATTTTAGTGGAATGATGCTTGTGAGCGTAGCTTTCAGGAATTGAAAGATAGGTTAACTTTAGCTCCAGTCTTAACACTGCCAGAAGGGCCAGATGGTTATGTTGTGTATTGTGATGCTTCTGGCGTTGGGTTAGGATGCATATTGATACAGCACGGTAAAGTCATTGCTTATGCTTCGAGGTAGCTGCATAAACTTGAAAAGAACTACCCAACTCATGATATCGAATTGGCTGTAGTTATTCATGCATTAAAGATGTGGAGACATTACTTGTATGGTGTACATGTTGATATCTATACAAATCACAAGAGTCTTCAATACATTTTCAAACAGAAGGAGTTGAATCTGCGGCAGAGGCGGTGGTTACAATTATTGAAAGATTATGATTTGAGTATTTTATACCACCCCAGGAAGGCAAATGTAGTAGCTGATGCGCTTAGCCGCCGATCGATGGGCAGTCTATGTGAAGTTCCTCCGGAGAAGAAAGAATTAATTCATGAGCTCCATCAATCAACTAATCTTGGAGTACGTCTAATTGATTCAGGTAGTGCAAGAATTGGTATTAATAATCCCACAGTTTCGTCCCTGAGTATGGAAGTGAAAGAGCGTGAACATGAAGATCCTCAGTTGAGCCATTATAGAGACACATTTCATGAAAAAGAGAAGTCTCCATTTGAAACTTCTATGGATGGAATTCTTAGATACCGAGGCAAGCTATGTGTTCTGAATGTTGCAGAATCACGTCACCGAATTCTACAAGAAGCTCATTATTCTCGGTATTCTATTCATCCAGGAGCGACAAAGATGTATCATGATCTCAAGTTAATTTATTGGTGGGATGGAATGAAGAAAGACATAGTAGAATTTGTAGCTCAATATCCAAATTGCCAGCAAGTGAAAATCAAACATCAAAAGCCAGGAGGATTATTGCAACAATGGAAATCCCTACTTGGAAATGGAAAGTGATCAACATGGATTTTATTGTGGGGTTACCCCGTTCCCGAGGCAAGTATGATTCCATATGGGTGATCATGGACAGACTCACGAAAGCAGTTCATTTTCTTCCAGTTAGAACCACATACTCAGCAGAAGAATATGCAAGGTTGTATCTCAAGGAGATTGTTCGACTCCATGGTATCCCGATATCCATTATCACAGATAGAGGGGCACAATTTATAGCCATGTTCTAGAAATCTTTCCAAGAAAGTTTAGGTACTCAAGTAAAGCTTAGCACGACATTTCATCTGCAGACTGATGGGCAAGCCAAACGTACCATCCAGACCTTAGAAGATATGCTACGGGCATGTGTACTAGATTTCGGTGGCAGCTGGGATGACCATTTACCTCTTATTGAGTTTGCATACAACAATAGCTACCATTCCAGTATCAAAATGGCTCCGTATGAAGCTTTATATGGGAGGAAGTGTAGATCCCCAATTGGATGGTTTAAAGTAGGGGAAGTACAGCTAATAGGTCCTGAATTGATTCAACAAGCAGTAGAAAAGGTCAAGGTGATCCGAGATCGATTGTTGACAGCCCAAAGTCTCCAAAAATCTTATACGGACAACCGCCGGCGAGACTTAGAATTTCAAGTTGATGATTGGGTATTCTTAAAGGTGTCGCCAATGAAGAGAGTGATGAGATTTGGTAAGAAAGAAAAGTTAAGTCCTCAATACATTGGACCTTACAAAATTATCCGCAAGGTGGGTCAAGTAGCTTATGAATTGGACTTACCCTCAGAGATCGAATCAGTCTATCCAATTTTTCATGTCTCAATGCTCCGTAAGTGTATTGGAGATCCTACTAGGATCCTGCCGGTAAATGATGTCCAAGTGACGGAAAAGCTAGTCTATGAAGAAGTGCCCATTGCCGTATTAGACAGGCAGGTACGGAGACTTCAAAATAAAGAAGTGGCCCCGTTAAGGTCTTATGGCGAAATAACAACTGAGAAGAAATGACTTGGGAAGCGGAAGAAAATATGAAATCCAAATACCGGCACTTATTTCAGCCCCCGGAAGAGATCCAAGACGAAACATCAAGATGATGAGATATGTATGTTTTCTCTTTATGCATATGGGTCGTGTGTGGCCAAACTATATTGTTAGTATGTTGAGGCCCTGTAAGGCACTGTTATTATGGGCTGTTGTGATAGGATGGTAGTGCCATATTATAGGGGAAACTCTGGCAAAATTTTCGTAGAATTCTCGAGTGCTTAACATTCGAGGACGAATGTTCCAAAAGGGGGGAAGAATGTTACACCTCGGAAAATTTCCTGTTAATGTACAGTGAATAGACTAACGAAGGGCACGAGGTATACGATGTTTTGATAAGTAAGAAATAGCATTTGATGATCCTAATTGAGATTTCAAAGACATTCGAAGTAAGAGAAGAAAGTTTGCCAAGAAAGACAAGGTATACGTTATGTATTGAGAAGGATTTACGAGTACCGAGTTAGTGATGGCTTAAGGATGTTTTAGAGAAGGTTTATAACATCCCTTAGATTGGTAATGAGGTGTTAAACAAGTGTTAAGAAGGTTCCATAAGAATTGGAGATCAAACGAGTCGACGAGAATGAATTCCGGAAGGTTGGGCAACATACGGTCCAACATACTGGCCTTATAAAACATACTGGCCATATGTCTGGCCGTATGTTCTGCCCAGAATGGGTCTTTCACTGGACCAAATCTACGGCCAGTAGAAAAGATACGGACCATATGTTGGTCTGTAGATTGGTGTCGGGACAGATTTTTAAAAATGATATAAGGACCCAACCCCATCCAATTTATTTCATTTCTCCTCTCCACACTTCAAGAACATTCTAGAGAGCTCTCCACTCTTCATCCACAATAAATCAAGAGAGATTTGTGATCAACTTCATCAAACCAACAAAATTAAGTGTATGAAACTTATTGAAGTTCATCCAAGCCAAGAAATTCCAATGGAAGTGAACTAGGGTTTTGGTGTAAGAGGAGTATTTCTGATCAAGGCTTAGTCCTGCACCATCTAAGGTAAGTTTTATGATATTTCCATGTTGTTTAAGGTAATGAGAGGTTGAAAGACTTAGATTATGAAAGGAGATAGAAAACGGGTCACAAAGATGAGAATAATGAGATTTTGAGTAGTAGTTTGGAATGAGTCATGAATATTGATATGTTGTGATTGTAAGTATGCTATAAGTGACATTTAGAACATGGGATAAGTATTATATGTGAGAAAACGCAATAGTGAACTATGACCATGATTATGGAGGAATCGAAGTGAAATTGTGAAATGTGGATAATATAGTGTGAACGTTGTTATGGATGTTTGGGAGTTGATATGTAATATGAGGAAAGTTGTATAAACAAAGGAAATGCTGCCCAATTTTCTCTAGCATTAGTTAGCACGTTCATATAATCGATTAGCTAATGTTGATGTGAATTCCCTTGAAGGTAGAAACGTGAGCGATGAAGGAGAATGATCAAGCGATAGAATAGCTAAGCAAAAAGGTATGTAAGGCTAATCCTTTCCTTCTATGGCATGAATCCTCCTATTCTCCCATAATCTTCCTAAATAAAGGTAACTATGAGTCCATGACTGTAACGAGCTATATATGTATAAGATAAAGAAAAGAGATACGATACGAGCATGATAATGATGATGAGTTTAAGTATAAAGAATCCTAGAGTAATATAAGATGTCATGAAGTTAATGATCCTAAGTGTGGTTCCATTGATATTTTTCCTTGTGTACACTCACCTTAAAATGTTAGTCCCTTCAGGGTGAGATATGATGATTATGATCACTCCATAATGTAATCGGGGGTTCACGACCTTATGTCACCCCGACAGAGCCATAGTTCCCTTCAAGTTCTAATGTATGTTTTGATGAAAAATGTATAATGATGCTAAGTTATGATAAGGTCATGATATGCCTATGGGATTTATAATAATGATAAGTCTATGATGTGCACACGATGATACAATTCCACCGTGCCTAAATGGCCGGACATGTCACCGTAAAGGCGGGCTGCTTGAGATTCTACCGTGTCCAAATGGCCGGACATGACACCGCTAAGGCGGGCTGCTTATGATTCCACCGTGCCTAGAAAGCCGGACATGATCACCACTAGTGGGCGGCGTATGATGGTTACCCGGACACGGGTTAACGATCATGGTATATATGATATGGGGATGTATGTGCTATGATGATATATGTAATATGATTATATATGATATATATATGAAATGCATCCATTCTTAAAGGTTAAGCAGGTTATATCTTCATCTTATGTTTTATGATTTCTCTATTATATCCATTTCATTCATGCCTTATATACTCAGTACAATGTTTGTACTGACGTCCGATTTCTTTGGACGCTGTGTTCATGCCCACAGGTAGACAAGGAGGTGATCCAGACTCATAGGAGCTACTAGCAGACTTTGAGAGCACTCCATTGTTCTGGAGGTGCCATTGATTTATTCTTTTGTGTATATACATGTTTTGGGCATGACGGGGTCCTGTTCCGTCCATATGTCTGGTACTCTAGTAGAGGCTCGTAGATACGCATGTGTGGGTAGTATGGTCTCACGATGTCCTTATCGTATGTATATTATTTTGATAGCCGAAGGGCTTATGTATATAAAGGTAATTATGTTTCAAGGTGAAAAATGATTTTCCTATGATTTGAGTATAAGATTAATGAATGAACGACTTGATGTGTACGATGGGTAAAGGTATGAGCGGTGCTCGGTGGTTAGCCCAGGGTACCCGTCATGGCCCCTAGTCGGGTCGTGACAGTTAGGGTTTTCCACTGGAGTTAAGATCTCTCTGGGTAAACATATTCTGAAGACTATGGTTATTGATGAAAACCTCACAATGAACACCGTACAAATAATGCCTCCAAATCTTCCAAGCGAAGACCACGGCCAACAACTACAAATCATGAGTAGGGTAATTCTTCTCATGAACTTTCAACTGACGGGAAGCATAAGCTATCACTCTACCCTCCTGCATCAACACAGGACCCAAGCCCATACGGGAGGCATCACGATAGATAGCGAAATCCTCACCCTCCACGGGTAATGCTAAGATCGGGGCTATAGTCAAACGAAGCTTGAGCTTGTGAAAGCTCTCCTCACAATCATCCGTCCACTGGAAGGGAACATCCTTCTGAGTCAATCTGGTCATGGATGAAGCAACAGCAGCAAAACCCTTTATAAAGCGACGGTAATAACTGGCCAAACCCACAAAATTACGAATCTCAATAATGGTAGTGGGCCTCGCCCAACCCCTCACAACCTCAATCTTTTGTGGACCAATCATAATCCCATCCTGAGACACAACATGGCCAAAGAATGCTATAGACTCCAACCAAAACTCATACTTAGAAAACATAGCAAACAAGCTATGCTTCTTCAACAACCCAAGAACAGAACGAAGATGGCTCTCATGCTCCTCTCTACTCTTGGAATACACCAAGATGTCATTAATAATCACAATCACGAAGGAATCAAGGAATGGCCTAAAGATGACATTCATCAAGGTCACAAATGCAGCCCGGGCATTGGTAAGCCCAAAATACATCACTAGAAATACTGTCTTCGAAATATCCTCCGCCCTGATCTTCAACTGGTGATAGCCGGAAAGCAAATCATCTTCGAGAACACCGAAGTACCCTGAAGCTGTTCAAACAAATCATCAATACTAGGCATAAGGAAATTATTCTGAATAGTGACCTTGTTCAACTAGCGGTAATCAATACACATCTTCATGGTCCCATCTTTCTTCTTCACAAATAACACAGGAGCAACCCAATGGGACACACTCGGTCTAATGAACCCCTTGCTTAAAAAATCCTGTAACTGCTCCTTAAGCTCTCTCAACTCAGCAGGTGCCATCCGATATGGCAGAATAGAAATACGACGAGTGCCTGGATCCAAGTCAATACAGAAGTCAATGTCGCGATCAGGTGGCATAACCGGCAAATCCGACGGGAATACCTCCGCGTACTAGCTCACAATAGGGATAGACTCAAGGGGAGGAGATACAACAGTAGTATCACGAACATGAGCCAAATAGGCTAAACACCCCTTACTTTCAAACTTCTTCACTCAAATGAAGGAAATGATCTTTTTCGGAGCTGGACTGGGAGTACCTCTCCACTTAAACCTAGGAATGCCCGACATGGCTAAGGTGACTGTCTTAGCTTGACAGTCCAAGATCGCGTGATAAGGAAAAATCCAGGACATCCCAAATATAATATTAGAGTCCGCCATATGGAGAATCATCAAATCTAACCAAGTGTCATACCCCATAAAAGTAACCAAACAAGACCGGTGGACTCGATCAATAATCACAGAATCTCCGACCGGAGTAGACACATGAACATTTATATCTATGGTATCACAAGGCAAATTCCAACCAATGGCATGAAATGTAGATACATACGAATAGGTGGATCCAGGATCAAATAACACAGATGTTGCTCTATGACGGACATAAATGATACCTAAAATCACAGTATCTGAAACCTCTACCTCGGGCCCACCAAAAATTAGTAACAATGGGATCCACCACGCCCAGTCTGGGATTCTTTTCTCGCACTCTGAGAACCAGCTCTAGATTACTAGGGACCACCTCTAGAACTATGAGAAGCACCGCGACCTGACTGAGCGCCGCCCCTCTGAGAAGTCCCACCTCGACCACCAGATGATATAGGTGTCCTCGGCAACTGATAATCTCACCTGACTTGGGGACATCTCCTAACAACATGCCCAACCTCTCCACATGAATAACAGGTAATAGGAGGCAAATGCTGATACACAGAAACTGAAGACTTAGATGAAGCAGCCCTGTCCATTGGTCTGGAGAACAAACTCTCAGGAGCTCTCTGCCTAGGTGGCTCACTGGGGGAAGGCTGTAACGCTGAACGCACAGGACGACCCGAATATGGCTGATGCAGCCTTGAAAACTGATCGGCGCCACACGAACTAGAACCCTAAAAACGGCCAGTCTAAGGTGGCCTTTTGTCACCACCACCAAAAGCACGGGCCTTAGCGCCCTCAACCATAGAAGCATGCTCGATAATGGACTGGAAGGAAGGCCCCATAGACTCTATCGGAAGACTAGGAAGCTATAGAGAGCCCACTAGTCCCCCAACAAAACGCCTGATCCTATCGGCCTCAGTAAGGATCAACAGAGTGGAATAACGGGCCAGATATAGGAAACGGGTCACAAAAGACTCCAAACACATGCCCCTCTGCTCAATATGTAAAAACTCCTCCTTACGCACCTCTCGCAAAGACCTGAGCACATACTTCTCAAGGAAGGCCCAGTAGAACTGAGTCCAAGTCAAAGAAGGGGAACCCTTAGGTGTGCATGCCACGAAATACCTCCATCACGTCTTCACGTCAATGCGAAACTGAGAGGACACATAATAAATGTCGTGGGTCTCCACTATCCCCATCCGGTGTAGCAACTCATGCATATCAAAAATAAACTCATAAGCATCCTCCAACGAAGTACCAGCAAGCCTCGGCGACTCTAACCTCCTGAATCTCCCAACAAGGTCTTGATCAGAAGCAGTCATAACAGCGCCTTCCATAAGACTAATATCATCACCAGGAGCGGGTATAACATCAATACGATGAGCCATAGCTGCAGCGGGATGTGCTGCCAGTGTAGGTCCCTACTTAGGGGTCTTCACCCCAACCCTAGTCTGTGAACCCCCGCCGGGAGTAGCAACACCGGCTGCCTGCTGCTGGGCATCAAGATGAAGTAAGACCCTAGCCATAGTATCCTGCATGGCCTGACTAGAAGTAACCTCGGTCTGTGTCTGTGCTGGAGCCACATCCTCGGGCTCAAGAGAAGTCGATCTCTCTCGCCGCTATCCTACCGCAGGAGACACGCCCCTAGCTGGGGCAGCCCCGTGGCCTCTTACTCTGCCGTGCCCTTTAGCTGTCGCTCTCCCTCGAGTGCCAGCCGTAGCTGCTGGCTCTGCCACCTAACCTCGAGCCATAGTAGCTCGAGTCCTCACCATCTGTGAGAGAAGAGATCAGAGTCATATACAAATTTGTTCTTTCTAGATACCAATTAGAATAAAGTGACACGAAAGAAGGAAAGGACGCGATATTTCCTAAATGTCCTATAGCCTCTCGCAGATAAGTACGAAGCTCATCGTACCGACCCACGAGATTCTACTAGACACGCTCTTGTATTGAAGACCGGGTAACCTAGGGCTCTGATACCAACTTGTCACAACCTATTTTTCCTTAGCCGTGCGTGCACTTACCTTCCCACCTCAGTAAGCGAACCCTCAACCCAACAATGAATAAAGTCACAAAACATAACTAATTAATCAGAAAAGAATAGATAAGTAAGTCCCACGATATATATTTATATATAGTAGAATAGTACGGAATAATAATAATACCCCCAGGGTCTAGTCTGAATAATACAAGAGCATCTAAAAGGAAAATAATACAAGTCTAGAATAATAATACATAAAGTGTCTATGCCTCTGAATAAAATAGGACATAAAGATAGAGAAGTCTTCAAGGCAGCGGACAACCATGCTCACCCTGGAAACTCGAAGATAGAGCTGAAGCGACTATCAGCCACGCGTTACGGAAGTGGACCCAACCTGATACTCTGCAATCATAAAAGAATGCAGCAAGTGTAGGTCTGCACAAAACAACAGTACTGGTAGGCATCATCGGCCAACTAAGCATAGCTAACACAATCCAGATAATCAAGCAGATAAGCAGGCAAACCAACAACTATAAGTCAAACATAATCGAATCCAAGTACACGTCATTGCCTAAGTAAAGAATTTAATCCCAAATGTGCCAAGTCTGAATGTATCAAGTCCGAATCCAACATCGCGAGTACAACACCAAAACATCCAGAATCAAGCCATAATGCAATGCAATACAATAGTGTATGAATGCAATGCAATGCCATGCAAATACTGTGTACACATGTACTCCGGATGAAAATATCGACATCTCCGTAGCACAACCCAATGTGACTCGCGAAGTGAAAGTGCCACCCCTCCCGGATCTTTGCCCAATAGACAGACAGGACCCCGGATATTTGCCGACGGGGGGTTCTCACCGACACCACTCTAGGGGACCTGCAGAGTCCATGCGCTCACTCAATCAATGATTTCGGAACTAACATCGGATATCGGCCACTCAATCAACGATTCCGGGACTAACATCGGATATCGGCCATCTCAGGTCATTCAAGTAAAATCGAGCCTAGCTCATCAAGGTGTTTCATCAAATATCATCAGTATCTCAATAGTGTATCATGAAAATTAGAGTGCATGCAATGCATGTATCAACATAAATAATCATGCTCAATATCACAAGTACCAACAATAGGTACGCCAATAATATATCTGAATCACAAATATTAACAGTAGGTATGCCGACAATATAACCGAATAACAAGTACCAATAGTGGGTACGCCAACATTATGGTAATCAAGATGATAAAATAGAATCCAACATCTATTAACAACTCATGGCGTCAAGCCAACATAATAGAACAATCAAATCACAACATAACGGGTTTGCTAGCTCCAAACATACAACAGGGCCTAACTTAAGGAAATATCCAACCCAACTTCATGCCCGAAGGTTCACATGCTGTCTCTGACAATATAATCTAAATATGTGCTTGGCTATATGAAGTCTCACCAAAGGTAAGCCATAATCTACCTGGATGGCCGAACAACAACACTGACAAATCACTCTATTGCCTTCCCCTTCCACTGAACCTTAGAACCAAAGTATTCGAAGCATAATCGAAATCTGGATTAGAAATCATGAAGAATGAAACTAATATTGCTACCATTCAATTTAGGTCAAATATAACACTAGAAATTAGGGAAACGGGCCCCCAAGGGCAAAATGGGAAATTCGGAAGCAAAATTTCAAATTAAGCACTAGGTGATCATAACCCAACTACTAATTGCTAAATTAACTCATAGATTTACCCAATTTAGAATTTGAAGCAAAACCTCCAATTTGGGTATAAACCCTAACTCTTTGATTCCGAATTGAACACTAGAAATGGAAGATATATGATTAACAAGCTTAGATTCATCAAAATCTAACATAAACCCCATCAATTTCGTGATTAACAAGCCTAGAGAACATGTTCATCAAAACCCTCTTCCATATCCCATTACTAAGGGATTATTAAAGGAAAGGGGGAATTTATGTTGATTAGGATCAATGTAATAGTAACGGGATTAGCAAGGTTTACCTCCAAGAATATTCTCCAAATATCTCTAAGAATAGTCCCCAAAGCTCTAATTTCGAAGTGGAAATAAATAAAGGTCTAAAGGCTTATTTAAATCACACTTAATGAAATAACAGGCCAGTTACAATCACGGTGGTAACGCGGATCCGCTACAGTGCCCATCCGGCCGCCATGGCGGTCTGGCCAAGATACACATGGCCTCCCCAGCGGCCAATACACCACAACAGCAGTGCCACTGGGATGACACTGGTGTCGCCATATCGGGCACCAAGTACCGGAATTCCTTCAATTTTTCTAAGTCTCAATTGAAATCCCTAGCCATTTTTAGGCCACCTACTCACAAACCACATACACAGATCCACACAAAATTATGCTACGAATGAGATCGTGGCCTCGGAATTCCCAACAGATGTCTCGTTGATCGAGTCAACCCCCGATACCTCATTTCCATTTCCCAACCCAAGTCCTAAAATGCATATAAGTGCATCGAAAATGAAACTAGATATACACATAAGTCATAAACGACCATCCGGATCTCTCGTAATTGACGGATTTTCGAAAAAGGTCTGTTTACCCAAAAGTCAACTTCGGGTCAACTATTTTTTTACTTTAAGCCTATATTCCACAAAATTTTCCCGAATCCTATCTAGACACCACGAGAAGGGCGTCAACGATCCCCTCGGGTAAAAAATAAGCTAAACAATGCTTGGAAAAGGGTGAAAATGCCGAAAAGACTATAACGACAAAACGGGTCGTTAAAAAACGTGGATTTGTGATTATCGGGTGATATTATTGAGATTAGATAGATTTGTGGTTTAGAAGCTTCATCTTAGGCTGTGATTTAGTTATGAGATATTCTGTGACTTGGATTTGAGTAGTATGCGCTTATCTCTTTATCTTGTTGATTTTATGATTATATGCATGAACTAATCTTAGTCGGCCTATTATGCTTACCGGTACATAGTGTTTATACTGATACTACCTTGCTGTACCCTTTTTAAGTGCAGATTGTGTTCCAGAGATTTCACCCAGCCCACATCTCTAATTTGAAGCTAGTTTTCGTGATTAGATCTGAGGGTGAGCTTCTATCCATGCCATGCCGCCTGAAGATCCTTCTTTCCAGATCTCTACTTTCATTCCAGACATTATTTATTATTATATTTGACAGATATTTCATTCTTTAGACATTGTTGGTTAGAGTGTTTTTATGATGACTTTCAGATTCTTGGAATTTAATAGTTAGACTTCCGCACTTATATTATTTATAATTTATGACTTGGTTAGACTATTTATTTATTCACTTATTTATTGATTGTTAGAGTATAAATGATTAAAGAAATTGAAATTGGCTAGTGATTAATGGGTTAACGGGTAAGGGTTCGCTTACTAGTGATAATAAGGTAGATGCCTGCACGATCGGTAATTAAGGTCATGAAATGGAGGTTTCATCCTACCAAAGTAATTTAATCCGATGATTTTTCTTGTGTGATTAAGGTATGGTTTCATCTCTATTACATAGTCTTGAGGTTTTTTGACTATTATACAACTTGATTGAAGGAAGAAAGTGAAAGGGAAGTTCAAATATGGATTAGAGACCATGTTGAGTTTAAGGACTGTTTTGATCATCATGTTGTTGTGTTATTGAGATAACTTACTTGTAGTTTGATAGTAGTTGATGTTGTTTTCTTGTTGTTATGATTTTGCTAGAAGGGCATATAGAGAAGAGGTGTGTAAATATCATATATGAGTGTATATTGGACTGTTGAGGTGTATCTTGTAATACTTGTTGAAGTAAGTATAAGAGGCTTATTTGAGGTTCTTGTTGTGTTGTGATGGTTAAGAAATAGGGTAAATATTTCCAGTTTAACTTTAGAATTGAGTTATCATTGATATACGTGATATACTAGCGCCATCTAAGTTGTATATGTATTCCCTTATTATAGGATTGGCGCTCTAGTTGTGATAAGCTCATTGTTGGATTGCTTGGATGACTTGACGTATGTTAAGGCTAACTTTCCTTCTTTTAGGCATGATCCTCATGGACGAAATGTAAACGTAACGCTACTCAATAATGAATTCTAGTCTATGTAGCTAGGGCTGTTCCATGTCGATTCATGTTCTAGTAAGGATGTTCAGTATGTCTTTCTTCAGATTCAGTAATATTCATAGCGTCACATGTTAATGGAAATGCTATCTCATAACTATGTCAGAGGTATAACGACTTACGTCACTCCGACAGATTCAGGATGTACTCTTATCATATTCATGCATGGCACTATATATGTACAGACCTATGACCCCTCAGGAGTTATATACACGTATATTATATATTATATATTATATATGGGGTATGGGGATGGTGACGGCGTTATATAGACACTACCACCTGATCAGCTGGTCACATGATGATGATGAGGCCCACAGAGGCCGATATGATATGATGGGATGCCTACAGAGGCTTGACAGGCGTTACATGCGCATATATATGTATGAACCTTATGCATGCATGCACAATATTTATGTATATCATTGGCCCGCAGAGGCAGTTCAGATATAAAAGTTGCATTTATTTCATCCTATGTTCTCTTATATCTCTTTTATGTTACTTTCATGCCTTACATACTCAGTACTTTGTTAGTACTGACGTCCCTTTCTCGGGGGGGGGGGGGGGGTTGCGTTTTATGCCCGCAGGTTCAGGCAGATAGGCTGACGATCTACCACTGTAGGTTGTTGTTCAGTTGTTATTGGAATACTCCACTTGTTCTAGAGTTGCTATTGTATTTTTGGTACGTTATACTTTTGTGTGCATATGGGTATGGCGGGGCCCTATCCCGATCTTGTTAGGTCATATACTCCAGTAGAGGCTTGTAGAAAGTCATGGTATAGGTAGACTTTATATGGACATTCGGCCCACATTTTTGTCGTATAGTATTTCATGATGGCCTTGTCGGCTAACATAGTTTTTGTCCGATTTAGTTGTATAATATGTCTTCTTGGGCTCATTCCTTTTCCAGCATATCTCTTGTATGATTTAGCATATTTTCATCTGGTGACCCCAAGGTTCACTCTTCTTTATGATCATGACAGGAAAGCATATTTAGCTGTGCTCGGTAGGTGGGGCCCGGGTGCCCCTCATGGCCCTCCAATTTGGGTTGTGACAAACTTGGTGTCAGAGCAGTTGTGTCCTAGGGTTGTCTACAACCCATGTCTAGCAGATTCTTATTTATGGTGTGTTGTGCACCACACTTATAAACAGGAGGCTGTAGGGCATTTAGGAAGATTGTCCTTCTTTCTTATCTTAGATCGTGTGATAAAGCTGTACATCAGGATTTCTTTTCTAATAACGTATTATGATTTCAGTGATACCTGTGATGAGGAAAGCTTCAGCTAGCTAGAGAGTCAAAGCTGCGACAAATGATGGTACCACTCGGGTGCCACGAGTAGTCGCGAACCAGGGTGAGTCCCAGAGTGAGGCCCCATCTCAGTCTTCTTAGAGCCTTTCCATTCCAGCGGATCCCAGGGGGGTTGCAGCTACCGTACTCCCAGTTCCTTCACATGATGTATCAGACTAGGAGAAGAGAAATGCCATTTAGTTGTTGACTCAATTAGTGGCCGCTCAGGCCCGGCGTCATGGTACGGGTACTGGTTATAGTGATAGGGTTGTTAGTGCCAGGGTTTGAGACTTCATCAATTTGGATCCTCCAGAATTCTTTGTATCCAAACCAGATGAGGACCCACGAAATTTTATAGATCAGATGCTAAGGACATTGCGGGTAATGCATGCTTCAAACACTGAGTCAGTAGAATTAGCTTCGTTATGGTTGCGATATGTTGCTGTCCAGTGGTATGAGACCTGGGTGAAGTATAGAGGGGCTAATGCACCCCCAACAGTATGGTAAGAGTTTACAGAGGCTTTCTTTCAGCACTATTTGCTAGAAGAGGCCCGACAGGCTTGAGTAGATCAGTTTCTGAATCTACGCCAGGGGAATATGAGTGTTCGGTAGTACAGTATTCTTTTTAATTCACTAGCAAGGTGTGCTCCCATGATTGCAGCTGAGATGGAGGATCGGGTACACCGATTTGTAAGTGGACTTGGGCCGTATTTGATTAATAATTGCATGACGACCGCACTTTAGGAGGGTATAGATATCTTTCGTATTCAGGAATAGCTAAGGGTTTAGAGAAGAGAAAGCAGCAGAAGCGGGTTGATCGAGAGCGTGATAGGGGTTAGAGCAAGAGAGCTAGATCTTCTGGGTCTTTTGGTAAGTTAGGGTTGTTATAAACAGTAGTTCTCTAGGCGTTCAGCCTATTCAGTGGCTACTGCGCCTTCATAGTTCCCAGGATCGAGGTTTGATGGACCCACTTATTTTGAGCCGGGCCAAAGTTCCAGGGCTTCAGTTCCAAGTTTAGAGGAGGTTCTAGCCAAATTAGGCCATCTCTACCGCGATGTATTCAGTGTGGTAAGTTGCACGGTCAATAGTGTCATTTGGGTTCGGATGTGTGTTATACCTGTGGTCAGCCAGGCCATATTATGCAAGATTGTCCGTCGAGGGGTGGTAGAGGTGCAGTTCAGACGACAGGACCTACAGTTAGTTCTTCATCATCGGTACGCCCTCCTCGGCAGGGTTCTCAGACACCAGTCGGTCGTGCTAGAGGTAGAGGCGGAGCGTCCAGTTCAAGCGGTCCTCACCTGACAGTCATAGGTATACTATCAGTCTCCTCCCATAATATAGATGCATTGATCGATCTAGGTTCTAATAATTTTTTTTTCGGGTGGGGCCCACAACTAATAATTAAACTTAATTAATTTAATTAATCACAAATTCTCATTTAGTAATCTAACCATAATTAATTAATTCCTAATCTCCAATAATATATTTTTTTTACACTAAATAAAATTTATAAACAGCTTGTTCTGATTTAAAAAAAAAATGAAAATTAAAGGTTTCTATTCCGTGTCCGAAAATGATCCTGTCTTTAACTTGAGTCGGTTTTCTTGCGAATAATTCGACGTATAAATATACGGGGTATAACATCCTTCCCCCCTTTAGAACATTAGTCCTTGAATGTTAAACTGATCCTGAATTCGCAATACTTTCTCAAGTGTTCTTTTATTTAATTACGCCCTTCACATACCTCTTCCATTGGTCAATTCGCTATAATTCATTATAACGCATTCCAGGCCTCTACATAGTCATTCCTGTAATGTCTCCTCTTTCTGTTGTTCTTCGAGGTAATAATTCCACGTCATTACCTTTACTCTCCTCTTACTTTGCAGTCCGTGGTCAGTTATGTTGCGAGCTTTTCTGTTGAAATCTTACTTTCTTCTTGTGGTTCTCCTATAGTTATTCCCTTAAGGTATCGTTTCATTTGTCTTACTTCTCAATCTTTAAATAAGATTTTTATAACGCGTAGACGTTCCTCGCCGGTTCATTAGACTTTAATATCCCTGGAGTATCGTATGCCTCTGGTAACCTGTAGACCCTTCGCAGGTTTTACGAGTAAAACGAAATTTATCAGAGGGTCACATTTTTATGCTCCAATATCCTTGCTTTACTCCGCTGTGACAGTCCGTATTCTGGAATCCTTAGCATCATGTGTCACTTTCTGACTTTTTTTGAAAGTCTTTAACTATCACTTGCTTTTACTTCTTGATCTCGATCTTTAGGGTTGGCTATCAAATAGTGCTAGGGTTCCCTCATATTACAACTTTACAATCATCCAGTAACCCATAACCCACTTGTTCCGATTGTCTCGGTTAAATCATTTTGTAATTTCCATTACTCTAACTGGCCATACTTTAGACATATTATCTCGTGACGTTTCTCTATTTTTGACTCAAACTCTTCTATTGCCTCTTTACTTAAATTTGCTCTTAGTTCCCCTATCACATATCCTATTGCAATCTTTACACGAGTATGTGTAGGTGCTCAAATCAGCCCAGAAAATACCTTAGTGTCGTTTCACTAGTCTTTGTGCTTTACCTTACATTCTTCCCTCGTACCTTTTAATGGTATCGGGGCCCAATTATGGCTTTTGCCCTCAGTACTAATTATATCTCTGTAGTTTTGCCTCAAACCATCTTACACCTTTCTTTTGATGTATCCAAAATATCGCAACCGCATTGTTGTTACTGAATTCTTACTCTTCTTATCAAGTACTTACTTGGTCTCATTCTTACTATACAAATATTCGTAGGTTGCATAACTATTCTTGTACAATTGTACAAAGTGCATCCAATCTTAGTCATAGTCTTTCCTTCTCCTGGCTTATTCTGCTCTACATATCTTATTGTACTATCACTCACTTGCTGTCTATTTCGCCATACTCCTTCCCTTCCTCTATTTACCATTTGGTTTCCCACATCCTACTATAGGAGGGATTTCCTATCCTTTCTCCTTGGCTACTTATATGTCACAATATCATTAGCCAATAACTCCATTGCCAACATCTTAACCTGTAATCCCGTTATCATTCTCTTGTCGCATTCGTCCTTGTTATGAGCATCCACCTTCTGATGTCATATTATCCAAGATCTTTACCAATAATTCTCAGCACTGTCTCAAATACCATCTTGACTTCTATCCATTTATTGTTGGCTTTCAAATCTTACTAACTTGTCTCAACAAGGGATCTCGCTTAAAGTTTAAGTATTCGTATCAAACGTATTGTAGTGTCAATTGATTTCATCTTACACTTGCATTTCTCTCATTCGCTTCCCCCCTTTAGGGTGTACCCATATCATTATCTATTTATATTTTACTCTATGTCCCCATTTCAATTTTCGAATTCATATGATTCTTTTCCAATACATTTGGTATACTACACCATATCCATGTCTTCCTTTATATCATCTATAATTTAGATTACCCATGTATGAAACTCCAACACAATCACGAGGCGATGAGAACTCTCGATATATAGTACAAAATCTCATCTGATGGTTGGTACTTGTAGCAATTTATCCAAAGCCACATTCCATTCATTCCAATCAGTAATTAGCTAGTGCTTATAGTCATTTCAAATTCTCCATTCGGTAGCACTTATATTCTAATGATAAGTGTTCCAAGCCTTCCCATAACACTTTTTTTTAACCCAACGGATATCATCTATTTCTTTTAATAAATTCACAACACATCAGTTGTTTCGCAAATTCGCGATCCTTGTCCATTAAGGATTTCACCATTTCCGAGGTGAAGTCACATACACATAGTACTCCTTTATGCCTCATGCTCTTTCATTCTTGTTGTCTACCCAACACTGACTTCTAACTTACTCAAAATCATATCAAATTCGTCTTAATAGTAGTCTTGTCTTATCACCTTCTCGTCGTACTACACCTTAAGTTCGTAGCTATATATTTCCCTTTTATCCTATACTCATACTCAATTGGTTACGTCCGTAGTGAGTGCTTTTAGTACTCCTTTCATTTCTCTAGTCTATGTCCATCTTTTATTTGTGCGTGAGGAATCTCATGCTACTCCTGTATCCTTCTGAGAACACCACTTCTACATAACTCCTTCTTTTATTTTCAAAACATATTCTGTTCATCCCTATTCGTTCTTATCATACCAGTCATTTCTGACACTCATTCTGTCTCGTTGCTCATCTCCCTTTAGTCCGATCTTTTACAATTCTGTCGCTTATATTAATCGTTTCCTTAGCTATCCACGTCATAACACATCGCTACACTGTAATCCCACTCGCTTTCTTCTTATCTTCCTCTTTCTATTAACTCCTTCTTTTCTTGTGCTCGCTTTCATTTCCGTTATCACATAATCTGTATTCTGAACCTTTCCTGTAAAAGAACTTTATAAGTCATTCTCATTCATTCTATACATTGCCTTTCCATTTCACATTTGCCTCATACCTCAGTCGTATAGACCACGTCATATCCTTTAGTCAATTCCTCACTAGGCTTTACTCATTTTCATAACAATCCTTATTGTATTCCCATAATATCCTGTTTGTAATTAACCCTATGGTGTAACACTTCCTAACCTTATTCACGATTCTTACTATGTTTTAATTGCACATTGTGGAGTAGGCGTATTTAACCTGTTACACCTCGGAAATTTTCCCGCACTTGTGTGATGAGTAGAACAATGAAGGGCTTGAGTGTATGATGTTTTAGTAAGTCGGGAATGGCTAATTATGATTTTTTTTGGAAATGAAAAAGTTGTGGAATTTTATCCAGCACAGTGGTCGTGAAGTGGTATTCGACCTGTAAAGTGATTTACGGACCGTAAACCACCATCGTCCTCTAGCCTTCCAAATTTTTACTTTCTGCTGAGTGTTGAAATGGTTAAAAACGACTTGGTGGACGGCCCGTAAACTGGTTTACGGACCGTAAACCTCGGTCTTAAACTGCCATAATCCTCAGCCAAACTTTCTGTTTCTGGGATGATTAAAAACGATCATGGAGGACAGACCGTAAACCACAATACGGTCCGTAAACTGTTGTTTACGACCATTGTTCACCCCGACGAAAGTTCATTAAAAATCAGATTTTGTGATCATTAAAATGGACTTAAGCCTCATTTCACTTCATTTTTCATCCATATACCTCAAGAGACCTCTAGAACATTCCAAATATTTCTTCCATAAGGATCCAAGAGAATCAAAGAAAAACTAAGATCATCAACACCAAATCTAAGCAACAAAGTGTATGAAACCTAGTTGGAAGTCATTCCCTTCAAGAATTTCCAAGAAATGTGAATTAGGGTTTTGGTGCTAGAGAAGTATTCTCATTCAAGGCTTGTTCAATCATCATCTAAGGTATGTTTTATGACCATACCATGTGATTCAAGGTGTTAGAAGGCTTAGATACTTGAAGTGTACAAGAACATAGAAAATGAGTCTTGCATGGGTGAATAGAGTCATAATGGAATTGTAATTGAATGGAATCATGAATGTTGATATGCTATGATTATGAATACGTTGAAAATGGTGTCTAGACCATGGAATAAGTATTATATACGAGAAAACGCGATACCGGGCTAAAACCATTAAATGTGGGGAGATTGGAAGGAAGTGCTGGATTTTGCTTAAGGTGTGTAAACGATGATTGTCGCTTGTAATCTTATAAGTATTGTTGTGAATGTTTGGGAGTTGCAATAGAACGGGGAAAAGTAGATGAAACAAAAGAATTGCTGCCTAGTTTTCCTTAGGAATAATGATGCGTTTTCGTAATCCATTAACTAACATGAGCCCAAATTCTCTCGTGAAGGTGACGACGTGACTTCGAAGGAAGACAAGTGAGCGATAGCCTAGCTCGACAAAAAAGGTATGTGAGGCTAGACCCTTTCTTTCTACGGCATGAATCCAATGACATGATTTTCTCTCCTTCCATGATTCTCCTATACCCGGAAAGCCAAGAGCTTAAGATCATAAAATAGCTATATGAGTCAAGAGATATGATATGATGTTCCTAACGTAAATGATGTTGTTTCTTGTATACACTCACCTTATACATTGATCCTTTCAAGGTGGGGCAGAGTGTTCATGTATGCCCATAATAGAATCGAGGGTACACGACCTTACGTCACCTTGATGGAATACAGCTGCTCTAAAGTTCATATGCATGTATAATAACAAGTACATTTTTTGAAAAGTATAATGTTATAAGTATTTTTACATGAGCATGTCATGATTGCATTTACACCGGGCCTAGTTGGCCGGGCAGACACCACTTCGGCGGGCGGCGATACGGACACACCATGACCCTTTTGGGCATGGGCAGACACCACTAGTGGGCGGCATGAGATGGTACCCCGGACGCAGGAGGCCTGGACGCGGGCTCATATTATTGATTATCATACCGTTCTGACATGGACGGGCAGCTTGCATGTCATGCATTCATGATATTATGATAAGTATGAGTAAGATAGCATGCATTACTTATCTTATGATTATTATCCAGATTCGGATGTTCTTATTGATGCTCTCACTATATTGTTGTTGCTCTTCTTCATTGTTTATGCCTCTCATACTCAGTACAATATTCGTACTGACGTCCTTTTACTTGGACGCTGTGTTCATGCCCACAGGTAGACAGGGAGGCGAGCTTGATCCAGATCCTTAGGTGTTGTCAGCTGTAGAGAGCACTCCATTGTTCGGAGGTGCTTATGATTTCTCTTTTGGTACATATGTATATATATATATATTTTGGGCATGACGGAGTCTTGTTCCGTCCATTGTATAGTATGTCAGTAGAGGCTCGTAGATGCGTAGGGTGGGTACTATGGTCTCACATCTTTCATGTATATGTGCATTCATTATTTTGAGGTGCTAAACCTTTCTATATACAAAAGTATTTATGTTTTCATATAAATTATGATCTTTTCCATGTTTTAAGTATAAATGTGATAACAAGGCATTAATCGAGTAAGGAAAGTGATAGAGCGAGCGGTGCTCGGCGGTTAGCCCCGGGTACCCGTCGCGGCCCCTACTTGGGTCGTGACAAAAGTGGTATCAGAGCAGTTCGTCCTAGGAAGTGTCTACGAGCAGTGTCTAGTAGACTCTTGTTTATGGTGTGTTGTGCGCCACATCAATAAACAAGAGGCTACAGGGTATTTAGGAAAATGACCATCTTTCTTTTTACTAGATCGTGCGATAGAGCCATGCATAGGATTTTATCCTTCCCTAAAAGTGCGTTGTGATTTCAGAATTCCACCGAAAGGAAAAGCTACGGCCACCCAGAAGGGCAAAACTATGACAAAGAGGCGGGTGGAAAGAGAGCCCCCGACAAATGTGGAGGAAAGTGAATCACAGAATGAGGCCTCGCCTAATGTAGAAGGGCAAGGAGGAGCCTCAGCTCCGGTCCCTCCTCCAGGTGCTTCGGGTCAACAAGTGACCGAAGCTATTCAATTATTGACACAATTGGTTGCCGCCCAGGCACAGCGGCAGAATGCGGGCCCGAGTGACCGTTCCGCCAGTACGAGAGCCCGTGATTTCTTGACTTTAAATCCTCTGAAATTTTTCAGGTCGAAGTCGGATGAGGACCCCCAAGGCTTTGTTGATGAGATGTTGAGGACGCTGAAACTTATGCGTGCTTCTGAGACCGAATCGGTAGAGTTGGCCTCGTATAGACTCCGCGATGTGGCGGTGTTATGGTACAAAAATTGGATGATATCAAGAGGAGAGAATGCACCACCTCCCGTTTGGCAAGAATTTGTGGATGCCTTTATTCGTCATTACTTGCCGCCTGAGGTCCGCCGAGCTAGAGCGGATAGGTTCTTGAATTTAAAGCAAGGAAGCATGAGTGCTCGAGAGTATAGTATGCAGTTCAATTCGTTGGCCAGATACGCTCCAACTATGGTGGCCGACATGGGAGATAGAGTCTACAGATTTGTGAGTGGTTTAGGACCCCACTTGTTTAGAGATTGTTTGACGGCCTCTTTGCAAGATGGGATGGATATTTCCCGGATATAGGCTCACGCTCAAAATCTTGAGGAATGACAACAACAGCAAAGGAGTGAGCGTGACGGTGATAGGAAACAAGGTAAGAGAGCTAGGTCTATGGGAGCGAGCAGTGAATATAGAGGGGGACCGAGATAGAAACATCCTAGGCACTCAGGTCAGTCGGCGACTAGTGCACCTCCCAGATTCCCGGATAGGAGAGTTGATCGTTCTTTCCAGCCAGGACAGGGCCAGAGTTCGAGGGCATCCGATTCTCAGTCTAGGGGAGATTTTGGTCAGCGGAGATTTCCAGTACCGCGGTGCTGCCAGTGCGGTAAATTGCATTCCGGGCAGTGCCGTCAGGGTTCAGATGCCTGTTATGCTTGCGAGCAAGTTGGCCATATAATGAGAGAGTGCCCTTCAGTGAGGGGTAGAGTTGGGACTCAGCCTACAGGGTCGGCAACTGGGTCTTCCTCAGTACGCCCGACAGCATAGAATTCTCAGGCTACAGTAGGTAAGGGCAGAGGCAGAAGGGGAGCATCTACTTCAGGTGCTGTTCCACCCCGCATATATGCTCTGGCAGGGCGTCAGGATCTAGAGTCCTCCCCAGATGTTGTCACAGGTACTCTGACTGTATTTTCCCGCGACGTATATGCTTTGATTGATCCAGGATCTACTTTCTCTTATGTTACCCCATATATTAATGATTGTATTGGGGTGAAGCCTGAGCCAATTAAACCTTTCGAGGTGTTCACTCCGGTTGGTGATCCCGTAATAGCGAGGAAAGTATATAAAAATTGTGTCGTTGTGATATGTGATCGCCGGACCAAAGCTGATCTAATCGAACTGGAAATGATAGACTTTGACGTGATTATGGGAATGGATTGGTTGGCCTCGTGCTATGCTAATGTCGATTGCAGGACAAAAATGGTTCGATTTCAATTCCCGGGAGAGCCCGTACTGGAATGGAAGGGTAATACTGCATCCCCAAAGGGTAGGTTTATTTCATACCTCAAGGCGAGGAAGATGATAGCCAAGGGCTATATTTATCATCTAGTTCGGGTTCATGATACAGAGGCAAAGCCGCCAACTTTCCAATCTATTCCGGTGGTGAACGAATTTCCAGATGAGCTTCCGGGTCTTCCTCCAGAAAGGGAAATCGATTTTGCTATTGACGTATTACCAGACACCGAGCCTATTTCTGTTCCTCCGTATCGAATGGCTCTGGCAGAATTGAAACAGCTAAAGGTACAGTTAAAAGACTTGCTTGAGAAGGGGTTTATAAGACCTAGTTCTTCGCCGTGGGGAGCACCAGTCCTGTTCGTAAAGAAGAAGGACGGATCTCTACGAATGTGTATCGACTACAGACAGTTGAACAAGGTAACAATAAAGAAAAAATACCCTCTTCCAAGAATAGACGATTTTTTTGATCAATTACAGGGCGCCAAGTGGTTCTCCAAGATAGATTTGAGATCGGGTTATCATCAGGTGAGAATTAGGGAAGCAGATATTCCCAAGACTGCCTTTAGGACAAGATATGGTCACTACGAGTTCCGAGTGATGTAGTTTGGGTTAACAAATGCCCTGGCGGTGTTCATGAATTTAATGAATAATGTGTTCAGGCCATTCTTGGACCTCTTCGTGATAGTATTTATCACGATATTCTGGTATATTCTCGCACAGAATCAGAACATGCAGATCATCTAAGAATTGTTCTTGGCGTTCTCCGAGCCCGAGAATTATATGCGAAGTTCTCGAAGTGCGAGTTTTGGCTAAATTCTGTGGCATTTCTAGGCCATGTTATTTCAGATGATGGCATCCGAGTCGACACTTAGAAAATAGAAGTTGTGAAGACTTGGCCAAGGCCTATGACACCTACATAAGTTCATAGTTTTCTGGGTTTGGCAGGTTATTACCGAAAATTCGTAGAGGGATTTTCTTCTATTTCAGCCCCATTAACGAAGCTAACCCAGAAGTCGACGAAATTTCAGTGGAACGATGCCTGTGAGCGTAGTTTCCAAGAGCTAAAAGACAGATTGAACTCAGCTCCAGTGTTAACACTTCCAGAAGGGCCGGATGGTTATGTTGTATATTGTGATGCTTCTGGTGTGGGACTAGGATGTGTATTAATGCAGCATGGCAAGGTCATTGCATATGCCTCGCGACAATTGCGAAAATATGAACAGAATTATCCGACTCATGATCTCGAATTGGCCGCGGTCATTCATGACTTAAAGATATGGAGGCATTACTTATACGGTGTGCACGTCGATATCTATACAGATCACAAAAGTCTCCAACATATTTTTAAACAGAAAGAGCTAAACCTACGGCAGAGGCGGTGGTTGGAATTGTTGACGGATTATGATGTGAATATCCTGTACCATCCTGGAAAAGCGAACGTGGTAGCCGACGCACTTAGCCGTCGATCAATGGGTAGTTTATGCGGGATTCCTCCAGAAAAGAAAGACATGGTTCGTGAGCTCTATCAACTAGCAAATCTTGGGGTACGTGTAATTGAATCGGGTAAGGCAGGAATTAGTGTTAATGATCCTACAGTCTCGCCCTTGAATGCGGAGATAAACGACCGCCAGTATGAAGATCCACAAATGCGTCATCACAGAGATGTATCCGGTGGAAAAGAGAAGTCTCCATTTGATGTTTTCGTAGACGGAGTTCTTATATGCCGAGACAGACTGTGTGTACTGAATGTGCTAGGATTACGCCGACGGATTCTAGAGGAAGCGCACCATTCTCGGTATTCCATTCATCCAGGTACGACCAAAATGTATCACGATCTTAAATCACTATATTGGTGGTATGGCATGAAATGAGACATAGCAGCATTTGTGGCGCAGTGCCCAAATTGCCAACAGGTGAAAACAGAACATCAGAAGCCAGGAGGCTTATTGCAAGCAATGGAAATTCCTACCTAGAAATGGGAAGAGATTAATATGGATTTTATTGTGGGATTACCCCATTCCCGAGGCAAATATGACTCTACATGGGTGATCGTGGACAGGCTCACGAAAGCAGCTCATTTCCTCCCAGTCAGAACCATGTATTCAGCGGAAGATTATGCGAGGTTGTACTTGAAAGAAATTGTGCGACTTCATGGAATTCCTGTAGCCATTATTATAGACAGAGGGGCCCAGTTTACAGCTAAGTTTTGGAAATCTTTTCAAGAAGGGTTAGGTACTCAAGTCAAATTCAGCATGGCATTTCACCCACAGACTGACGGGCAAGCCGAGCGTACCATTAAAACTTTAGAAGATATGTTACGAGCGTGTGTACTAGACTTCGGCGGTAGTTGGGATGATCATTTGCCATTAACTGAGTTTGCCTACAACAACAGCTACCATTCCGGTATTCGAATGGCCCCATATGAAGCTTTGTATGGAAGAAAATGTAGATCCCCAATTGGATGGTTTGAAACCGGAGAAGTACAATTTATAGGCCCCGACTTGATCCAACAAGCAGTTGAAAAAGTTAAAGTAATTCGAGACCGACTGTTAACAGCCCAAAGTCGCCAAAAGTCTTATGCGAACAACCGCCGACGAGATTTGGAATTTCGGGTAAATGATTGGGTATTTCTGAAAGTATCACCGATGAAAGGGGTGATGAGATTTGGCAAGAAAGGGAAGCTAAGTCCAAGATACATCGGACCCTATAAAATTGTCCGTAAGGTGGGTCACGTAGCATACGAATTGGACTTGCCTTCGAAGCTTGAAGCAGTTCATCCGGTATTTCATGTTTCGATGCTCCGCAAATGTATTGGATACCCAACAAGGATAGTTCCGGTAGAGGATGTGCAAGTGACAGAGAAGCTGACATATGAAGAAGTACCTATTGCCATTTTAGATAGACAGGTGCGACGACTCCGAAATAAAGAAGTCGCTTCGGTCAAGGTTTGATGGCGAAACAACAACCGGGAAGAAATGACGTGGGAAGCGAAAGAAAAGATGAAAGCCAAATACCCGCATTTATTCCAACCCCCGGAAGGGATGCAAGATGAAACGTCGAAGATGTAAGGTATGTACACTTTAGTATTATGCTTTTAGTCGTGTGTGGCCATGGATGTGTTGATAGTGTGATATAGCCCTGTAAGCCCATGATATTGTGGGTTGCTGTGGCAGGTTGGTAGAGTCAAAATTACAAAGGAGACTCTGGCAAAAAATTTCTAGAATTTCCGAGTGTCAAACATTCGAGGACGAATGTTCCAAAACGGGGGAAGAATGTTACACCTCAGAAATTTTCTCGCACTTGTGTGATGAGTAGAACAATGAAAGGCTTGAGTGTATGATGTTTTACTAAGTCGGGAATGGCTAATTATGAATTTTTTTGAAAATGAAAAAGTTGTGGAATTTTATCCAGCACAGTGGTGGTGAAGTGGTATACGGCCCGTAAAGTGATTTACGGACCGTAAACCACCATCGTCCTCCAGCATTCCAAATTTTTACTTTCTACTGAGTGTTGAAATGGTTAAAAATGACTTGGTGGACGGCCCGTAAACTGGTTTACGGACCGTAAACCTCGATCTTAAACTGCCATAATCCTCAGCCAAACTTTCTATTTCTGGGATGATTAAAAATGATCATGGAGGACAGACCGTAAACCACAATACGGTCCGTAAACTGTGGTTTACGACCACTGTTCACCCCGACGAAAGTTCATTAAAAATCAGATTTTGTGATCATTAAAATGGACTTAAGCCTCATTTCACTTCATTTTTCATCCATATACCTCAAGAGACCTCTAGAACATTCCAAATATTTCTTCCATAAGGATCCAAGAGAATCAAAGGAAAACTAAGATCATCAACACCAAATCTAAGCAACAAAGTGTATGAAACCTAGTTGGAAGTCATTCCCTTCAAGAATTTCCAAGAAATGTGAATTAGGGTTTTGGTGCTAGAGAAGTATTCTCATTCAAGGCTTGTTCAATCATCATCTAAGGTATGTTTTATGACCATACCATGTGATTCAAGGTGTTAGAAGGCTTAGATACTTGAAGTGTACAAGAACATAGAAAATGAGTCTTGCATGGGTGAATAGAGTCATAATGGAATTGTAATTGAATGGAATCATGAATGTTGATATGCTATGATTATGAATACGTTGAAAATGGTGTCTAGACCATGGAATAAGTATTATATACGAGAAAACGCGATACCGGGCTAAAACCATTAAATGTGGGGAAATTGGAAGGAAGTGGTGGATTTTGCTTAAGGTGTGTAAACGATGATTGTTGCTTGTAATCTTATAAGTATTGTTGTGAATGTTTGGGAGTTGCAATAGAACGGGGAAAAGTAGAATAAACAAAGGAAATGCCGCCTAGTTTTCCTTAGGAATAATGATGCGTTTTCGTAATCCATTAACTAACATGAGCCCAAATTCTCTCGTGAAGGTGACGACGTGACTTCGAAGGAAGACAAGTGAGCGATAGCCTAGCTCGACAACAAAGGTATGTGAGGCTAGACCCTTTCTTTCTACGGCATGAATCCCATGACATGATTTCCTCTCCTTCCATGATTCTCCTATACCCGGAAAGCCAAGAGCTTAAGATCATAAAATAGCTATATGAGTCAAGAGATATGATATGATGTTCCTAACGTAAATGATGTTGTTTCTTGTATACACTCACCTTATACATTGATCCTTTCAAGGTGGGGCAGAGTGTTCATGTATGCCCATAATAGAATCGAGGGTACACGACCTTACGTCACCTCGATGGAATACAGCTGATCTAAAGTTCATATGCATGTATAATAACAAGTACATTTTTTGAAAAGTATAATGTTATAAGTATTTTACATGAGCATGTCATGATTGCATTTACACCGGCCCTAGTTGGCCGGGCAGACACCGCTTCGGCGGGCGGCGATACGGACACACCATGACCCTTTTGGGCATGGGTAGACACCACTAGTGGGCGGCATGAGATGGTACCCCGGACGCAGGAGACCTGGACGCGGGCTCAAATTATTGATTATCACACCGTTCCGACATGGACGGGCAACTTGCATGTCATGCATTCATGATATTATGATAAGTATGAGTAAGATAGCATGCATTACTTCTCTTATGATTATTATCCAGATTCGGATGTTCTTATTGATGCTCTCACTATATTGTTGTTGCTCTTCTTCATTGTTTATGCCTCTCATACTCAGTACAATATTCGTACTGACGTCCTTTTTCTTGGACGTTGTGTTCATGCCCACAGGTAGACAGGGAGGCGAGCTTGATCCAGATCCTTAGGAGTTGTCAGCTGTAGAGAGCACTCCATTGTTCGGAGGTGCTTATGATTTCTCTTTTGGTACATATGTATATATATATATTTTGGGCATGACGGAGTCTTGTTCCGTCCATTGTATAGTATGTCAGTAGAAGCTCGTAGATGCGTAGGGTGGGTAGTATGGTCTCATATCTTTCATGTATAGGTGCATTCATTATTTTGAGGTACTAAACCTTTCTATATACAAAAGTATTTATGTTTTCATATAAATTATGATCTTTTCCATGTTTTAAGTATAAATGTGATAACAAGGTATTAATCGAATAAGGAAAGTGATAGAGCGAGCGGTGCTCGGCGGTTAGCCCTGGGTACCCGTCGCGGCCCCTACCTGGGTCGTGACATAACCCTTCACCCTTTCTGATCAATCTTATCCTTAATATCTCACAAGCTCTCTTATCAATACCTTCATAATTTGTCATAATTCTTCCTCCTCCGTACTTTTATCTCAATAATACTATCACTCCTTTTAACTGTAAACTCGTCGTAATTTATCCCTACTTATCAGTTCACTCGATACCTTAATAAAATGTTTTGTTCAGATTTGCCACCTTTTTCTAAATCATCCCTTAGTATCACAAGCCCTTCCGAATTATTCTAGCATTTCATCAACAACATATGAAACACATGATCCTAGACAACCCACAAGTTTGAGTTTTCCTTCCACAAATTCCATCTCCAATTAGTTTATTAATAACTAATAAAATGTCACCATGAGGCATTCTCCAACCACCACCAGAAGAAAAACTAGAATCCGACAAGCACCACAGGACTTCTAGTGCTTGATTCACATGGTTTACCTCCAGATTTATTCTTGAGTCGTGAACGAATCATTTAGTTCATAAACTACTTGTTGTATGCTCTGTATTCTTCCAATGAAGTGAAACTTAATTGCTGGACGTTTTTGCCCTTCAATATGAGCTTTTCTAAGGTGAAAATATTGCAGGAAAGTATTCTGGTCCGTTCAAATGAATTCCAAACTTTGCTGCTCATTTATGCTTCTTCGAAATAAAATTTCCCAAGTAAGAATGGTGCCTCTTACGGATGACATGGAGAGTATCTCTTAAATCTTTAATCCAACATAATAAATTTACCCTATCGGTATCGACTTTCAAGACATATTATGAACCTATATCTCATTCTCTCTTTTCTATTTCTGGGAAAATTTGGGCAGAGTTTCCTCTGTACTTCTTACTATCCCAAAACCTGCACGCAGTGAATACCAACAATGCCTCACAGGGCCAACATATATACGTATATATCATATCATATCATGGCCACACAAGGCTCCAAATTTCAAGTAAAAGTATAAAGATGTCGAAACTCACCTCACATATCGCACCTCGAGACGTACTTGATCCTTTAACGATCCGTCCTGTTATACCTTCCTACCTACCTCCCCTTCCATTCTTCAACTTTATACGTCAATCATACTCCAATATTCTTACCTTACGCTACATGCCTCTTTCGTACCGTGGCTTACCTGTGTACTGTGTAGCTTCTAATATCATCAGTCACGTTCTTCTGTCGATGTCGTTCTTCAGCTGAAATCAAAGGTTAGTATAAGGAATTTCATTTCCTATAGCTGGTCTCTATCGTACGATCTTAGATATGAAAGAAAGGTAACATCCTAAATGTCCTGTAGCTTCTTGTTTATAGATGTGGTGCACAACACACTGATAAACAAGACTCTACTAGACATGGTCTGTAGACACTCCGAGGACGAACTGCTCTGATACCAGTTTTGTCACGACCCAACCCCGTAGGCCGTGACTGGTGCCCGACCTGGACACCCGTATACGTACCTGTCAGATATAGTCAAACTGAAACTACGAACAATATGGAACTTTACAAAAGAACTCTGAAGGTTCATAGCGTCATCTTATATGCATGTTCAGATACATTGTCTCCTGAGAAGTCACAACTGATCATATCATGAAATAATACGCAAGCCGACAAGGCTGCCATCATATATCAATATCATATGCAAGCCGACAAGGCTGCCACTATAGACGAACATCATACCACAGCGCATCGTATAGACACGGCTGAACAGAACTCATACACAACCCACACATATGTCTACAAACCTCTAAGAGTATCAATAGCGAAATATGACGGGAAAGGGCCCCGCCGTACCCCTGGATAAACATATATATATATATATATATATCATAAGATCTGTATCCAAGGCCTAAACTCTGGAAAAACGGAGCTCTCCAAGACAGCTAAGTAGAAGTCCTATGCTGAAGGGTCACCAAACCGACATCTGTACCTGCGGGCATGAAACGCAGCCCCCCGAAGAAAGGGGGTCAGTACAGAATATGTACTGAGTATATAAAGCATGAAATACGGTAAAAGGGATCATAACTGAAAATAAAGAGTACAGGATACAAGTACAATGTCCAGAATACCAAAACACTTGCCTTTGAAACATAAATCATGCATGTCAATATCATATATCATATACATATATACCGTACCTGGCCCTCTAGTGAGGGACTCGATGAATAAAGTATCATATGCCCTCCTGGCCGCCATAACATGTCATCATATCATCATATCATCATCATCATATATATATATATATATATATATATATATATATATATATATATATATATATATATATATATATATATATATACCGTACCCGGCCCTCTAGTGAGGGACTCGGTGAACAATGCAGCGAAACTATGCACGATAACATACCCGGCCCGGGACTCGGTGAAAGACATATTGAGGCATGCACGAGCAGAGTAGTGAGCAACCATATGCAATTTAAAACATTATCAAGACTCAAACAGAATAAGAAGAAGGGATTAACACCTGAGTATCAATGGCGACAATCATATCAAATATCCCCCGAATGTCATCATAAATAATATCAAAAGAGCCTTAGGAGTCATAGACATATGTCAATATAGTATGGAACAGCTTATAGAAGTCAAGGACATCAGTTATCGTAGAGTTTCTAAGAATAAGAGCTTATATATATCGACTACTATCCAACGTATAGGAAACTGAAGAGGAAAGCTCAATCACTTAAGAGTTCTAACATCGAGAAGTGAATAAGAATAATGAATCACACTCAAGACTTATGAATAGGATTACCCAAAGCTCATATCATTCATCACTTAAATCTAAGACATGCCAAAAGAAAGAAGGGATAGCTTTACATACCTGTTGACGACTAATCGCAAAACAGTTAGCTTTGTCGCTCTTTTAGCCTATTTAACATAAAAGTAATGTTATCGTTAGTAGTTATACTTTTTAGCACATAAATCCGTATCCCATCGCTTTATAGCACTTGTCCTTTAACCTATACATTCTCGTTTAGGGTTTTTCTTTATTTAAGGACTTAACGAAAATCGGGCAGCATTTCCCCTATATATTCGCCTAACCCGAATTTCCAATTATTCTCCTATTAACACAGAAATACCAACAACAGAGATGTACATATAAAATTCTTACAATTCAGCCCATAACAATTCCAACAACCAAACAACTTCTCTAAATCCATTTCAGCCCACAATTTCCTATAACCTCAATTTTATGCATTTTCTTACTTCCAATTTCGTCCAATCCAATTTTAATAATTCCATTACCACACTATTAACACAATTACACCATAAAATAAGAAAATCTTACCATATTTTTCTCGGAGGAATTTCTACGCCCAATTGCTCCAATTTTACAATTTCTTCTTCCTCGATTCAATATCCAATGTTGCTATCGCCTCCTTGAATTTGTAATTTACTTGGACCTTAATCAAAATATTCAACAATGCAAATTTTCCTCCATCACCATGGCTGGCGGAGCAGCCATGGGAGTTTATTTCTCTAATTTGATGATTTTTGTTTCTTTCGCAAAATGAATTCAAAGTGATGAATTGTTCATTTAGCCAATTGCCTATATAAGGTCTCCCATGCATTGACACGTTAATTCCTCTACCTTTGGCCAATTGATGCCACGTGGCAGCCCATTATTATTATTTTTTTCGGGTGGGGCCCACAACTAATAATTAAACTTAATTAATTTAATTAATCACAAATTCTCATTTAGTAATCTAACCATAATTAATTAATTCCTAATCTCCAATAATATATTTTTTTTAAACTAAATAAAATTTATAAACAATTTATTCTAATTTTAAAAAAAAAATTGAAAATTAAAGGTTTCTATTCTGTGTCCGAAAATGATCCTGTCTTTAACTTGAGTCGGTTTGCTTGCGAATAATTCGACGTATAAATATACGGGGTATAACAGCTGACATCTATTCCTCCTTATAGGATGGCACCTGCTGAGTTGAGGGAGTTGAAGGAGCAGTTGAAGGACTTGCTTGAGAAAGGCTTTATCAGACCTAGTACATCGCCGTGGAGAGCATGTCCCGACCCGAACCGGAGGGCTTCAATTGACACCAAAGACCCTACTCAACTGAGTGCTATACTACCTTTCTATTCATAAGTCACACCTTTTTGTGAACCTTTAAATTATGAAATGACGCTTCTGTCAAGTAAAACATGAAAACTTTTTGATAGAACTCTTCCATCATGTCCGGGACTTCTCCCTTATCTTTAAGTCAAAGAAAAACTTTAGTCATAATAAAATCATTAAATCAATGCATAAAAACACATCGACCTATGTAGCCGCCTCACACAACTGTTGACATCTCGACACACTATCCACAGGACAGTGTCAGCAAAATTCTCTAACAAGGACAAAGTGACCATAACATAAGTTGGGACAGGGCCCATACATACCCGTAATGCATCCGACTCGGCAACAATCGGAATAGATTTGGAGTTCACTAGTCCAGCTGATAACCTGGGAACATCCTATAGCAAGGGTCCTTTATCCATCTGTGTACCCTATGTAGCATGAAACACAGCACTCCCAGGAAAAGGGACGTCAGTACGAATGATATACCGAGTATGTAAAGTAGAACTGAAACAATATATATCTCGACTTGAATAATAAAAGAGTAACAGACTCAATCTGTACCTGTAACCAACACTGATAATCATGTATATGCAGATGAACTTTTAAAACATCATGGTTATATATATAATGCATACCTTCGCCCTACTCGCAGCCCCTTCAGGCATAATAGCATAATGGCCCCTTCGGGCATCATAATCATCGTATACCAGCTGATTAGGTGGTTTGCGTATATAACGCCATAGCCCTTCCCCTTCCCCATAAAATCATGTCGTACATATATATAAGTGTGCAAATACATGATAATCTTTGTAAAACATCAAAGGACTCCCTTCGGAGCAACTTTTAGCTCAAAATGGGAACTTTTTGCCCTCTTCATTTGTCTCTTTCGAGACATAAAAATCAAATATGAAATGCATATGAATAAAGAAGCCTTGTGAATGTTTCCTTCAGGGTTTAGACATCATTATGAAAATGTACAACTTATGGATGCCCTTTCGGGACCTAAGAAGTCAAGGAACTCGGGATATGAACAACACCAATATAAACATAGGAATATGAGCTCCTACATCTAGGAGTGGATTCATTACGAGTATCTTCACGTTCGTACTTATCATAGATCAACCCGAAATGAAAGAAAGGATAACCTTAACATACTTGGAAGCTTAGTTCTCAACTTTCCAAATTACTTCCCCTTTTGCAATCTACGTAAGATCATTCGTGGTCTCGTAATCTACATATAAAACCAGTCATACTATTGTTAGACTTATCGTCATATGTATGTCTTAAGCCTTCAAATTAAATCCCCTTAAAACTTGCAGAAATTCGGGTAGCATCTCCCCTGTTTATATCCCTAGCCCGAAATCACAATACCAACAACCAACACAACAACGACGACGACACTAACACCAACAGCATCATCATCAATAAAAAATTATTCCATAAAACATCCCACCAGATGTTTATCAACATACAATAACAATATATGCTTCCTTTCTTCCCAATCAAGGAGCATAATCTCATCAACACACCAAAAACATTAGATACCATCCATATACATGGAAATCAGCCCAACAACACGGCTACAACATGCTCAAAACAGTCCATAAACTCAACAACTACAACACAAAACTTTATGACCTTTCCTCCATAACTATTTTCACTTTTAAGACTTGCTAAACCTTCAATCTACTCAACATAAGAGATAGGATGAAGAACATACCTTATACTTGAAGAACCTTAGCCACACCAACTTTCTTCAATACCAAACTCACCACAATATAAAGTAGAAACAAGAACAATCACTTTTCATGTACTAGTTTAGTGTAATCTCGTTGAATTCTTGATTTAAGGGGTTATAAGTATTTAAGAGAAGTGTATGGATGTGTATAGAAATCCCAAGAAGTTTAAATGATGAAAAAAGTGGAATAACAGGGTATTTATACCCCTTGAGAGTCAGTTCCATCGACTTTCCAACTGGGGCTCGCGGGGAGCCATTTGGCAGCTTGGTGGCTTATCTTGAAATGCCCATAACTCCTTACTCGATGTCGGTTTGATGAAAATTTTGTTGCGCTGGAAACTAGACTTCCTGAACTTCAATTTAGGATTTTGTTTCACTTCAAAACTCCTGATATACTAGGAGATATACCCCTCTAAAGTTGACCCAAAATTTCTATCCAAAATTCTACCAACTTTTTTCAAATTTTTGACAAACTTATTTTCTTCAATTTGCTTGATCCAGGAACCTTTAGACACTTACTTAACACTTGTTAAGAGTATTCCTTAACCTTATAAGGATTCCATGACCTCTCCGACCTTATGTTAGCTTATTTACAATATGACGCGAAATGTTTTCGAGATGTAACAAAGCGCTTGTGTTGTTTGTAACAAAGAAGGATGAATCATTACGAATATGTATTGACTACAGGCAGCTGAATCATGTGAAAATAAAGAATACGCACCTACTCCCGAGGATTGATGATTTATTTGACCAGTTGCATGGTGCCAGATGTTTCTCGAAGATAGATCTGAGGTCAGGATACCACCAAGTTAGGGTCAAGGAGAAGGACATTCTGAAGACAGCTTTCAGGACAGTATATGGTCACATTGTGTTTCGTGTGATGTCATTCGGCTTGACTAATGCCCCAACAGTATTAATGGATTTGATGAACCACGTATTTAAACATATCCTAGATCAGTTTGTGATTGTATTTATTGATGATATTCTAGTATCTTCGCAATGAGAGGAAGAATATGCAGAACATTTAAGTGCGGTACTCAGGGTCCTTCCGGATAGGAAATTGTATGGAAAGTTCTCTAAATGTGAGTTTTGGTTGAACTCTGTGGCTTTCCTGGGGCACATTATTTCAGGAGAGGGCATCAGGGTTGATACGCGGAAGATAGAAGTCGTGACGAATTGGCCTAGAACCACCACACTGATAGAGGTTCGTAGTTTTTGGGTTTGACAGGTTATTACAGGATATTTCTAGAAGGTTTCTCTTCCCTTTCCACACCACTAACGAAGCTGACTCAGAAAATGGCTAAGTTCCAGTGGAGTGACGCATTTGAGTAAAATTTTCTGGAGTTGAAAGACAAATTGACTTCAACGCTAGTTTTGACACTTCCAGAAGGGCCAGAGGGTTATGTTATTTATTGTAACACTTCAGGCGTTGGATTGGGTTTTGTGTTGATGCAGCACGGTAAAGTTATCACTTATGCTTCGAGGCAGCTGAGGAAGCACGAGAAGAATTATTTGACCCATGATTTAGAGTTAGCTCGAGTGATTCATTCGCTGAAAATATGGAGGCATTACTTATGTAGTGTTTATGTTGATATACATACAGATCATAAGAGCCTTCAATACATCTTCAAGCTGAAGGAGTTGAATTTGCATTAGAGGCGATGGTTAGAGCTGTTGAAAGACTATGATGTTGACCTTCTGTACCATCCAGGGAAGGCAAATGTAGTGGCCGATGCCCTTACCCACAGATTCATAGGTAGCTTATCTTATTTGCGGCTAGAGAAACAGGAGTTATCTTATGAGCTTCACTAGTTGGGTAGCCTAGGAGTTCAATTATTGGACTCGGGCCATGCATGGGTTACTATTCAGGATTCAACAACCTCATCATTATTAGCCGAGGTTAAAGAGCGCAAGTACGAGGACCCCATGCTAGTCCATTATAGAGATACAGCTCCTCAGAAGGAGAAGTCGCCATTTGAGATTACTGGAGATGAAGTCCTCAGATATCGAGGCAGATTGTGTGTTCCAATTGAAGAGTAGAATTAAACCTCTAGAACGTTGGGTTACCAATTTCACCTTTGAAATACTCGTTTTACCCTTATGGGCACGTTTCTCCCTTTTTCATAGTTATTTATGATTCAAACGATAGTATAGCAAGATGGGTATCGTTGTTCCTTATTTCTAACTTATAATTCTATAATAGATAGAATTTGAGTACTTTGAGGCTCTCCGAAAAGGCAAGGCAAAGGTTTCATTGTTCGTGGCTCCAGCTCGACAGCCAGGTAGGTTATGGCTTATCTTTTGGTTAGACTCCATTTAGCGAAGCATATGTAGAAGTTAGTTATTGACGGAGAAAGCAGGTTAAGCCTTCAGGTATGAAGTTTGGATGGATATTCTTAGGATTGGTATTGTTTATTGATTTGTGGGCTTGTTGCCTTCATTGTGGTTTATTGGCTTGTTGCCCTGTGTATGATATTGGATTGTACTTGGTTGCCATATTATGATTATGATACGGTTGTGTCTCACTTATCTTGACATTAACATAGATAGAGGAAAGGACTTAAATTGATATTGATATTGTGATATGTGTCCATGTATGGCACGATTGAGATTTGATTATAATTTACACTTGAGATTGATACATGCATATCATTCATGCACATTCTACATGATTAATTGACGTGAGCTGATGATTTGATATTAATAATGATAAGAGGGAAAGTGAAACATTTGAGGCTTCTTATTTCGGTATTTTCTATGTGCATATTTCTTATGGCCTCTCTTGCATATATATTTGGTGTTGCCTATGTGGTCCGAAGGGAAATAGTTCCAGATGTGGAATTATATAGATTAGGGAATAGGTTCATTGTCACACCCCAAGCTGATGAGTCGTGATGAGTGTCCGACCTCTACTGATCAAGCGCTCCTAAACTTGTATCTGGACCTCACTGGACAACTTGGTGGCCCATATATGACTTATAACTGAACTGAACACTTCTGTAAGGATAACATAATAAACTCTGCATCACGAACTCACAACCAACACACATATATATACATACGTGCTGAAGATAACAGTGCAAGCCGACTAGGCCGCTACATATGTTGTACAACAAAAATAAGAGTCGACAAGGCTATATAGCATCCCAACTACATACAACTATCTACAGAACTTTATGGAACACCCCGTCATACCCATATATACATGTCAAAATAGCATACCAAAAGGGACTGTAGCTCCGAACCAAGTGGAGCGCACTGACTGCAGCTGAGTGGAAGACCTACTAGGCTTAAGGCATGAATAACAACATTGCAAGATAACAGTGCAAGCCGACTAGGCTGCTACATATGTTGTACAACAAAAATAAGAGCCGACAAGGCTATATAGCATCCCAACTATCTACAGAACTTTATGGAACACCCCGTCATACCCATATATACATGTCAAAATAGCATACCAAAAGGGACTGTAGCTCCGAACCAAGTGGAGCGCACTGACTGTAGCTGAGTGGAAGACCTACTGGGCTTAAGGCATGAATAACAACATTGCAAGAGATATGGAACATAACATGAAATAAGGATAACCTGTACATCTGATTGCCTCGTAAAACGGATACCATGCATGCTTAGCCTTTTTAAAGAAAATAACTTTCTTACATATAAAACATAATAGTGATGTGGAATGTACAACCGGATCCATATATCATCATTAGCCCGCGTCCGGGCCTCCCACGTCCGAGGTAATCATCTCACGCCACCCACTAGTAGTGCTGCCCGGCCATATAGGCACGATGTTATTATCATTATCCATAAGTCACCCACCATAGTGGTGCTGCCCGGCCATATAGGCACGGTTTTATTAACATTATCCACAAGCCGTCCACCGTAGTGGTGCTGCCCGGCCATATAGGCACGGTGTGAGAAAATATATACATATATATAAAGCATGAACGAGAGCCCAATTAAAAGCTACAACTCTATCGGAGTGATATAAGGTCAGTAACCTCCGATTATATTATGGAACAATTATCATCGCTATATCTCACCTTGAAGGAACAAGTGGCATAAGGTGAGATCAACAATAATGAATACAATAAAGAAAATCATGAATTAAACTCAATAATCTCACAATAGAATCAAAACCACAAGCTTTGGAATATCTAGAAATCGTATCATCATCATTATCATTCTCATCATAGAAAAACATCTATCCTTAGCATCATAAGAACTTTGAGAATCATGAACTTCTAGCTTTCTGGAAATAAGGACGTTAGGGAAAGCATGTATGGATTCATAAGAAAAGAGTCGTGCCTTTAGAAAGAAAGGAACTAGCCTTAACATACTTTTTTGGTCTCCTACTACTTAACACTTATCATTCTCAAGCTTGTAAATCTACATTCAAGATAATTCATACTATATTTAGACTTATCATCATATGCTTGTCTCTAGCCTCAAATTAAATCCTTTTCAAATCTGCCGAAATTCAGGTAGCATTTCTCCTGTTTATAACCCTAGCCCGAAATCACAATACCAATAACCAACAACATCAAAAACATCATCATCAATACCATAATACTCCATAAACATCCCACACGATGTTTATTCAATTTCTCAACCAATCAATCGACTTTGCAAAGCCTTATCAACTAAATCTCCAAAATACGATTCATAATATCAATAGTAAAGAGTATTCTTACCTCAATCAAGGTTGGAAGAACTTGATTCTTGTTTATCTTCGATAGATCCCTTCGTCCCGTCAAGATTTGATATTTAGAACAAGAACTACAGAACCCTATACACTTCCCAAGCCTCGTTGATAGCTAACTTCAACAGTATATGACCAAAATTGTCATATGGACTTGTAGGAATATGAATATATATTGTGGAATTGTCTAGAGTTGAGAAAATGACCAGAAAAATGACCCAAAGGATCCTTTTATACTTGCCAAAGTCGGTTCCACCGGCTTAGAATTTAACCCTTCACGTTCACGATGGGCGGTGTCGCGTTCGCGATAGGTTATCTGGTACCCTTCTGCGTGTTCGCACCCAGTGGTGGCGCGTTCGCAATGGCCAAATCTCTAGCCATCCAACCAAACTTGTAACGTCCATAATTCTTTACCCCTTTGCCGTATCGACGAGCGGTTTATTGCATTGGAAACTAGACTTCATGAACTTCAATTTACGTTTTTTTTTACTTCAAAACTCATCATATGCTAGAAGATATTCTTTCCCCAAGTTGGCTCTTTCTCGTTCAAAGTAGCACTTATCTTTTTCCCAAACCATATTAACTCAACTTCTTCAACTTATTCCCTTGTAGGACCTCCTAGTATTCCTTATGTGCATCCTTTATTTCTAGAATATACTCAATAATACTCCGCTCCTTATATTCTCAAGTTTTTTTACTTAGCCATCGCTCAATATACTCATGTTAGAATTTGATAAATGCTTCTCTAAAAGTACAGGGTGTAACATTCATATTGGTAATTGATTTACGGATGTCGTTATGCTTATTCACCCTCATGATTATTGTTGAAATTAGCATTCATACATGCATTTCATCCTGCATTTCTCATAACACTTTGATAAGAATAGTGATTGGTACTAATGGTGATGAATATTAAAGAAACATCCAGAGTTATGGTAGGATTGGACATAGTAGCCATCTATGGGATATGTCTGGAATGAATATATGTATGGAGGACAGAGTGTTAGGGTAGTGTAGTCAACTTTGGGTTGTGTGCGGAGTGACTGGTACATGGACTTCGCGGGTCCCCCATGGGTCATAACTATCGAGACGTAGAGGTATTCCGTCCGTAGCATATGTGTACGATATGAGACAGTTGGCCAGTTCATTGCATTGCATCGCACTCGCATTCACATTACATCCATTCACATCTCCGATTCTAGTTGTTGTATCTCTTGTACTGCATAGTGTGTTTTATCCTTGATTCCTTGGTTGTTGATTTATCTTAAATGTTGCATGCTTGTTGATCACATACCTAGACACTTGATGGATTCGAGGGATAAAGGATAACCGTAGACTACGGAGATCTAGTGTGGTTCACATTAGTGCAAGACTTACGTAGATGTCCATAGTGACTTACGTGGATGTGCTTAGTGACTGCATTTTGACTGCTTATCTGCCTATCTTTCTATTTCTTTCTTTTACATATGTTAGCTAATTGTTGTCGGCTTATGATGCCTACCAGTATGTGTTGTTTATACTGATACTACTCTTGCTACATCCTTTTTGGGGTGTAGAGTTGTTCCAAGTACTTGAGCAAGATTCAATTAGCCTTCAAGGATCTCACGAAGTTCATCCAGACTTTTCTGTTAAATTCTTGTTCTAAACAGAAGTTGTATTCAAGTTGTGGTTGTAATTTTATGTTGCACCTCACATTATCAGAGCATGAGCATGCCACGTACTTCACCATATTAATGGAGTATCGGAGACGTTCCATGAAGTTTTGGAAGGTACAAGCCATGGGAAGTTCGTAACAAGGAAGTAAAGGATGAATTACGATCTCGTAAGTCGTAACCGGGACGGACAACCTTGAAACCAAAGGACATGACCATTATCAAGTATGATTAATGATAAATATCATGTATATAAGGTATACCGGAAGGTTTTATAAGGAAATGAGTGGAAGAAGTGGAGTAGCACGACTTTGGAGAAAGGATGGATAATGTTTTGTGTGAAAGTGTTTTAAAGTGAAACAAAAGGATAATATCAAGTTCGTCAAGTCTAGTTTCCAACGCAATAAACCACTCATCGATAGAACATCAGAGTAGAGAATTATGGACGTTACAAGTTCAGCTGACAGAGTAGAAACACGTGCTACAGTAACCGACCTGCTACATTACTGCTACAGTGACCCGACCTGAATTTGACCCTTATTAATAAAGGGTAAAAAACCCCTTTGTAATACAATTTTTCCAGAAAATTCTAGAAATTGAAGACAGAGAGAGAGAGAGAGGGAAACAAAAAGTGAGCAATTTTCAAGTAGCGGAGTAGTAGTTTAGGTCCGGGTAACACATGGTTGTGATTCTAGTATTGTTTTACGGTGGATTTTAGCGTAGATATTGAGGATATTGTTGTCTTAACAAGAAAAAAAGGTATGAATCTTTCTCTTTTGGTATTATTTAAGGCTTATTCTCAGAGATAAAGTCGTTAAATAATTGTGTAGTAAGTTGGTTAGTTATGGAAGTTGGAAAACAGTGGGTGGGCTGTTTTATGGAGCCTATTGGGGTTGATAATATTGTTGTTATGTTGGTATTGTTTTTGTTGTTGTTGGTTGTTGGATTGTGATTTCGGGCTAGGCATATAAACTGGGGAGGTGCTGCCCGAATTTCGGCAGATTCTAAATGGAATTAAATTGAAGGCTTAAGATGAGCGTATGACGTTGAGCCTAATAATCGTATGAATGGTTTATATGTAGATTTACGAGCTTGGAAGGATAAACGTTGAACGACTAAGGCGACCAAAAGGTATGTTAAGGCTCGTCCCTTTCTTTCAAAGGCATGATTCCTATGGTATGAGTCCATAAGTGTTTCCATAACCTCCTTGATTTCAAAAGCTAGAATTTATGACTCTTAAAGCTTCTTATGATGTTAATAATGAGAATATTTTTATGGGGATTACGTTGAGGATGATTTTATGAGAATGTTTTTATAAGGATTACGTTGAGGATGATTTTATGCTTAAAGGTCTAAAATATGATTTCAATGATGATGTAAAAATGTTAAGCTATTTCATGATTCTCTCAATTAATTTCATTGTTGTTGATCTCACCTTATAAATTGTTCCTTCAAGTGGGATAGAGCGATAGTTTTTAGTTGAACTCCTATGCATGCCATGAGTATAATATATGTATAGAGCTATTTTGTGACATTACAGAGTTCTATTATTTCATTTTGATTACGCACTGCACACATTTTCATTCTTCATGTATATATAAGGCACAATTGACAGGGGGTGACGTTGTGACCTTTGTTGTATATATATATATATATATATATATATATATATAAGGCACAGTTGAT